>NC_056727.1:1173201213-1173286213 GCF_019279795.1 Protopterus annectens
TGGCGACACCTTCCTTTTGCAAATACAATTTTTCATTAAAGATTATATAATTGTTTCTAAGGACTATATCAAGTAATTGATTATACAAATTAACGTTGTCCTGAGATGGTCGTTTACCATACAAATAGTCACTAAACCATTCAGTACCCACATTGGTTTTCTCTGAAAGTGACTTAACAGTGATTGACTTGAATCTTGGTTGCGTGCCTGAGCTTTTGTACACATCGCTGCACAAGTCTGAACTGAAAAAGTAATGCAGCGCAAAGTGGCAGTGGCTTCCTATTGTCCAGCAGTAACCATTAAAACTTTTATGGCAACTTTTAAACGGTAATGCATCTTTGCTGTCCCTATGCAGTCAAGCCACAGAGGAAGGTGCAAGTCTAGCAGAATGTTCTTTTGCGTGAAGGCTGCTTTTACTGAGAAGGGTCCATGGAAGCCACATTGCAGTACCATAAGTAAAAGTTAACTGGTCGAAAATTTGTGTGGGATACTGTGTGGACAAGGCATTTCTGGTTTTATAAGCAGTAGCACCACCAACTTAACACAACCGTACTTACTAATAGTGATTCGTCTAGCAGGTAAACACACTGAATAAAAAATCCATGTGAAAAGCGAATCGCTGTTCAAGTTAAATTGCTATCCGGTGGTGTTTTGCCTTATGAGTTATCACTTGGTAGAGTACAAGTAGAATTTTTTTATAACATTTCACTAATTCTTCTACCTTTGTTAGCAGTTTGCAGGAGTTCATCAGTTTTGAGTGGTTGGTTCAGATTACTTCGAAATAAAGTTTAATATATTTTATATTAATACAGGCTACACTCCCTGAAGTTCTTCTGCCTTTTGAAGACCTGTGAGCATAGATAATGCAAAATTTTGAATAGATGCCAAGATTCTTTGCTTTCTGTCTGTGTTGACTTAACTTGTCAGTTGCCCATCTTTATCAGGTGACATAACCAGTAAAACAGGTGCTGGCCTATGTTAAACATTATCTGTTTGTAGAATCTGCCTTCCAGACTGCTTGCTGCCCAGCAGGTTTTTGCCGTCAGCTTGATTAATGTGCTGTAGATGGAGGACTTCAGAATACGCCGGACATTATAAGGACAGAATTACAAAGAAGCATATATTAGATTGCACTGAAACATTTGTAAAATGTGATCAAAGAACCCACATAGCTCTGCTACTGAACTGCATGTAATAGTTTGCCAGTTACCCTACATTTGGATAAGCTGCAGACAGATTTTGGCTAACAAGCAGCATGCCTTCTTTATGGCTCTGTTGATTCTTGTTCCATTAAAAGATGTGCAGGTACTTCATGGCAGTAGGTTGCTTCCTTCCATTTTCACACCGATATGTATGCAGCCTACACACACGCGCACACAAATGAAAGTATATCCCTTATAAAGCCCATGAAAGTATATCCCTTGTAAAGCCCAAGTACTCAAGAGTATTGTATGTTAAATTGCCACGGCCGTTACACTTGGTTGAAAAAACAAAATTTCTTCCTGTTAGGGCAAGCTGTAAAAAGTACTTTGATTTATTTATTCCTGAAATTTTGTCACACATACATGTCACGATAAATGTGCTGCCTGTTTAAGCAGAAGGATGCTGTATGTTTTGCAGAATCCCTGCTTAACAGAAAACGGATTTGAAATGCAGAAATTTAATTACCAGTATATCTGAGCAGTTTTGAAAAGCTTCTTTCTGTCATGAGTTTGAGGGGAAGGGGGGCTTTTGCTTTTACTGGGGTGCTTTCTGTGCGGAGTCTTTATGTCCTCCCTGTGGTCACGTGGGTTTCTTCCGGGTGCTCCGTTTTCCTCCCACATCCCAAAGACATGCAATAGATGGATTGGACACACTAAATTGGCCCTATGTGTGAGTGTGTGCCTTCTGTGGAATGTTGGGCGCCAGGCTGGCAACTCGACACCGTAAAACTCCACTGCCAATCATGAACGGACAGATGATCTGCTGTGGCGACCCCTAACTGGGAAAAGTGCTTTGTTTTTTGTGCTCTTACTTGGTGTTTTTGATAAGGATTGGCTGTATGTTCGTATGTATGTACATATTTGAGTCTAAACCTCAAAATGCACTCTCTCGAGGCACTCCTAAAATGGAGAACATCAATATCTGTGGAGTAACTGAGACCTGGTTCAAGGCTTCAGAGAGCACCCCTGCAATACCAGGCTACAACTCTTACCACACTTTTCGGCCACCAAACCAGGACCGAAACACTAAAGGTGGAGGAGTGTCTTTATTCACTAAGGATATTCACACCACCAGGCTAGTTTCCCAACACAGTGCATCTGAAATTCTCCAGGTGCAGCTAACAGTAGGTAAGACTGCAGTCCAAATTGTAGCTTGCTACAGATCCCCCACCATACACCAAGATTCTCACTACACCTTTCTAAACATACTGGAAAATATTAAGATAGAACCAAATGCCCTAATACTGGGGGATTTTAACTACCTTGCATTAACTGGGAAAACTTCTCATGTACCAACACCTTTTCCCAACTGTTCTTGGAATTCATAAATTCCAACGCCCTGGATCAACTAATCCTTAGTCCCACCAGGGGCTTCAATGTCCTAGAACTGGTCATTACCAACATGGGAAATCGATGCTCCACACCTTTGGTCACCCCCTTGTTAGTCAGCTCTGACCATAAGCGAATCACCCTTAACATCCACATCCCACCCCCAACCCCCAGTAAGGAAACCTCCATAAAAAACTTCTCCAAAGCCAACTTCATACTACTTAAGTCAGAAGTGACTAACTTCATGACACCCATGCAGACGGGAACTGAAAGTTCAACTGCTGAATCCTACATTAAGGCACTGTACGAGCACATCCACTCATGCATGAATCATGCCATCCCAAATAGAACCAAGATGCACTCATCCAAAAAACAAAGGAGGCCAATCTAGTGGTCCCCTGCCATAAACAAACTTTACAACAAAAGGTAGAAACTGTTGCAGAAAAGAGGAAAATCCCAGGATGCAAAAACTCCCTTACCAGCCTCAGTAAGAAACTGAGATCCTCATAAAATCCTCCAAAGCTAGTTACGAAAATTAAATTGCTAAAGATTCCAAAAACAACCACAAGGCATTCTATAACTATGTCAAGAATCTAAATGGCAATGCTCAGATCTGCTATGAGCCAAAACAGAATGGCATTAAATATACTGATCCCAAGGATATTGCCAATATCCTGGCAGATTCAGTGCCAACTTCACCCCCCCTCTCACCCCCTAAATGGCTCATCTGAATACCGGATGATTGCCAAATTCCGGCAATAACGGCCACACAGGTAGAAAACGCACTCTCCAAAGCTAAGAATACAGCATCCATGGGACCAGATGACATCCCGGGATGTGTACTACGTGAACTACAATATGAACTAGCACCTCACCTAAGTGTCATGTTTAATCATAGCCTCACCTCAGGTTTCATGCCCACTGAGTGGTGCAGAGCTACAGTTATCCCACTCCTCAAGGGGGGGATCCACCTTGGATCCCGGAAACTACCGTCCTATCAGTATGACGAGCCTTATCTGCAAGGCCATGGAGCGTATTATCATGGAACCTATAAACAAAGACATTGGCAACCTTCAAACACTGGACCCCACCCAGTTTGGGTTTGTGAAGGGCCGATTTGTCTCCTGAACCTGATTGACTTCTTCGAATCAGTCTCCAGGGCCACGGACAAGGGTAAGGAGGTCCACACAGCCTATCTAGACCTTGCTAAGGCCTTTGACACCATCCCCCACTCTGGAATCATAGATAAACTTACAAAGCTGGGCATTAATCCCTATGTCACCCAATGGGTTGCTAACTGGCTTACTGATAGAACCCGCACTGGAAAAGTAGCAGACTTCAAATCCAGCTCCAGACAAGTGGAGTACCTCTGGATTCAGTCCTGGGCCCACTCTTGTTTGGCATCTACTTCTCTGAAGTACAGGCCAACACTAAGGGACTCTGGCTAACAAAGTTCACAGATGACTGCAGACTGGGAGCCATTATTGAATCTCCAAATGATGTGGATACTGTACAAAAGGGCCTTACAGAAACAGATGCTTGGTGCCAGAGCCATGGGCTCAAGCTCAGTGCCAAGAAATGTATAGTTATCCCCTTTGGGAAAAAACATGTACCCGTTTATTACCATATAGGTGGCAGTACACTACACACCGAAAGTGTGATAAGAGACACAGGTGGACATTGTTGTGGCGATGTGATTATCAAAGGTGAGACCAGTCAGGAAATCCTTCTATGTGGCACACCTCATCATTAAGGGCTTTTCATCCAGAAGAAAGGAGATCATTGTCCCCCTGTACTCATCCCTCATTAGACCCATTATAGAATACAATGCCCCGTTTGGTATGTATATCTCAAGACATCTGCAACAACTGGAAAGGCCGCAGAAATACCTGCGCCTAAAGCAGATACCCTATGCTGACCGCCTTAAAAAGAAACTCCAGCTATACTCTGTTGCATGTAGTCTACTCCGAGGCAATCTCTGCTTAACATACAAGGCCATGTCAAACCCAGAGCTGTTGGATATGCTACACTTAAAGAAATCCCAATCCCTCAGAGCCACACGCTCCAGGGATCTAAACCTTGTCATCACAGTAAATGCTACATGCTGGGAGGGATAAGTTCCTGACCCAGAGACTCCCCAGACTCTGGAATAGATTGCCCATACATGTCAAGCACAGTGCCTCTTTGGCCTTCTTCAAAAGGAACCTTGACTATTGGATGGGAGAAAGGAAATTCACCCCAGGGATCTTGTCTGTCGCCCTGCTAGACAGAGGTCCAGGGAAGTAAATAGTGTGGGAAGAAATAGCCAGGCAATTGTTATGGCTAGGCTTGTGTAGGCCCTTGCTACCAACCTATGAACCTATTTGTTTACCAGCAAGATCTGACTGAGCAGATAGCCTTTTCATCCAAGGCCTGGGGTGGAAAGCTCCACATGAATCTACACAAAAACAGTAAGATTTTACAGAATAATCTTCATACAGTTGTACAGCATAGAATGAAGTCATATGAGCAACTTACAATAACCACAAAAGGAACAATTCAAGTGCAATTTGTATAATGAATTGAGATAGGTTATGGATCACAAGCAGAATGGTTGGTGCATGGATATATAATAGCTAGAGGTGTAGCTCTCAACTGCTCAGATTTTCACAGAATGCCCAGTGTTTTGCCTTGCATTTTGGTTTGTTCCTCATACATTTTGTGGTTTTCTGACAAATCACTGAGGATTGAAGTTAAACTCAAATGTATGCCATTATTTATTGACTTCATATCCTTTAGAAAATGCATAACACAAATCTTGCTACTCCAACTTTCCAAATTTATAAGAGCAATATTTAAAATCTTTCCCTATTTTTGGGGCTCCCTCCCCATTATTTTAAGCTATCTCCAGATGTTTTTGCACTATTAAGTATGGAGATTAAGTAATGAGAGAGCAGGTGTAGAATGTCTGCTGGGGTTAAAAGGCGGAGGATTTTAATATAGAATTAATTGTGAAGAAATGGTATATTAACCAGGGGCAGAGCAAACACAAGTCCAGTTATGCATTGTGTGAAGATATGTGAAGGCTGCCAGCCTAGCTAGATAGAATTTGTAGATAATTCTGTCATTTGTAAATATTGGTATAAGCCACAGGCTTGTTCCATTAAGTGGAAGAAAATGGTGTTAAATGTTGAACTTCAAAAATGTTGCCACATTACACTCTGCTGGAGGAAAGCTGATAAGTCTAGCATTGCATAATTGTTTGATCTCAACTCTGATCCGAGATGCCTGGATTAAGGAATTCTTGCTGTTGTTTTGTGACCAGAGTTAATTGTTAGAATTTGCATGTATAATGTCTTTTTTTGCTGTAGCTTTCTGCCAAGTGCAAGATCAAAAGGGCTGCTTAAATCTGAGTTTCTGTTAGCCTGGGAACCAGAGAAAAAAAATGATGTAATCTGAAATGAGTCAGTAGTACTGTTCTCAATTTAAGGAGAGATTGAGAGACTCTGAGCATTTTGCATTTGTCTTCAGAACATCCAACATCACCAGCACTGTCTTGCGTGTTTATTTTAGAACAGTTTGCTCTTAGAAATACCTAGGAAATAGGAATATTAGTGGTTTTCTGTATTGATGGCAGAACTATTCTACTGTATTATTTTAAGCATTTTCCTGTGATCTCTGATCTCTTGACTAGCACTATGTTTTAAGAAGTATTGCCTTGTGTTCTTATTTATTAAATGTTTTTAAACCTTTCAACTGTGGCTGTTTTATGTAGAGATAATTTAAGCTCTAGAGTACATTGCATGTATATAGTGATACTGTACAAAGCCACTCCAGTAGTCTTGCTGCTCAGTCACACTATTTGGATAATATTGCACAGTAATAATCGGACACCCTTTAGTAAGGGCCTTATTAGTAGCTGATATTAGTGGTTGGTGGCAGTGCTATTTCTACCTTCTAGCCTGGCAGAGAATGGGGCATAGCTGGAGAACCTGTCCCAGCCTTCCCCAGGCATGTCTGTGTGTTTGTATACAATTCATATCTTTGTGTGTGTGTGTGTGTCAGCTACTTGGGCAGGGTCACGCAGCACTGGTTGGACAGAGGGTGCTGGATGTTTTAGCTTTACCACTAAGCTGAGATCTGTACTCTATAGCTGTGCCAGTGGGGAGTCTAATTGGGGATCTGGAGAGAGAGGGAGAAACTAGCCCCAGACTGACTGTGAGCTCTGTGTGCTCTTAAGGGAAATTGTACATTACTGTGTGGGTATTTGTCATCCTTCCCAATGTGCACGCCCCTCACTGGTGAGGTTTGAGGCTCCTTGATTGCTGGGCCAGTGCACGGGCATCACACATGGGATGCATTTTTAGGACTTTTAAAGGATTTGTTTAGACTCTACTCAACATCATTCCACATTATTGAGATACGACATAAGAATAGTGTGCCTCCTGCCAAGATAGAAGATTTGGTCACATTTGGCAATTCTTTATCACTTGATCGTAGGGTTTTAGTGGGAATATACAGAGTAGGATTGTTGGGTGAGGTGGCCATTTGTATTGTGGATTAGAGTGTGTCACTCCCATATTGAATTGAGAGTAAGACTAGCAGTGAGGGGGGTTATAACCAGGCGACCTTTGTTGGGGCTAAGCAATGGTCTGACCTGTAATGTAGATTTGCTGTGAATTTCGCTATTTCGTTGTAGTACGGTTCTAGTATTCTTGATTGGATGGTTGGTAGATGAAATATGAGAGGCCAGTACAGAAAGGTTGGAAGTAGATGTGTGCTGCAGCTATATGTAATTTTGCTTCTTCAGTTACAAATTGTTTTATTACGTAGAGGTGAGCAATAGTTTTAGCTGAACAAATTAGTGTTGAATAATCTGCATGTTGTACGATAGAGGCATTTTTGGTTGGTTTGTGTAGGTCATTAATGAAAATATTTGAGTAGTCCTAGGATAGAGCCTTGTGTATCTACTTCATATATAAGGAGGGAGGGAGATGCCAGTGGTTTATTTGACTGCCTAGTGTCTTGTCAGATAACTGGAGAATCATGACAGGGATTGATTGTCTAGTCCAAAGGAGAAGAGGGTGTTAAGTTTGGATGGGACAGTGTATCAAAGGATTTGGACAGGTCAAGGGGTACTGCTAGTTTGACAATGCTGCAGTGCTGGTTAATGTGAGTACAGAAATTGAGGAGTGCAGTGTTGGTACTGTGATGTGGAAGGAAGCCTTGTTAAGTAAATTTGAGTAGATTCATTTCCAGTATAGATTTTTACTAGTTGGTGATGGATACATTTTTCTAGGATTTTGGCTATGGGGAGAGGATAGCTGTGGGCTGATTTAGTTGAACTCTGTAGAATGCACTCGTGTGAAGTAGCAAAATATAGGATCTGAAGTTTTCATTTGGTCTTCAACCTGAGGGACTGTGATCCGGCATGGATCCAAAGTCCAAACTCCTCCCCTACCCATAATGCCATGCTCTCCCTCTCCTCTGATCTCATTTGCTGCTTGATTTGAACAGCACGAGTTTCCACTGCTCCAAGCTTCATAGTACGCAAGTGTTCCTTTTTTGGTTCTTTATTCTTTTTCTCTCTCTCTTCTATTTATCTGTCCTAACTCCTACGTTCCTTTTTCATATCTCTGTGTCGGTCTCGCTTTAAAAAAAAAATAAAAAATTCTTTCCTATCCTATGTGTGTGAGTGATTTGGGCCTTACTTTGCCATGGCTTGACACTCCTAAGCCAGGCTTTAGGAAGTGTGTACTGTGTGGGAATAAGCTAACATACAGTGTGCGTTGTCTGTTTGGGAGATCCCCATTTAGATTCCTCTTGTTCGATCTGCTTGGGCTTAAACCACCCACACTTTGATCGACAGGAGGAACAAGCTTATTTTGAAGGGCCTCCTCTTCCTCCACCCCAGCTTCTAGGACTCAATCTCCCGTTAAGAAGTCTAGGGATGGAGAGGCCTGTACTAAAGAACGGGATCGGTCTAAGAGGAGGTCTCCAGAGCGCTTTTCCTCTTCTGAGTCTTCTGCTAAATCTCACCTGGATCCAAGCCGGAGACCTCTCAGGCTTGGTCCCCAACTGCCACCTCTCCTTAACACCATTCTAGGCCAGGGTCAGTGGTCTCTTAAGTCCGGTTCACTCTGAGTCTGTCCAAAGCTGAGGTGGGCAGGATGATAAAATTCCTTCGGTCCCAGATTCAGCTGGGAGTCTTGCCTGCTCCATTCCCTGCTGGGGCTGGGAGCATGCAGTCTGCCTTCCTCCCTATCTCTTCTTCTCTGATCTGACTTTCAGTTTTGGAGTCCTTGAGTCTGAGGTTCCTGGGTGCTGAGGGGTCTGTGCAGATGGTGCCTAGACTCTGATCGTTGCCTTGAGCGGTTTGGCTCTGACGTTTTCTGAGCGGACTGACTCTGAGCCGTAGCCTCTGTCTGATCTGAGGGGTTGGCATAGACTTCAAGGTTTTCAGGGCCTCTGTGCCAGGAGGCTGTGCTCTGGCACCACCCTCTGCACCAAGGGTGAAAGATCTTGCCTCTACCATGGCTGTTCTGCCTTTGGGGTCTGCTCATCTTCGGCGTTTGAGGTTGTGGAGAGGTTCCTCTTGGCTCCTTCTAGAGCCTTGACACACTTCCTCGGATTTCACCCTTGCTTCCTGTGTTTCTAGGTCAGAGTTTTCTGCCTTGTCCCCTCAGGGACAGCCTGCTACCAGTTCATCCCACGAAGTTCTGATCCAGGAACTCCCTGAAGCTTCCGAGTCACCCTCCTTGAGGAGCCCCCTCAGAAGCAGAAATGCAAGAAGGGGCACTTAGACTCCCCGCCAGAGTCTCTCACTGATAATACAGACTTGGAGGAAGGGGAGTACTCCCCACTCACCCCTGGAGGATGTCTAGCTTGGGGGGGCATTATGGATATCCGTCAACACGGTGGGTGGTCTACCCTCAAGCCAAATCCTGACGAGTCTGTATTCATGGAGGCATTTGGCACAGAACTGTCTACCTCCTGGATGGTCCCCCCATGCAGATCCTTTAGTGGATCTTATCTCTACTAGAGCATGGAAGGAACCGAACACAGTGGAGCCCATCCCCAGACTCCCAGACAAGGTTCTTAACACCCCATCTGACAAGCCCCATTGGTCTAAGGGGTCCTGGTTGTGGCGGCCACTAAGAAGTAGCTGGTTCAGGAGAGCTCCTTGGTCCACCCTCCAGGCAGGGAGTCTCTGGCAATGGATCATTTTGGGAAGTGAACCTACATTTCAGCCACCTTTGCTTTACGTGCGCTGAATTACTTGGCACACATAATCAGACTGCAGATGCCCTGGTCGAGGAGGTTGTTTAGTCTGCCCCAGGGTTCATGTTGGCAGAGGAGATGGTTTTCTCCTGCCATATGGCCACTCTCACTTCTATTTCGAACAGGTCCATGAGGCTTTTTTCACATGCTAGAGAGGGTGTCTCTGGGTCTACGTGGACTGGGATGGCCATTAGGCGACACGCCTGTCTCCGGCTTTGTCTTTTTGGAGTCCTTAAAGGCATCTTTCATGAACACTCTCCTACAATGGTTTCAACTTGTTTGTAAAAACTGTTCTTGACACGTTAAGCCAGAGTGAGAAGGACCGGAATACCTTGATGTCCTTCAGGGATGCATCTGCAGTCATAACATATGGGTTGTCCTGCCTCAGGCAGCCCTTCGGTCGGCCGGATTCCAAAGTCTGGGTCTGGCCTCGGCTGATGTCGCACTTTCCCCGACGTCAGAGCGTCTGGGGTATAAAAGCATCAGCCGACGCCATTTTCCTCAGTCTTTCTTGCCGCGCAGTGCCCGAAGCAGAAGCAGTTCGCAAGTGCCGGTCGGTCAGATCCTGTGATGATAAGAAATTCAGCTACCGAAGACTTCGAAAAAGCTAAGTACCCCGTTGGGGACTCTTTCTTGCCTCAGCCGATGTCAGATAAAGTAAATAATTGTTTAACTTGTGGGAAACAAATACCTCATAAGGATTTCCACTTTTACTGCCTTCCTTGCTTAGGCCCAGACCACGACGTCTCGGCCTGTTCAGCCTGTGCTTCCTTCAACCGACTAACTCTTAGACGTCGGTCAGAGTTTGCAGAGGAATTCTTTGGGGCTAATTTTGCATATAAGATGCCGTCGGAGACTCCGACTTCGCATTTGGTGAAAAAAACAGAAGGACAAGGACAGACACTCGCGGCCCGCGGTTTCGGCTGAAACCACGGTAAGGCCTACCGCGAGTGTCTCTGTTTCGGCCGAAACAGAGTCCTCGGAGCTTCCTTTAACCGAATCCACTCAACCGACCACCGCGGCCCTGGAGGCCCCGGCTGAGTCGGCTACTGAGCTACCTACCGAAACCAGTGTCCAGGAAATGTTCAACACCATACCTTTGGACAAATCTACTCCTGCACGTGGGGCAGCTAGACCCCCTGCTTCCATGTCCATTAAGGCTTTTTCCAGGGCTAAAGCTGCCAAACTTACTAAAGCTTTGCCTCCCAAAACTACCTCCCAGAGGCCTTCTTCTAGTTCTCAGATCCTCAGCCTTGCAGAGGATCTTATTTCTTTAATTAGAGGTTCTCAGCCTCACCCGGACAGGGGCTCTCACCCACCACTAGACAAAAGGCCCAGGACTGAGCCCTCTGACCAACACTCTTCAGATGAGTCCACGGATGGATCTGAGTTAACAGACCACCAGGAAGAGGCTTATTCGCCCTATGAGGATTCTGATGCTGAAGAATCTATTCCTTCGGCCTCCCCTCCTGAAGAGTTTTCTTTTGGTGAGACTCTACATTCCATGGGAGAGCATTTTCAATGGCAGGGTCAGGAATTCTCTGATTCTAGAAAGTGATTAAGGACCTTTTTGCATTTGCCTCAACATAGGCCCTTAGCTATACCTCCTGTTTTGCATGTTATTGATGATGCGTACAATGATGTTAGTACAGCCCCTGATACTCTCCCCCCGGCACCTGCCAAACCTGATAGATACTACAGGGTCCCGGATTCTCATTTTCATTTGTATAAGGCCCATTCCGCAGACCCAGATACTATTTCTCAGGGCCCTAAAGGGGTTGCAGCTGCCACTGCCAAAAATCCTCTACCTTCTGAAAGGGAGTCTAGAGCTTTAGAGAGATGGGGAAAGAAGGTATATACCTCTGCAACTCTTTCTGTGAGGGCATTAAATTGTCAATTCCATATGATACAGTACCAAGAGTATTTGTTAGATGAACTGAATAAAACTTTCTTCTTCTGAACCCCTTGACCGTAAATCCCTTCAGGACCTGGTACATAACTCACAGCAGGTTAGTAATCATTTCTTAAAGTGTGGTTATGATGCACTGGAGGCTTCATGTAGGTCAGCTATGACTGGGGCAGTTATTCGTAGGCATGCTGGCTGAGGTAACAATCCCTGCCAGACCATGTTAAAGCTAAACTCCTGGATGCTCCAATGGAAAAACAAAAATTATTTGGCTCCTCGGCTCAGGAGGTCTTAAAGAAGTTTGAAGAAAAGGCTAAATCTGTGCAAACAGTTAAGGATTTTCTGCAATTACAACCACCGAGATTCAGCAGAAACTGGCCTACTAAGAATTGGTCCATTCCAGACTCGGACAGAGCCCAGAGAGGCAGGAACAGGCGTCCCAGAGGTAGAGGGCAAGCTAGGGGCTCCTACAGAGGCCGTCAGTGGCAGCCTACCAACCAGAGAGGTAGTGCAGCAACAGCAACAACAACTACTACACCAGGACAGACACAATGACTTCACTTTGACTCCGCCTACCAGGGCTCAATTGGAAGCACCCTTGGGCGGAAAGCTTTCTTTATTCTCAAAAAACTGGCATTATATTACAAGAGACACATGGACACTGCAAATAATAGACAAAGGATACAGGTTCCACTTCCACACTTTGCCAAGAAGAAACGGAATGCCAAACCTGCCACCAAATCAGAGGGCAGAGGCTTTAAAGCAGATCAACAACTTACTTCAAATGAAAGCCATAGAAAAGGTACCTCTTTCAGAACAAGGTCAAGGATTCTACTCCAGATTATTCCTTGTTCCAAGAAAAGAAAATCAATGGAGGTCTATTCTCGACCCGCACTGAATACTTTCCTCATTGTGCCAAAATTCAAGATGCTGACCCTACAGCAACTTCTTCCCATGCTGGGCAAGGAGTCTTGGCTGGTGACTCTAGACCTGAAGGAGGCATACCTGCATGTCCCTATTCGACCAAGTTGCAGAAGACACCTCAGATTTCTTGCAGGATCAGAGCATTATCAATTCTCAGCATTGCCCTTTGGCTTACCTACTGCGCCCAGAGTGTTCACGAAATGCCTGGCATCCGTAATTGCACACTGCAGACTTCAGGGGATTCAAATCTACCCATATCTGGACAACTGCCTTACACAAGCGGACAACAAGGAAAATTTGATAAAGGACTTGGCATATGCCATCCACCTACTACAGGCCTTGGGATACACAGTCAACATCCAAAAATCAAGACTTGTTCCATCCCAAAGGATAACCTTTTTGGGTGCAGATCTAGACGCAACCACCAAAATGGCCTTTCTCACAGAAGAAAAACAAAAACAACTTCCGGATTACTTCATGAATCTGACAAGACAAACTCAGCTAACTGCAAGGAAAATCCTGCAGGCCCTGGGTTACATGGCATCCTGCATAATTCTGATTCCACAGGCCAGGCTGCATATGAGAAAATTACAATGGTACCTAAGAAGTGTATGGTCTCAGCACAGTCACAGTTTAGAAGCTTTGATACCAATTATTACTTGCCTTCAAAAGGAATTCCTGTGGTGGGCTCATGCCTGCCAGTCCAACAGAGGGTTGCCTTTCAACAAACCAAGAACAAAGCAAACCATCACCACGGACGCTTCGGACTGAGGATGGGGAGCACACATGGAGGGCAAATGTATCCAAGGCCTATGGTCTCAAGGACAGCTGCGCATGCACATAAACCAAAAGGAAATGCTGGCAGTGATACATGCAATCGAGGCCTTCAAACCTTTCCTACATCAAGGTCACCTGTTAATAAGGACAGACAACACCACATTCATGTGGTGCATAAACAAGCAGGGAGGCACACATTCCTACCCTCTATGCAGGCTGACTATGAATCTGTGGGAGCTGTGCCTGAAACTCAATATCCAACTACAGTCCCAGTTCGTGCCAGGGAAAGAAAATGTACTGGCAGACAGCTTAAGCAGAACTACCATGGATGCACACGAATGGATGCTGCACCCAGATATCTTCCTACTCTTAACAAAAGCATGGGGAAAGCCAGAGATAGATCTGTTCACCTCCCCCCACAACCATCAACTGAAGACATTCTGCTCAAGGACATATCACCCAAAAGCTTGGAGGGTGGACTCCCTCTCTTTCAGCTGGAAAGCTCTAAAAGTATATGCCTTCCCACCTCTCCCATTAATGTCCAAGGTTTTACTGAAGATCAGGGCAGAACAGCCAAGAGTGATTCTGATAGCTCCAGACTGGTCAAGGCAGCACTGGTACCCACTATTGAGGAGCATGTCACAGACACAACCATGGCCTCTCCCCCTATGGCCTCTTCTTCTGACGCAGAACAACTTCAAGATCATGCATCCCAACTTGAAAACATTGCAACTAACTGCCTGGAAAATTCCATAAAACCCCCTCACAACAACTTATCACAGAGAGTAAAGGACATTATTATGGAAGCTCGACGGCCTTCCACAAGGAAGACATACTCAGCAAAATGGAAAAGATTTCTCATTTGGAACACAACAAAAGGCTTAGATGTGTCAGTGGCGAGTATGACACATATTCTGGAATACTTAGCAGAATTGTTCCACAACGGCCTGTCCTATCCTTCCATTAAGATTCATGCCTCAGCAATTTCAGCAGAATACAATGCGGATCCACCTATCTTCTCGCACCCTCTCCTCCGGCAGTTTCTGAGAGGGATCAAAAACATCAATCCTCCAAGAAAACCCCCTTTACCTACTTGGGATCTCAACTTTGTGCTGGAGAAACTAACACTTCCTCCCTTTGAACCAGCAGCATCGGCGGATCTACAGTTTCTGTCTTGGAAAACTGCATTCCTTCTGGCCATAACTTCAGCAAGAAGAGTATCTGAGTTACAAGCTTTAATGGCAGTACAGCCATTTCTTATCTTCCATCAGGACAGAGTTTCACTAAGAACCAATCCTACTTTTATGCCAAAGGTGGTATCTAGGGTATCCCTGAACCAAGCTATTCACTTGCCTACATTCTTCCCAAATCCACAAAACGGAGGGGAAAAACTTCTACACACTCTGGTTCTACACAGACAACTACGCTACTCTTGGACAGAACTAAAAGTTACAGAAAAACTGACCAACTCCTTGTAGCATATGCTGCTGGGGTACAAGGAAAAGCAATTTCCAAACAGACAATTCCAAAGTGGATAGGAAATTGCATTCGATTTTGTTACTCCTTTCATGGAAAGACAGTTCCTGCAAACATCAGGCCTCATTCAACAAGGGCCACAGCCACCACTACAGCCTTCCTAAGAGGGGTGGCTACCAAGGACATTTTAGAAGCTGCTACATGGAGCTCCGTGCATACATTTGCCAAACATTACAATTTACCTTTATACTCCAGATCCAGAGCGGGTTTTGCTACAGCAGTCCTGCAGGGGATCTTAACTACACCATCCTTTGCTTAGTACCTCCTCCCCCAGATTGGCTATGGTATTCCACCCATATGTTATGACTGCAGATGCATCCTTGAAGGACATAGTACAGTTTTGTACCTACCATAAATGTAGATGTCCGATAGGTATGCATCTGCAGTCAGGGTTACCCTCCCTCCTTCCCCTCTGTGGTATTCCTAGGGTACTTACCCCTCCATTAGCTAGCTGGGGGATCTATTATGGTGTATTTGTTTGTATATATATATATGTATATATTTTTTGGAAAATGTTTGGAATTTTACTGCATTCCTCCAAATTTGGCCTTCCTAGAGGGCACCTGGCATCTGGGGCAAGAAACACTGAGGAAAATGGCATCGGCTGATGCTTTTATACCCCAGACGCTCTGACGTCGGGGAAAGTGCGACATCAGCCGAGGCCAGACCCAGACTTTGGAATCCGGCCGACCGAAGGGCTGCCTGAGGCAGGACAAACCCATATGTTATGACTGCAGATGCATACCTATCGGACATCTACATTTATGGTAGGTACAAAACTGTACTTTTCCTGTCTGGATGATGATCTCCACTCCAGAAAGATCCTTTTCAAAGAATCGGTGTGCTGTCAAGAAGCTGGGTTGTCAGAAGTCTCTAGGTTCTCCCAAAGATGCTCAGGATACGTTTTCCCCCAGGGGCAGAGGGGGATCCAGTAAGTGCACCCTCATGGCAGAGGGGGTTTGTAAAACCAGGGGTCTCTGGATTCTTTCCCGCACAGACGCTTTCAGCAGTCCTGAGGGATTTGCCCGACTGCTTCTCTCTGGAGGCAGTCGGGGGCGCATATCTCTGCACCCAACAGCCTGGGAGTCCATTACAAACAATTGCTGAGTTTTGTAAATTCTATCCAGAGGTTATTCTCTCCCCTTTCTTCATCCCCCTTTTTCACCCAGACACCTCCCAGACGTTCCAGACAGTCAATAGAAGGAGGCAGCCATATAAATTGCCAGGCTACTCGCAAAATGAGTCGTCCAGCCCATCTCCCAGAGCAGTCTGAATCCGACATTTATTCCAGGTTTTTTTTGTGCCAAAGAAAATGGGGACTTACGACCCATTCTGGATCTTTCGACCCTGAATCTGTCCATTGCCAAGACTGTTTCGGATGGTCACCCTTCAGTCCCTTCTGCCTTTCCTGCAGATGAATGAATGGATGTGCTTGGTGGACCTACAGGATGTGTACTACCATATCACGATGGACTGGCAGTCCTGGAGGTTTCTCTGCTTCCAGCTGGGAGCCAATCATTGTCAGTTCAGAGTACTCCCCTTTGGACTCACCACTGCTCCCCCTGTGGTCTTTACCAAAGTAATGGTGGTAGTGGTGACTCGCCTGTGACTGCAGGGATTTCAGGGCTTTGCCTACCTGGACGATTGGCTCCTCTTTGCTCTCTCCAGACATCGGCTAATTCAGAGCAGGGATTATCTTCTTCATAAAGCCCTGTCCCTGTGTATTACCATAAATCTCAGGTCTCAACTGACACCAGTTCATGTGTTGGATTTCATAGGTGCTTGACTAGACACTACACAAGGCAAGGTGTTTCTGCCACCAGACTGTCATCACTCCATCATGCACAAGACATTCTTCAAACCTATTTTCCCCTGGTGGGCTTAGATGTTCTTTGTGTTTCACTGTTGCAGTCATTACGTTTGGGTTACCTGCTTGCAGCTAGCCCTCATTCGGCCTTATTAACGGTCTTTGGTCATGCATCAGTTGCTGTCCCTTCCATGTCGTCAGGGGTATAAAACATGCAGCCGCCGCTATTAAGTCAGTCTTTCTTGCCTTGCGGTGCCTGAAGCAGAAGCAGTTAGCAAATGCCGGTCGGCTGACTCCTGAAATTTTCATTTTCGTTTTTGAGTTTCAGAACCGAAGTCTTCAACTAAAGCTAAGTACCCTGTTGGGGAAACTTTTTTTTCTTGCTCCTTAACGATGTCCGTAAAAGTTTAATTGCATTACTTGTGGAAAGCAAATACCTCAAAGATTTTCATTCGTACTGTATTCCTTGCCTAGGCCCTGACCATGATGTACCTTGCTGTAGGTTTTGTGCTTTATTTAATCAGCGCACTCTCCATTGTCTGTATATTTTTGCCTCCAAATATTTCGGTTCTCTGTTTAATTATCCAGAAATGTCGGTTAGCCATCTGACTACCGGGATTTTGAAAAAACGCAAAGATAGAGACAGGCCGCCGAGGTCCAAAACTGCCGACGACTCTTCTTCTAAGCCAGCCGCCAGTTTGCCGGTACTCCGGTGCTTTCGCAGCCCCTGATACCCGCTACTTCTGATTCGCAGGCCTCTACTGAGACCCATTCGGAGTCCGGTATGCCACAAGATGCTTCAACTATGGAACCCGCTGATGTCTCATCCTTGGATGGATCCAGAGCCGCTGTGCAGGCACCGGCTTCTGAGGGTGTATTCAGGCCTACAGACTTGCATATTAAATTGATGCCTCCTTCTTTACTTAGGCCTAAATCTCGATCCATGCCTAAAAAACTGATGCCCAGGCCACATGCTCAGGCCTCTATGCCTAAAAAACAAATAAGAATGGCTGAAGATGTAATAACTCTAATCAGGGGTAGCCAACCCCCACCCCCCTTCTAAGAGGCCTAGGACTGAAGTTGATTGAATCTGTTCAGGATTTGTTTTTGTGCTTATTCTGATGGTCTGGATTTGCCCTTATCTACGTATGAAGATTCTGATGCAGAGGACTCCATTCCCTCTGCTTCCCGTCCTGAGGATTTTTCTTTTGGGGAAACCTTACATACTCTAAGGGAACATTTCCACTGGGAAAGCCAGGATTTTTCTGATTCAAAAAAAGAAGCTTGGGGATTTCCTTCTCCTTCCTCAGCATAGGCCTTTAGCTATTCCTCCAGTACTAGAGATTGTTGATGCTTTTTCGGAATCTAGTTTGGCCGCTGGTTTCCTGCCTCCTGCTCCCAGAAAACCTGACTGATACTACAGGGTCCCAGAGTCCCACAAGTTCCTTTTTAAAAATCCTATTGCAGATCCAGAGACTATTTCACAGGGGCCCAAGGGCATTAAGGCTTCTACTGCTAAAAATCCTACCCCTTCTGATAGAGAATCCAGGGCTCTGGACATATTGGGTAAGAAGGTTTCCACTTCTGCAACCTTTGCCATTAGGGCTTTAAACTGCCAGTTTCATATGTTAAAGTATCAGCAACATGTTATTGGACTGCTTAAACAAAAAATAATGTTGATTCCTGACTGTGTGGAAAGTAAAGAATTACAGGATTGAATGCATTCTGCTGAACAAGTTGGAAAACATACTTTGCAATGTGGATTTGATTAATTAGAGGCCTCTTGCAGGGTTGCTGTTGCTGGGTCTGTGCTCAGAAGGCATGCTTGGCTTAAGGAGCAATCTTTGCGTGATCATGTTAAAGCTAATATGTTGGATGCTCCTTTAAATCAGGGCCACCTGTTTGGCAACAAGGTGAGGAAGTTCTTAAAAAGATGGACGGTAAAGCTAAATCTATGCAAACTGTTAAATATTTTTTTACAAGTTCAGCCTCCTAGATTTAGTAGGCACTGGCCCTCTAAGAATTGGTCCTTTCCAGCCCCTTCCAGGTCTTCTCAAGCCCAAGCCAAACACAGACACAGCAAAAACCCCAGGTTTCAGTCTCAGGGGACACAGAACTAAGCAGTGGGGGGCCTCCACTTCCAAATCTGGGAATATGGTAAACTGTGTCAGTGACTTCCTTTTAAAATTTCCAAGTACTTAACAACTGACTGTTCCTTTGGGGGGAAAGATTGCACTTCATGCAAAGAATTGGGAACTCATTACCCAGGACAAATGGGTTTTAAATATAGTGTCCCAGGGATACAGATTTCACTTCCACACGTTGCCAACACCAAGCGGGTGGCCGGACCTACCCCAAATCTGTGGGCAGAGGCCCAAAAACAAGTGCTTTCTCTCTTCAGAATGGGGGCTATTCAACTGGTTCCAGAAGAGGAAGAGGGACGAGGCTTCTACTAAAGACTTTTCCTGGTACTTTTCTCTGCACTGCCCTTTGGCTTATCCACTGCGCCCAGGGTATTCACAAAGTGCCTAGCTCCAGTTATTGCATTTTGCAGGCAAAGAAATATTCAAATATACCCATACCTGGACGATTGTCTTATTCAGGCAGAAATCCAGGGCATACTTTTGAATCATCTGGCCTTTGTACAAAGGGTTCTAACTTGTCTGGGGTACACCATAAACGAAAAGAAATCGCAACTGGTACCCTGTCAACAAATTATATTCCTTGGAGCAAGCTTGAGTACAACTTCCCAGATGGCTTACCTCACGTCAGAGAAACAAATTCATTTGACAACCTACTTCAAACAAGTGGCCACAAAAACCCTGCTATAAATGCAAGATAAATACCGCAGGCCTTGGCGTTCATGGCCTCCTGCATTCTTCTAATTCCATATGCAAGACCATATGAGGAAACTGCAGTGGTATCTAAAAAGTCTATGGTGTCAACATTCTCAGGACCTAGAAATAATGATTACTATCATACCTTGCCTATGCCTAGAGTTCCTTTGGTGGGCAGAGGCTTGCCACCAAAACAAGGAACTACCTTTTACACCAACCCCTGGTGCCCAAACCCTAACAGATGAATCAGGGTGCTCACCTGGCAGGGAAGTGCATTTAGGGCAAATGGAACCCAAGTCAAATGCACCTGCATTTCAATCAAAAAGAAATGTTAGCAGTACAGAATGATCTGACAGCCTTCAAGGACCACATTCTTCCAAGACAACTAATGGTAAAGACTGACAACACCACTGTTATGTGGTACATAAACAAGCAGGGGGGGTACACATTCTTACTCCCTCTGCAGACTAGCCATGGCATCGTGGAACACAGCCTTGAGCTACCAAGTGCACCTACAAGCTGAATTTCTGCCAGGAAAATTAAATACAGTGGTAGACGGACCAAGCAAAAACCTCATGGACCCACACGAGTGGAAACTGGAACCAAGGACATTCAACATGTTGACAAGCAAATGGGGGAGCCCAGATATAGACCTCTTTGCATCTCCCCAAGACTACCAGTTGGACAAATTTTGCACAAGGACTTCCTACAAACAAGCCTGGATAGTGGATGCTCTGTCCTTCAGCTGGAAAAACCGGTCAGTCTATGCCTTCCCCCACTGCCCTTGCTCTCCAAAGTACTACTAAAAATCAAACGGGACAAACCAAAGATGATTTTGATTGCTCCAGACTGGCCGCACCAGCACTGGTACTCCCTTCTACGCAGTGGGTCACGGTTATCTCCATGGCACCTGCCTCAGACTCCTTCCCTGCTGTCTCAGCAGGAGAACCAGATTCTGCACCCTCAGCTTCTAACACTGAACCTTGCAGCCTGGCTAATTACTTAATCTCTCCTTTACCATCCCTCAGCAAACCTGTAATGGATATTTTAGAGGCAAGGAGGCCTAATACTAGAAAATCTTATGCTGAAAAATGGAAAAGATTCTGTGCCTGGAACCAAATTTTACAATACTTAACTGAGATGCTTCACAAGGGCCTGTCTTTTTCCTCCATTAAAATCCATGCCTCAGCCATTTCAGCTCATTATAACACAGAACCTCCTCTCTTCTCTCATCCACTGCTCAAGCAGTTCCTCAGAGGGGCCAAAAATTTGAGACCACAAAGGAGAGCTCCAACCCCAGCCTGGGACCTTAACTTTGTCTTGGAGAAACTTGCTCTACCTCCTTTCGAGCCAGCTGCTACTGCAGACTTAAAATTTCTTTCTTGGAAAACAGCTTTCCTTTTAGCAATCACTTCAGCTGAAAGGGTATCCAAATTACAGGCTCTTATGGCATTGAAGCCTTTCATCATCATTCATGCGGACAGGGTGTCCCTCTAAACCAATCCATCTTTCATGCCCAAGGTGGTATCCAGTGTGGCTCTTAATCAGTCCATTCATTTGCCAACTTTCTTTCCCAATCTACAGAATAAAGGGGAACAGATACTGCATTCTTTAGATGTGCACATACTACTTGGATTATACTTGGACAGGACTAAACCTCAAAGGAAATCTGAACAACTGCTGGTGGCATTTGCTGCAGGGGCAGAGGAGAATGCTATTTCAAAGCAAGCCATTTCCAAATGGATAAGCCATTGCATTCATTTCTGCTATAAGCACAATGGAAAACCAGTCCCCCAGGGGATCAGACCTCACTCCACCAGGGCTGCATCTACCTCTACAGCCTTTCTCAGAGGCGTCCCTACCAGGGACATCCTAGAAGCTGCTACGTGGAGTTCTGTACATACTTTCAACAAGCATTACCATTTGCCAATTTTCTCTAAATCCAGAGTTGGCTTTGCCACTGAAGTCTTGCAGGGCCTTATAGCTGGCCCTAATGATATCCAAATTCCTCCTCCCAACCCTAGCTTTGGGAATCCACCCAAATGTAATGACTGCAACAGTGAAACACGAAGAACATAGTACAGTTGTGTACACTTACCATAAATGTAGATGTTGGAGTGTATTCACTGTTGCAGTCCTGGTTACCCTCCCTCCAGCCCCCTAACTTCTTTTGGCTATACCTCTACGTTCCTTTACTATGCTTAAAAGCCTTTGTGGTGTATTTGCTTTTTTGTTGGAGTTATATCTCTGTGCTTTTATATTTGTTTCCCATTGGGGGGCACCTGACATCTGGGGCAAGAAAAACTGATGTAATGGCGTCTGCTGCATGTTTTTTTACCCCTGACAACCTGACTTCATGGAAGAAGGGACAGCAACTGACGCAGGACCAAGACTTTGTTAATCAGGCTGACTGAGGGCTACCTGCAAGCAGATAACCCAAATGTGTAATGACTGCAACAGTGAATACACTCGAAGATGTACATTTATGGTAAGTGTACACAACTGTACTTTGGGTGTTTGGATCCATGGCAGCCACGATCACCCTTGTTCCAAGTACACGCCTTCGTATGAGGGTCCTGTAGTGGATCTTAGCGGTTCAGTTTTCCTTGCTAGACCTTCCCTTGTCCCATCCTGTTAGACTGTTTCGTGTTTGCATGGACTCTCTTCTTTGGTGGCTCCAATCCCCAGACCACCTCCTGGTTCTGCAGTTTGTTCTTCCCTCTCCCATGACCACGGTGACCACAGATGCCTCCCTGCTGAGGTGTGTGTGGGGGGGCATTGCATGGGAAGGGACGGTCCAAGGCACGTGGTCTGCTCTGGAGGCCAGTATGCATATCAGTATCCTGGAGCTGAGGGCGGTGCTTTTGATGCTGCAATCTCTCCATGCCCCTCTTCCTCCTGGGACTGTTGCCATACAAACTGACAATATGTTAATAGTCTGGTACATCAACAAGCAGGGGGGAACCGGGTCCTATCCCCTTTGCTGCAAGGCCATGAGATTGTGGAAGTGGCCAATTTCCGCCATCAGTTTTCTGGTGACATCGCACATTCTGTGGAAGTCAACATCCTGACAGGCATACTTAACCAGTCTATTCTGATGCCTCACGAGTGGTCTCTGAATCAGTCAGTAGCGGACAAGGTCTTTCTAAAGTGGGGTCTGCCTTGCTGTGATCTTTATCTCTCCTAACTTGAACTGTAGCGAACATTTTGCTCTTATCCTCCCTCTGGGGGATTCCACCAGAGATGCTGTGGTCCATGCTTGGCTCTCTAGCCTATTATATGCATATCCTCTGCTTCCTCTTATTCCCAAGTTCATTGAGAAAGCTCGGCAGCTGGGGATCTCAGTTGTCCTCATTGCCCCTTTCTGGTCTAGTCAAGTTTGGTTCCCCACACTGTGGGCTCATATAGTGTGTCCTCCTTGGACTCTGGATCCAGTCCCAGATATGGTTATGTACCCGTCGGGGGTTTCTTACTTGGATCTAGTCAGTCTAAAGCTCACTGCTTGGCTGCTCCAATTTCCACGATAGCCAGGATTCCTGGGCTTTCTTTTTCTGTTAAGAAGATCCTGATTGCGGCTCATAAAACTTCTACCAAGTAGATCTACTGTAGCAAATGGAAGCGTTTTTTGATCTGGGCTTCTCAGCATGACCTGGATCCTTTTACAGTGTCAGTCTCCACCATTTTGGACTTTTTGGCAGATATTAATTATGGAGCTAGTTTCTGTACTGTTGAGGTCCATTTGGCGGTGATTTCCAGTTATCATGTGGGTGAAAATTTGGCCTCCTTAGATTTGTCTAAACTTTGTAAGGCCTTTCTGAAAGGTACCTTTCTTCTTAGGCCTCTGGTTAAGGACCGCATGCACCCTTGGGACCTTACTTTTGTTCTGCAGGCTTTGGTTTCTCCCCCATTCGAACTAGCTGCCTCCGTCAATTTGCATCTTTTTGTCGTGGAAGACCACCTTTTTCATGGCAGTTACTTCGGCCAAAGAGGGTTTCTGAGCTTCAGGCATTATCTGTGAAGCCTCCTTATGTAATTTTCCATAAAGACAGAATGTCCCTGCAAACTAATCCAGCTTTCATGCCGAAGATGGCTTCAGAATCCAATATCAACCAGGTCATTAATTGGCCAGTCTTTCAAAATTCCAAAATAAAGGGGAGTACAAACTGTTAAGTCCAAAACACACGGAAACTGTGCACCAACTAGAAAAAGAACACGCTTTATTGTATACGTCCACAAATCGTAAACGCTTTGTAAAACACTGTGCGTTTTCGTCCACATCACCAGTAAGACTTCATCAGACAAATTAATCATTTCAAATTGCTCATTAAGTACTCTAAGTTTAAAACAACCAATAACAATACATTACATCTTATCTACGTCAATAGAAAAAGGCTCATTACATACAAATTCTATAAATACTTAATAGAAATGTGACTTGTATTAAAAATTTCATTTTAAATAAATTGCATTTCATTTTAAATTCATTTCAATAAATAATCCTAAATAAAAAATCTATGTATTACCAAAAGTTTTATTTATTCATTAAAAACTCAATCTATTTATATTAAAATAGCACCATCTACTGTTCATTTAAAACCATTGCTAGTGTAAGCTATATTTTAGCTGCTCTCAGTTTTAACACTGAGGTTAATGAAATGTGCTCATTTAGACCAGGGAACCTGGTGGCTTCTACCAATATTTGCCACCATAATTCTTTAAATTCTAACCATTCTTCCCAGAGACCACCTCTCATCTCCTTCTTAACCTGCTCTAGGACAAAAAAAGAAAACTTTGAATCTTTGCATATTATTGTGTGCTTGTATAGAGCATTTGTTTCTTTTTTCCTAAGTATCTCATATGTGTGTTAATATATTCTTTTTTTCAACGCTCTTTCTGTCTTACCGACATAATAGGAGTTACATTGTGAACACATTGCCATATAAACCACTCCCTGGGATGTGATGTCCTGTACTATGAATATTAATGTCCCTAGCTACTAAATGAATCTCACTTTTGTTACAAACATATTGACACTGGTTGCAGTGTCCACATTGGTAAGTTCCATTGATATTATTAGTTATGACAGCCTTATTAGAAATATTGTTACTACCATTCATCTTATTTTCTAGTAACTTTTTAATGCTTCTAGCATTCTTATAAACTATTTTAGGAGTATCTTCTTTAATGTTTGAAATGTCAGAAAAAGATATAAATTTGTCCCACTCCATCTGAAATATCTTTTTCACCTTAAGATTAAATAAATTAAATTCCAAAACTAGTGCCGATTGGTAGTGAAATTCTCCTTTATTATTATTTTTATTAGTGTCAACCGAAATATCAGCATCATTACATGGGTTAGTATTATTTGTCACTATGCCTTTTATTGGTTTGTATTTTGTTGATCTATTCTGCTCTACCTCCTTTCTTATATTTGTAATAAAATCTAATGGGTAGCCTCTTGCAGAGAACATCGCCTCCAAAATGTTGCATTCCTTGAAAAAATCTTCATCCCTACTAGTCATGCGACACCCCCTCACAAATTGTCCCTTGACAATATTCTTTTTACAATGTGGGGGGTGTGCGCTTGTGAAATGCAAGAAGGAGTTGCAAAAAGTACTTTTTCTGAAAACCGTGGTTTCTAGGTCTGTATTGTTCGTATTTTTGTACACTTCAACATCCAAATATTGTAACCTATCAGTAGAAATAGTGTGTGTGAACTTTAGAAAGTTCGTAGTATTCTGAATATAATTAAGAAATTCAGTTAATTTCTCACTACCTCCTGTCCAGAAAATCACTATATCATCCAAATATCGCCTGTAAAGCGACCAGTATTGTTTATATACTGAATTCAGGACAAAATTGGATTCCCATGCTGCTAACACAATGTTAGCGTATGTAGGTGCGCACGCCGCACCCATAGCTACGCCTCTTGTTTGTTGGTAGTATTCTCCATTGAACAGAATAAAGTTGTACTTAAGTACTGTATCAACTAATTCCACTATTGCTACCTTTTCTAAATGTGTAAGTGTTTCATCCAAGAAAACCATGTCTTCAAACAATCTCATCCCCTCTTGGTGGGGTATACATGTGAATAGATCAATAACATCTATTGTAACAAACATAAGGTCCTCAGTCAACAGATCAGGGGTAACATTCCACAGCAAATCCCATGAATCTTTTAAAATGTATTTGTTTGTGTTACAAATATGCTTTGTCATTTGGTCCACATATTTTGCCAAGGGGAGCGTTTTAGAACCATCAGCTGCTACTATTGGTCTTAATGGAGGGTCACATACATTCTTATGTACCTTCGGTATACCAAAGATTATGGGAATCTTTGGTTTAGGTACAGATAGAAATTTATGCAATTTACTATCAATAGTGCCCTTCATCATCATCATATCAAGTATAGTATCTATTTTGTAGTAGGCCAGGTTCACCTCATTTAATGATACTATTCTGTATTTACTTTCATCACAAAGTATACTATTCATTTTACCTTCATAAATTATGTTATCCATTATGACTAACCCCCCCCCTTGTCTGGCTTCATGATTCTTATTTGCTTATTGTGTCTCAAATCATTCAAAGTTTCAGATTCTTTCTCTGAAAGGTTGTATTCCTTAATATTTTGTTTGAATTCCTTTCTTATTTCTTTTTCTAAAACTGTATCCAGATTTTTAATTTGTGGGTGGTAAGGGGGGTTATATGTGCTTCTCTTTGTAAAAGCAGAATGTTGAAAATCAGACTCCAATGTCCTAGAAGGTAGTGTGACTTGCAAATTAACCTTCCTAAGAAAAAGCTTCATATCTATTATAGTTTGCACCAGATCACCTTTTGTATTAGGAATAAATCTGAAGCCTTTACTAAAAACATCAAAGTGTATTTTGTTAATAGGAACATCACTAAAATTGTATATAGAAAAATTCCTGAAGGTGTATGTGGTGCCTGTTTGTAGTATCCCATCATCCAAAACAGGGTGTGTACTGACCGGTAGACTGGAAATAGTAGCAAGAGCAGGGGTAATAATGGGAGTGGGGGTAGGGGTATAAGTTGTCCTTACTAATATCTCTGTGCAAACTGTACTTACAAGATGTGCACAGGCAGGTGTGTTTCTATCGGCATAGAACCAAAAGCTTGCGTAAATCGGATCAACTTCTTGTCTATTTTTCTAAAACCTATTTAGGAAAGCCCATCTCTAAGGTTACCATGGCTTGTTGGATTTCAGAGTGTATTTCTTTGGCCTATCGAGCCAAACGTTTGTCTCCACCAGGACATGTCTGGGCGCATTCCCCCAGATCAGTCTCTACTTATGCGGCCTTTTGGTCTAGGGTTTCTCATTATAAATTGGATCTCCTTTCTAGATGCAGGGCATCTTTTGGGTCAGCCATGCTCTGGAATATCCTTCCATGAGAAATGAAAACAACAACTTCAGATAAATAAGTTATGTACTTACCATAACATTCCATCTGAGTTGTTGCTTTTCATTTGTCTTCAACCGTCACTCCCTCCATCCCCCTGTATTGTTTTAGGCTGTGTAGTGGACTGGACTGAAGAAACAATAGACCCTCTCTTCCTGGCTAGCTTTCAGCATGTGGGCCTTGAGACTGTTGTGCAAGGTTTTATAGGCATGTTGGCCATTTAGGTTGGTGCTGTTCTGCAACAAACTTGATCTGAGAGGAGGAGGGAGAGCGAGGCATTATGGTAGGGTAGGAGCTTGAACTTTGGATTCGATGTGGAGTATTCAGCTGGAGTATACAGCCGAATCAGATCAGAGTCCCTCAGGTTGAAGACAAATGAAAAGCAGCAACTCTGATGGAACGTTATGATCAGTACATAACTTATTTTTTTCCAGAGCAGAGGATCGTAGCTCTCTCTGATGAAAGGTTGATTAGAATGCTTACTGGGTAGGCTGCTGCATCTGCTGCTAGTTTAATATATTCAGGAGGAAGGTTGTCTGGGACAAGAGTAATTGGTTTAAGTATGCAGAGAAGTTTTTTATTGAAGAAGGCTTGTTTAGGTTTGAGAGATGATAAATTAGGTTGTTATATGTAAACTGTTGTGTAGGTAATAGAGGTAGGTGTCTTAAGAGTGAGGCAGTTTGAAGAAAGTGTTGAATTGGGTAGGTATATTTTCTGTGAAGTTGGTTGTTGTGGGACTTGGTTGGGTTGTGTGCCCAGGGTGGATGAGTTTTGTTTGAGGACCAGACCATATTAGGTTAAGTATGATCTGTAGTTTGACTGGTATATTAAAATATTTTTATCGGATTTGATCTCATTTTTGGCTTTATTTCTGTGCTCTCTGAAAATCTGGAGATTGTATTAGTTTAGTTTCCTGTGACTGAAGGTTCTCTGTCATTAGTAGTTTTGTTTGTTTTGTTAAATTCAACCCAGCTGCTTGACTAGCTTATTTCTACCCAGGACATGGTTGTCTAGTATGTCTAAGAGGAATACAGCTTCATCTAATGGAAGTTTTTTTAGTAGTTGCAAATTGATTGACTTCAGATTTTGTTGTGTTGAGATTGATATGATGTGCTTTTTTGGGTGGATGGATAATCCCTTACAATAAAGGTAGGTGATCACTTGGTTTATTTGGTAGGGAGCTAGTGGAAGTAAATTTTTCCTCGAAAATTTGCAAGGACCTAGTCACTGTGTTTTGTCCATTACTGTTTTTGTTGTATCTTATTGGGATATCTGTAAGTTAAGTAAATCCATCGAGGTTAATGTTTTTCTTGGAGGATATATATTTTTTTGCTGTTAAACAGTCAGTATAATCTCCCATTAGGTTAGTTTCTTGACACGTAGATTAAGAAGCCTAGTATACGCGTTTGTGAGACAAAGTGCACACACTGGCATATATATATATATATATATATATATATATATATATATATATATATATATATAAATAAAATAACTGTTTATGCAATTAATAAAAATCTTAAGCACCAGACCAGCTAGTCTTCTGCTACAAGTCCCAGTACAATACCTGGTAATAATGAGCCTAACCAGAAGCACTGAAACCGTGACACTGAGCTCAATTGGCAGCCAAACAACAAAAGGGCCCTCACTGAGGTCCAGAAGATTGACTGGCCCAGTTGGGTTAACTTAATAGTGTAAAAATGCATCACCAGGAAGTCTACAGCTGGAGAGAAAAGCAGAGCTTGA
Organism: Protopterus annectens; assembly: GCF_019279795.1. Lineage (NCBI taxonomy): Eukaryota > Metazoa > Chordata > Ceratodontiformes > Protopteridae > Protopterus > Protopterus annectens. The sequence goes on from NC_056727.1 coordinate 1,173,229,959, forward strand.
AGGTTTGGGGGTGTAGGAGAGGCCTGTGCTTCATCATCTGGGCTGCTAACTGCTCTTGGAGTAGAAATACGGGATATATGGCAGCATGCATTATCATGATCCAACTTTCAAAGCTGCACATGAGAATTTCAGTGGTTCTTAAAGTTTTGGGAACAGCGTTCTCAATTCCTGGAAATCCTACGGTCTCTCCTTCCATGCCTGCAGGAGTTCCTGTGGTGGAAGAACATACAGCAGAACCCAGGGACACATTCTCTTCACCGTAAGCAGATAAGACCATCACCACAGACTGTTAAGACATAGATTGGAGGGCTCCTTTAGGATGTTCTTCGTGTTTCACTGTTGCAGTCATTACATTAGGGTAATCTGCTGGCAGGTTGCCCTCAGTTGGCCTGATTAACAAAGTCTTGGGTCCTGCGTCGGTTGCTGTCCCTTCTTCCATGACGTCAGGTCATCAGGGGTATAAAACATGCAGCTGACGCCATTACATCAGTCTTTCTTGCCGTACGGTGGCAGAAGCAGTTTGCGAGTGCCGGTCGGCCGACTTCTGAAATTTTCGTTTTCAAGTTTCAGAACCGAAGTCTTCAACTAAAAAGCTAAGTACCTCGTTGGGGAAACTTTTCCTTGCTCCTTACCTATGCCAGTCAAAGTTAATAATTGCATTACTTGTGGGAAGCAAATGCCTCATAAGGATTTTCATTTGTACTGTATTCCTTGCCTAGGCCCTGACCACAACGTACCTTGCTGTCGGTTTTGTGCTAAATTTAATCAGCACACTATTAATCATCGGTACATTTTTGCTTCTAAATATTTTGGATCACACTTTAATTATCCAGAAATGTCGTCTGTTAGCAATCCGACTACCGGAATACCTAAAAAACGCAAAGAAAAAGACAGGCCGTCGAGTTCCAAAACTGAACTAAGACAGTCGCCAGTTCGCCGGTACTCAGTGAGGTGCTTTTGCAGCCCCTGATACCTGCTACTTCTGATTTGCAGGCCTCTACTGAGACCCATTCGGAGTCCAGTGTGCTGCGAGATGCTTCAATTATGGAACCTGCGGATGTCTCTACCTTAGACGGGTCCGGAGCCGCTGTGCAGGCACCGGCTTCTGAGGGTGTTTTCAGGCCTACAGATTTGTATATTAGAACGACGCCATCTTCAAAACTAAGGCCAAAATCTAAATCTGTGTCTAAAAAACCGAAGCCTGGGCCACATGTGCCTGCCCCTATGCCTAAAACACAAATGATCAAAATGGCTGAAGATTTAATTACTCTGATCAGGGGTAGCCAACCCCCCCCCCCCCTTCTAAGAGGCCTAGGCAAGACATTGATTATGAATAGTCTGAACAGCATTCTGTTTCTTCTGACTCTTGTAATGAACAGGATTTGACTGTACCTACATGTCCTTCAAGGATGCATCTGCAGTCCTAACAAATGGGTTGTCCTGCCTCAGGCAGCCCTTCGGTCGTCTGGATTCCAAAGTCTGGGTCTGGCCTCGGCTGATGTCGCACTTCACCCGACGTCATAGCTGCTGTCAATTGGGTATAAAGGCATCAGCCGACGCCATTTTCCTCAGTCTTTCTTGCCGCGTGGCGCCCGAAGCAGAAGCTGTTCGCAAGTGCCGGTCGGTCAGAACCAGAGATTGCTACTACCGAAGACTTCTAAAAAGCTAAGTACCCCGTTGGGGACTCTTTCTTGCCTCAGCCGATGTCATAAAAAGTGAATAACTGTTTAACTTGTGGGAAACAAATACCTCATAAAGATTTCCACTCTTACTGCCTACCTTGCTTAGGCCCAGACCACGACGTAGCAGCTTGTCTAGCCTGTGCTTCCTTCAACCGACCGACACTTAGACGTCGGTCGGAGTTTGCAGAGGAGTTTTTCAGCTCCGCTTTTGCTTACAACATGCCGTCGGAGACTCCGACTTCACAATTAGCTAAAAAGCGTAAGGAAAAGGACCGACACTCGCGGTCCGCGGTTTCGGCCGAAACCGCGGTTAAGCCAACCGCGAGTGTCTCGGTTTTGGCTGAAACCGAGTCCTCGGTTCTTCCTTCGGCCGAAAGCATGCCTCCTACAACCAAGGCCTCATCCAGCATGGCTGAATCTGCTACTGAATTTCCACCTGCTCTTACAGGTTCTCAGGATTTATCAGATACTATCCCTTTAGATATATCTACTCCTGCACGTGGAGCTGCTAGGCCCCCTGCATCCATGTCAATTGAGGCTTTTTCTAGGGCTAAAGCAGCTAAATTTTCAAAGACCGTGCCTGCTAAAACCCCCTCTCACAGGCCTAGCTCTAGTACTCAAATGCTTAGTCTAGCAGAGGATCTCATTTCTTTGATCAGGGGATCCCAGCCTCACCCTGACAGGACCTCTCATCCCCCTCCAGAGAAGAGGCCTAGAGCAGAGCCCCCTGAGCCAGTTTCTACAGATTACTCATCTGATGATTCAGAAAATTCAAATCCTCCAGAAGGCCCTTATTCTCCATATGAGGATTCTGATGCAGAAGACTCCATTCCTTCTGCCTCTCCTCCTGAGGAATTTCCTTTTGGGGAAACCTTGCATGCTATGAGAGAACAATTTCAATGGCAGGGCCAGGATTTTTCAGATTCTAGGAAAAGGCTTAGGACCTTTTTACATTTACCACAGCATAGGCCTTTAGCTATTCCTCCAGTACTTACAGTTGTGGATGATGCATTTAATGATGCTTGTACTGCCCCTGACTCACTGCCTCCGGCCCCTGCTAAGCCCGACAGATACTACAGGGTTCCGGACACACATTATCACTTGTATAAGGCTCCTATTGCAGATCCTGAAACTATTTCACAGGGCCCCAAAGCTGTAGCAGCTGCCTCTGCCAAAAACCCCCTCCCCTCTGAAAGAGAATCTAGGGCATTAGAGAGATGGGGTAAAAAAGTTTATACTTCTGCTACTCTTTCGGCTAGGGCTTTAAACCGTCAATTCCACACGATTCAGTATCAGGAATTTTTGTTAGATCAGCTAACTAAAAAACTGTCCTCTCCTGAACCTTTAGACCGTAAGTCCCTTCAGAAATTGGTACACAACACTCAGCAGGTCAGTAATCATTCCTTAAAATGCGGCTATGATGCACCGGAGGCTTCCTTTAGATCAGCTATGACTGGTACAGTGATCAGAAGGCATGCATGGTTAAAAGAGCAATCCTTACCAGACCATGTAAAGTCAAAGCTCCTAGATGCTCCCATGGAAAAACACAGTTTGTTTGGCTCCCCTGCACAGCAAGTGTTAAAGAAGGTGGAAGAAAAAGCGAAATCTGTCCAGACAGTCAAGGATTTCTTACAGGTCCAGCCTCCGAGGTTTAGTAGGAACTGGCCTTCCAAGAATTGGTCCTTTCCAGACACCACCAGAGCACAGAGAGGCAGAAATAGGCGCCCAAGAGGCAGAGGTCAATCCAGAGGTGCCTACAGGGGACGTCAGTGGCAGCCTAACAACCAGAGAAGTACTGCCACAGATCCAGCCACTACCACTTCCACAGGACAATCAGTGACTTGGCTCTGAAACCACCTACCAGGGAACAACTAGAAGCACCCTTAGGCGGAAAGCTAGCCTTATTTTCAGTAAACTGGCATTACATTACAGGAGACAAATGGATTTTACAGACAATAGACAAAGGTTACAGGTTTCACTTCCATACTCTACCAAGGAAGCGAGGAATGCCAAACCTACCTCCAAACCAAAAGACAAACGCTCTAGAACAAATAGACCACTTACTAAGGATGAGAGCTATAGAAAAGGTACCCTCTATGGAACAAGGACAAGGATTTTATTCCAGACTTTTCCTGGTACCAATAAAGGAAAACCAATGGAGACCTATTCTCGACCTGTCCGCTCTGAACACATATCTCATTGTTCCAAAATTCAAGATGCTGACCCTACAGCAACTTCTTCCCATGCTGGGCAAGGAGTCTTGGCTGGTAACTAGATCTCAAGGAGGCATACCTGCACGTCCCCATACGACCAAATTGCAGAAGATACCTCAGATTTCTTGCAGGATCAGAGCATTATCAATTCTCAGCATTGCCTTTTGGCTTATCTACTGCGCCCAGAGTATTCACGAAATGCCTGGCATCAGTAATTGCTCATTGCAGGCTTCAGGGAATTCAAATTTATCCATACCTGGACGACTGCCTGTTACAAGTGGACAACAAAAACAAATTAACAAAAGATTTGAGAAAGGTTATTCACCTATTGCAAGCCCTGGGATACACAGTCAACATAAAAAGTCAAGGCTGATACCATCCCAAAGGATAACTTTCTTGGGTGCAGAACTGGACACATCAAACCAAATGGCATTCCTCACAGCAGAAAAGCAGAAGCAACTTCCACTCTGTTTCATGGCTTTGACAACGCAGACCCAGCTTACAGCAAGGAAAGCCCTGCAAGCCCTGGGTTACATGGCATCCTGCATAATATTGATTCCACATGCCAGACTACATATGAGGAAATTGCAATGGTACCTAAGGAATTTATGGTCTCAGCACAAGCACAGCCTAGAAACCCAAATTCCAATAATTCCATGCCTGAAGCAAGAATTCCAGTGGTGGGCTCAGGCCTGTCAATTGAACAAAGGACTGCCCTTCCACAGCCCTCACCCAAGCCAGACTATCACCACGGACGCCTCAGACCTCGGTTGGGGGGCACACATGGTGGACAAGTGCATACAAGGCTCAAGACCAGCTGAACCTACACCTAAATCAAAAAGAGATGCTGGCAGTAAAGCAGGCAATTCAGACATTCAGACCGTTTCTTCAACAGGGTCATTTGCTGATAAGGACGGACAACACCACAGTTATGTGGTATATCAACAAACAGGGAGGCACACATTCATATCCTCTATGCCGGATGGCAATGGACCTCTGGAATGTGGCCCTGAACCTCAACATTCAGCTCCAGGCCATATTTGTGCCAGGAAAAGAAAATATACTAGCAGACATCTTAAGCAGAACTACCACGGATGCCCACGAATGGATGCTGCATCCAGACATCTTCAAATCCATTACAAGGAAATGGGGACTACCAGAAATAGACCTGTTCGCATCCCCACACAACCACCAATTGAAAAAATTCTGCACAAGGACATACCACCCACTTGCTTGCAAGGTGGACTCCCTATCCTTCAGTTGGAAAAACCTGACAGCATATGCATTCCCACCTCTTCCTTTGATGCACAAAGTGCTACTGAAGATCAAAGAAGATCACCCAAGGATCATCCTGATGGCTCCAGACTGGCCGAGGCAGCATTGGTACCCGCTACTGAGGAGTATGTCTCGGGAACACGCATGGCCTCTACCCCTAGTTCCTTTACTGCTAACACAGAACAACTTCAAAATCCTGCATCCAAACTTGAAAACACTGCAGCTAGCTGCTTGGAACATTACATAAGACAAAATAACCCAGATTTATCTCAAAGGGTTAAAGACATTATCTTGGAGGCTCGCAGACCCTCAACAAGGAAAACTTATTCAGCAGAATGGAAAAGATATCTCATTTGGAGTGCAGCAAAAGGAGAAAATGTATCATTGGCAAACATAGCTAACATCCTGGAATATTTAGCAGAGCTTTTCCACAATGGCCTGTCTTACTCCTCCATTAAGATTCATGCATCAGCAATTTCAGCAGAATACAACATGGATCCTCCAGTCTTTTCTCATCCTCTACTCAGGCAGTTTGAGAGGAATTAAAAATGTAAAGCCACCAAGGAAGCCACCATTGCCTACATGGGACCTGAACTTTGTGTTAGAAAAGTTGACACTTCCCCCTTTTGAACCAGCAGCAACAGCAGAATTACAGTACTTATCTTGGAAAACTGCTTTCCTGCTTGCAATCACTTCAGCAAGAAGGGTTTCTGAATTACAGGCATTAATGGCAGTACAGCCCTTCCTTATCTTCCATCAGGATAGTGTCCATGAGAACTAATCCTACCTTTATGCCAAAGGTGGTCTCCAGGGTATCATTAAACCAAGCAATCCACCTACCTACATTCTTCCCCAACCCACAGAACAGGGGGGAAAGACTACTACATACCTTGGATGTGCACAGGCAATTGCGCTACTACCTGGACAGAACCAAGAACAATAGAAAAACTGACCAGCTTCTGGTAGCATATGCAACAGGAATGGAAGGAAAAGCAATTTCAAAACAGACAATCTCAAAATTGATAGGAAATTGCATTAGATTTTGTTACTCTTTTCATGGAAAGACAACTCCAGAAAACATCAGACCTCACTCCACAAGGGCTACAGCCACTACTACAGCTTTTTTACGAGGAGTGGCTACCAAAGACATTTTAGAGGCTGCTACATGGAGCTCCGTGCGTACATTTGCCAAGCATTATAATCTACCTTTATACTCCAGATCCCGAGCAGGTTTTACCACTGCTGTTTTGCAAGGGATCTTAACTACACCATAATCTTCTTAGTACCTCCTCCCCCAGTTTGGCTATGGTATTCTACCCATTTGTTAGGACTGCAGATGCATCCTTGAAGGACATAGTACAGTTTTGTACCTACCATAAATGTAGATGTCCGAGAGGTATGCATCTGCAGTCAGGATTACCCTCCCTCCTTCCCCTCTGTGGTACTCCTAGGGTATTTGCCCATCTTGTAGCTAGCTGGGGGAATCTATTATGGTGTATTTGTTTGTATATATATGTATATACCTGTTTATTTTTATTTGCTCTCTACTGTTTGGAATCATTTGCATTTATCCAAATTTAGCCTTCCTAGAGGGCACCTGGCATCTGGGGCAAGAAACACTGAGGAAAATGGTGTCGGCTGATGCCTTTATACCCAGTTGACAGCAGCTATGACGTCGGGTGAAGTGCGACATCAGCCGAGGCCAGACCCAGACTTTGGCATCCGGCCGACCGAAGGGCTGCCTGAGTCAGGACAACCCATTTGTTAGGACTGCAGATGCATACCTCTCGGACATCTACATTTATGGTAGGTACAAAACTGTACTTTATGAGGACTCTGATGCAGAAGATTACATTCCTTCTGCTTCTCCCCCTGAGGATTTTTCTTTTGGGGAAACTTTACATACCTTAAGGGAACATTTCCACTGGAGAAGTCAGATTTCTCTGAATCTAAAAAGAGACTTGGGGATTTTCTACTTCCTCAGCGTAGGCCTTTGGCTATACCTCCTGTTTTTAGACATTGTTGATGGTTTTTTCAGAATCTAGTATGGCTCCTGATTCTCTGCCCCCGGCTCCTTGTAAGCCAGATAGATACTACAGGGTTCCTGACTCCCACAAATTCCTTTTCAAAAATCCTATTGCAGATCCTGAAACCATTTCTCAGGGTTCCAAGTGCATTGAGGCTTGTACTGCTAAAAATCCTACCCCTTCTGATAGAGATTCCAGGGCGCTGGATAGGTGGGGTAAGAAGGTGTACACTTCTGCAACCTTGGCAATCAGGGCTTTAAACTGTCAATTTCATATGCTTCAATATCAGCAGCATATCATGGGACTGCTTAAACAGAAAATGATGTCAATTTCTGACTGTGTGGAAAATAAAGATTTACAGGATCTATTGCATTCAGCTGAACAAGTTGGAAAACATACTTTGCAATGTGGTTTTGATTCTTTGGAGGCCTCTTGCAGGGCTGCTGTAACTGGGTCTGTGCTAAGAAGGCATGCTTAGCTCAAAGAACAAACTCTGCCTGATCATGTTAAAGCAAAATTGTTGGATGCTACTTTACAACAGGGCCGTCTCTTTGGTAATAAGGCTGAAGAAGTTTTAAAAAAGATGGAAGATAAAGCTAAATCTATGCAAATTGTGAAAGATTTCTTACAAGTGCAATCTCCAAGATTTAGTAGGCACTGGCCTACTAAGAACTGGTCCTTTCCTGTTCCTTTGGGAGCCACTCGTGTGAAACCCAGACATTCCAAAGGCTCCAGGTTTCAGTCACAAGGGACTTTTAGAACAAAACATTGGGGTGCTTCCACCTCCAAATCTGGAAACAAGACACCTCCCTATGGTAAGCAGTCTCAATGACTTCCCTTTACACTTACCAAGCACTTACATTTTAGCCGCCCCTTTGGGGGGGAAACTGGCACTTCATGCAAGAAACTGGCAACTTATAACCCAGAACAAATGGGTTTTAAGTATAGTATCCCAGGGATACAGATTTAAGTTCCACACATTGCCAATCCCAAACGGATGGCCAGACCTGCCCCCAAATCAGTGGGCAGAGGCCCAGAAACAAGTACTTGTCCCTCATGAACATGGGGGGCTATTCAAAACCAGTACCAGAAGAGGAAAAGGGACAAGGTTTCTATTCAAGGCTTTTCCTGGTACCCAGAAAAGACAAATCATGGCGTCCAATTCTGGACTTATCTACTCTAAACACATTTCTAGACATTCCAAAATTCAAGATGCTGACTCTTCAACAGTTACTTCCTATGCTAGGCAAAGATGCCTGGTTGGTAACTCTAGACTTAAGAGGCTTACTTGCATATCCCAATCAGCCAATCTTGCAGAAGATACTTCCGCTTCAAAGCAGGCTACTTGCATTACCAGTTCTCTGCACTGCCCTTTGGCTTATCTACTGTGCCCAGGGTCTTCACAAAGTGCCTGGCTCCAGTAATTGCATTTTGCAGGCAAAGAAATATTCAAATTTATCCATACCTGTATGATTGTCTAATTCAGGCAGAAAACGGGGACATTCTTCTAAAGCATCTGGCGTTTGTAAAAAGGGTTCTGACTTGTCTAGGGTAAACTATAAACTAAAAGAAATCACAGCTGGTACCCTCTCAAAAAAATTGCATTCCTGGTTGCAAGCTTGAATACAACTACCGCCTTGCGCCAGAAAAAAAATTCATTTGGTGACTTACTTCAAACAGGTGGCCACAAAAACCGTGCTATCTGCAAGACAAATTCTGCAATCCTCGGCGTTCATGGCCTCCTGCATTCTTCTAATTCCATATGCAAGACTGCATATGAGGAAACTTCAGTGGTACTTAAAGTTTATGGAGTCAGCATTGTCACAGCCTGGAAACAATGATTCCTATCATACCTTGCCTGCAACTAGAGTTCCTATGGTGGGCAGAGGCCTGCCACCAAAACAAGGGACTGCCATTCACTCTACTCCCTGCCGTCCAAACCCTAACTACAGACGCATCAGACTATGCTTGGGGGGGGGGGGCTCATCTGGCAGGGAAGTGCATTCAGGGCAAATGGAGCCCAAATCAAATGCACCTTCATATCAATCAAAAAGAAATGCTAGCTGTACAGAATGCACTGACGGCCTTCAAGGGCTACCTTCATCCTGGACAGTTAATGATAGACAGACAACGCCACAGTTATGTGGTACATAAACAAGCAAGGGGGTACACACTCCTACCCCCTTTGCAGACTAGCCATGGCATTGTGGAACACGGCCTTGACCTATAAAATACAACTACAAGCTCAATTCCTGCCAGAAAAGCTGAATACTCTGGCAGACTAAGCAGAAATCACATGGACCCACACGAATGGAAACTGGAACCACGGATTTTCAACATGTTGACATGCAAATGGAGTCCAGACATAGTTCTGGGGTGAGGCAAAAAGATCCATCAGTTGGACAAATTCTGCACAAGAACTCATCACAAAAAAGCCTGGAAAGTGGATGCTCTATCAGTCTATGCCTTTCCCCCTCTGCTCTCCAAAGTTCTAAAAGTCAAGCAGGACAAACCAAAAATTATTTTGATTGCTCCATACTGGCCTTGCTAACACTGGTACCCACTCCTGCGCAATGTGTCACACCTTCCACCATTGCACCTGCCTCAGACACCTTACTTTTACTGGCTCAGCAGAACAATCAAATTCTGCACACAACTCCAAACTGTGAATCTTGCAGCCTGGCTAATCATATAAATTCACCCTTAGCATCCCTCGGCAAACCTGTGATGGATGTCATTTTGGAGGCAAGAAGGCCTAGTGCTAGAAAATCTTATGCTTAGAAATGGAAATGATTCTGTGCCTGGAATCAATCACAAGGGATAAGCAAAGCAGTGCCCAATATTCCTCAAATTTTACAATACTTAACTGAGATGCTTCGCAAGGGCCTGTCCTTTTCTTCCATCAAAATCCATACCTCTGCCATTTCAGCTCATTACAACACAGAACCCTCCCCTCTTCTCTCATCCTCTGCTAAAGCAGCATCTCAGAGGGGCCAAAAACTTAAGAACACTCAGGAGAGCTCCAACCCCTGCCTGGGACCTCAATTTTGTATTGGAAAAACTCACTCTCCCTCCTTTCGAGCCAGCTGCTACTGCAGATTTTAAATTTCTCTCCTGGAAAGCAGCTTTCCTTTTAGCAGTCACTTCAGCTAGAAGGATTTCCAAATTACAAGTTCTTATGGCAGTGGAGCCTTTCATCATTTCTCATGCGGACAGGGTGTCTTTCAGGACCAATCCATCATTCATGCCTAAGGTGGTATTCAATGTAGCTCTTAATCAGACCATTCATTTTCCAACTTTTTCCCAATCCACAGAACAAGGGGGAGTGGATTCTGCATTCATTGGATGTACACAGACAACTTAGGTTTTACTTCAACAGGACAAAATCTCAAAGAAAATCTGAACACCTACTGGTGGCATTTGCTGCAGGGACAGAGGGAATGGCTATTTCAGAGCAGACTATTTCCAAATGTATAAGCCATTGTATTCATTTCTGCTATATGCACCATGGTAAAACTATCTCCCAGGGGATCAGATCTCATTCCACCAGGGCTGCATCTACTTCTACAGCCTTTCTCAGAGGTATTCCTACCAGAGACATTCTAAAAGCTGCTACCCTGGAGCTTAGTTCATACGTTCACCAAACATTACCATTTACTTTTCTTCTCTAAATCCAGAGCTGGCTTTGCCACTGCTGTCCTGCAGGGCCTTATAGCTGGTCCTAATGCTGTATAATTTCCTCCACCCCTACCATAGCTTTGGGAATCCACACAAATTTAATGACTGCAACAGTGAAACATGAAGAACATAGCACAGTTGTGTACACTTAACATAAATGTAGATGTTCCAGTGCATTCACTGTTGCAGTCCTGGTTACCCTCCCTCCAGCCCCCTATTTTTCACTGACTAAACCTATTCTTTCTTTCACTATGCTTATAAGCCCTTTTGGTGTATTTGCTTTTGGGATTGGAGGTATATTTTTTGTGTTATTAATTTTATTTGCTCCCCATTCAGGGGGCACCTGACATCTGGGGAAAGAAAAATTGATGTAATGGCGTCGGCTGTATGTTTTATACCCCTGACGTCATGGAAGAAGGGACAGCAACCGTCGCAGAACCAAGACTTTGTTAATCAGGCCGACTGAGGGCAGCCTGCCAGCAGATTAACCAAATGTAATGACTGCAACAGTGAATACACTCTAACATCTACATTTATGGTCAGTGTACACAACTGTACTTTCCCTGGAAGTGCAGGGCATCTTGGACACCATCATAGAAAAATTGCATATAAATCAGGAGGAGCTACTAGCAGTATGTGGTCTTAAATGTTTTTTCAGCAGAACTTGGCCCAGAGACCCTGCAGTCTGGAAAGGAAACACCACAGTGATGTGTATAAACAAGCAAGGGAGAATGCTGCCCCCCTTATTTGTTTATGTACCACAAGCAAGCAAAGGGGAACACTGTCCTACCCCCACTACGCAGCCTTTACAGGAATGTTTGGATGCTGGGACAAGAAGTAGGGCTAACCCTCATAACTTAGTGTATTTTGGGTCAGAACAGTACTGTGGCAGATGCTCTAAGCCGGGATCTTTTAGATCCCAGTGAGTAAATAAACTACAGATGTTCTGATCCAGAATTCAGCAGACAGGAACTTGGGAAAATAGATTCCTTCTCTTTCACATGGGCAAACTGGTTCCCATACGCATTTTTGCCCTTGCCTCTAATCCCCAGGGCACTAATAAAAATCAGGGCTGACGGACCCAACATGATCCTAGTTGTCCCCCTTTTGGCTGAGGCAGCACTTGTTCTCCTTTTTCTCCTGACTCTCTGCAAGGGGGGATTCTGCACCCTTTCACAGGAAATACATCTCCTCGCTCAAGTCAAGGTATCTGTTTTCCATCCTCATCTTGTCACTTTTGACACCTAGGAAAATCTCCTGTCCCAAGGATGTGTTTTCCAGTCTAAAGGAAGCAAGGAAACCAAATACCAAAAAGTCATACCTGGCAAAATGAAGATGATTTTTCCACCTAGTGTCGCAGCAAAAACAGCGACCCTTCTCAGGTAGACATCAACTTAGTCTTGGGGTACCCGTCAGGTCTATTTATATAGGGACTTTTCCTACTCAGCATTAAAGTACATTCATCAGCTTGCCTGCAGAGTGCTTCATCTATTTTATCACACCCCCAGATGAAGCTTTTCCTAAAAGGGGTAATTTACTTGAAGCCACTCGGAAGGAATTCTTAACACACAATTTAGATCCTAGGCAGGAATAGAGAAATTAACTTTGCCACCCTTTGAGCCTACTGACACTGCCTGTCTAAAGATACTCACATGGAAGACTATTTTTCTTGTAGCGGTCACATCAGCAGTGACTGTTAGAGCTGTAAGCCCACAAGTGTAAATGTTTCACTGCTTTTCACAGGGATTGGGTAACCCTCAGAACAAACCCATCCTTTATGCCCAAGGTTGTATCAGACTTTACTGTAAACCAAGCAATCCAATAGGGCAGAGCAAGTCTTTCATCCTCTGGATATACACAGGCAGACAGAGTAATTACTGATGGTTTTTGCAGAGGGTAAACAGGGCAGGCCAGTCTCCAAACAAACAATTTCAAAGTAGATGGCAAACTGCATTAAGTTTTGTAACACACTATGGAAAAGATTTACTTGGGTATATTAATAGCCCACACCAAGCATGGGACAACTACCACTGCTCTCTACAAAGGAGTCCCTAGCCAGGCTATCCTGGAAGCAGTCACATGGAGCTCTCCGTTCACACCTTTACAAAGCACAATAACATAGGGAATGTCTCCAAGGCTAGAGCTGGTTTTGCTACTGCCATCCTGCAAAACCTTGTTTCCTAGGGTCGTACAAATGACCTACCTGTTTACTTTGGGAGTCCTCCCAAGAATCGGTACTACAGCATTGACTATGAAGAAGTTAGTACAATTGAATACTGCTTGTTTTAGTACAGTTGAGTCCCCCTTGTAACTGTAAAGGTTCAACTAGATCAGTGTTGCAGTACATACTCCCAGTCTCCAATCCCTCTGTTTGCTGACCACTTTTCCCCCCTTTGCTGGGTACAAGGGGTAGAGGAGTTCTCTGCAGATAGTGCTCGTCTCTGTCACCTATGATTTTCTTTCTTTTCACTTGATTTCAGAAAACTGGGGATGTTGTACTGTCCTGTAGCATCAGACTGCTTGTTCGCTGCTTAGAACGACCAAAAGATATTGCCGATTGACACCCTTTTTATACCCTGACATCTGCTGTGAGACATTCATGAGCTGGGGATGATGCATACACTCTAGAAATTGGGCTGGTCACTGGCTACTGCAAGGCAGGAAGACCCAAGAATCAGCACTGTAACATTGATCTGCTCAAACATCTACAATTGTGGTAGGTGGGACGCAACTGTACTTTGTTGATGGGTTGTAATTAATCACATGATAGTACTGTGTTTATTTAAGCAGTGGTGTTAGGGTTAATGATTAGAATCTGAAGTCTTGCTTGTGAATGTTCATGAGCTTAGACTAAGTTATAGGTATGCAAAGAAGTTTTTTTTTATGGTTAGAATATCTTTATGTTGTATTGTGAGCTGTGAATTAAAGTATTGAAAATCAGGATTGCACAATTATGGCTTGATATGCTAGAGGAAATCTTGAGTTCTCACAACCCCTTAAGTAAAGGATTCATGCTTCTTTAATGCCACATCTGTTTATGAAGGCCAGGAGTCTCCTCTATACTTTAAGCTATCTGGATATATAACCAAAATGTAGAGAAATCTGATTTGGATTGCTTTTGTTTGTAGCAGACTTGAAATGCTTTGTGTGTATGCTGTCGCAAAAGTAAGACTGTGCTTGAAACCATTCAGGTTCACTAAGCAGTTCCTGCGTTTTGGGTTTGGTTCAGTTTGTGTAGTCTGTGTTCCCACAGCTTGTGAAAATGGATGCCATGTAGATTCTAAGACTGTATGGACTTAAACCCTGAGGTAGTAGTGTTATTTATATTTGTTCTTGTATGCATGGTAGAACCACTTAAAGAACGAATTACAGATCATTTTTTACTGGGCAAAAGAGGCTTTCTTTTCAGTGATAGCAACCATGTAGGACAGCCCTTACATGTATAATATGGCTGCCCAATAACTAGAACATTTTTAGCAAGAATAAATGAGCTGAGATGGTGGTTTTGTTAACAGCTGTTGTGTTTATGAAGTCTTTCAGTTACATGAAGAGGAAATGGTCTCATATGAAACAATGGCGGTTGAGCTTTTGGATATCCCTCTGGAACTGAAATGGTTGATATTCTGTGACTGAAAATGCAGGCTGTGTAATTTGGTATAGGACAGAAAACTGCTGCAGCAGCACAAGGCTTTGAACTGACCCAGCACAATGTGATTCTGTCTGATCTGAATGTGGAATAAGTGAACTAAGGTGCAAGTGTGAGTGCACATGCACGAGAGAGAGGCTGGAGAGTGATTTGGCGGACAGGGAAAAACATGATGGATGCATATGAAATGCTATCATTTTATGTAGTGAAAAAAACCTTGAGTAGATCTCTAGATAAAGCAGCCAGAAAGAACATAGCCAGGCATTGGCATGAGAGTACAAAACAATTTGAGCTAGGCTTTTTTTTGTGTAAATGTTTTGGGGGAAAAAAAGGAGTATTTTAACAGACTGACTCAAAACTACCCAATGACACAAGTCTTCAATTATGCAGTCAAGCCAAAAGCCCAATGGGTATTAACATATGATAAATACTCTGAAGTGCATGTACTGTCTTAATCTAGTGGTGTAGGTAACTAGTAAGGATGGAAACAAGCAAAATGTCTGGAGCAGTAATGGAATCTTGTAGGTTTGTAGACATGCAGTCTAGGAAACTAGTCCAAGCTCCCAGTTGCCACAGAGCACACACTGGTTAAATGACATACTCAGAATCACATTAGGCAAATAGAGGCTCAGGGAATCGAACCCTGGGCTACAGGAAGTAGCACATTAACAGATATTATTAATCCTCTGTCCTAACTGAGCAGTTATCAAAAGACGTGTTTCTTAATGGCAACATTCAGTGTTTGCCATGTAATAGGATAAACAACTTGCGTCACACCAAATTGTGAGTGAGTGTGTCAGACTGAGATCTCCAGGTATATGTGGGTCATGGCAAGTGACAGTTGATGTTGCAGCTTTTTCTTGTCCATGGTCAGCTGGCCTTTGCTCATTTCCCATTGCATGGGCTGAAACGTCAGCTGCCAGCAATATAAATGCACATCTTATCCTACACTAGTGAGCCAATGGGTGTGTATATTTAGTACCGTTTGAAAGTTGGTACACAGAACTGCACAATTTACTAATTTACTTGTTAGGGGGATAAGGAGTTGTTGGGTAAATGCAGTTTATACTTGCATATTTGGGCTTGAGAAATTGATGTTTGTTATTGCAGTGCTAAATCAAGGCCTGTGTAAGCTGTTGCCAATAGTTATTTATATATTTTTGCTTTGGTAAGCCCAGCTGTTCCTAATTAGGTGCAATTAGTACTTGATGCAGAGCATCTCCAAGTCAAGTAATTCTGAAGCAGTAAGCATACTTGTAAACTAGCCATTATTGAATCTTTCTGAAGGGTATGCATTTCTGTATTGCTGCACTTTAGTAACAGCATACAAACCAACTGATGGTTTACGGGTGTAAGGAAGGGACCAACTCCTGATTAGCTGTATGTCAACATTATAGGTTTCTATCTGGCTGCAAGTTGAGCTCGTAGTAAAGACGCCACTTACTACTGAAGTTTACTTATCCTCATCCCCTTCACTGAGCTCTTAAGACCTGCTTGAAGATGCATGTCAGGGCTATTTTATTCCAAGAATAACTTTTCTTCTCTGGGGTTTTAATGTAAATTTGTCTGGTCCAAATTAAGATGGGAGTGCTTTCACATCTCTGTCAGAATCTCCATAGGCCCAATCCAGTATAAGGCACCAGCTGTTAGCCACTGTCCTCAGTAATGTCACATGAAGATGCTTTTGCAAGGTTGTCTTACGTTTTATGACAGGGATGTATAGTGGTCTTCCCATTTTTAAAAGACCAAAGCTGGAACTAGTCTGTCCTGAGGATGTTCTTCCTAAGAATTAAGATAATCTCCCTGTTAACAGTCTGACTGTTAATTTGGGACCACAGTGTAGTAAAAGAAACCCTTTTGGGTTTTTTTCCTTCAACCTGCTTAGCACAGTATGGGACACATTTTTCACAGTGCAGTAAAAAGGGTGAAGCAATAACTGCTCTTGGCTTACTTCAGCCGTCAAAGCCCAGATTGAAGAGGATGCTGTGGCATAGGTGGGAGGGGGATACTTTTTACTAGAGTGGGTATCAAGGGCATTGAACTTTTAAGAGATAATGTAGGATAGCTATTACTGATGCTTGCTTATTTGAAGAGAAAAATCATTATCGGGCCATTTTACATAGTTCTGAAGTGCTGTTTAGGATTGAAATAGGGACCTTTTTAAGTTGGATCAACTACATCTGCCTGATTTACCAAAATTAGCTTTAGAGCAGGGTAAGCAGCTTGAAGAAATGCATTCTTATATTACACATACGTTAGCTTTGTCATTTTATAAACAAATATGACGCATGTTTTTTTGCAGGTGGTCAAGCCCACCACATCCTTCTAACTTTATTATAGACGCCATGGTTGCTACACTTTGGACAAAGAGTGGTCCCTGACCGACAGTGTACCATTTGTTTCACTGTTCCTTTAAGGTGCATTGACCTTGGCTCACCTATAACTCTCATGTCAGTATGACCAGACTCCACTGTGAAATGAACATGCGTCACATGTGCACACTCCCGCTCAAGCAGCTGTGACTTGAGCTAAGGTAATCTGAACAACTGGCAGCTAACCATCTTGTATCGCTTTCAACAATGGAATTAAGAACCATATCACCTACAGCAAAGATTCCATTAGGGTCTAGTACTTCGGAATTAAATTGGCTAACTTCCCAAAAATTAAATTCCCATATGTCCTATTTTTCATTCCATTTCAGAGAAATAGCCATGACAATGGTTCAAAAACATGTAGAGGAACTCCAAGAAATACAAGTCCAAGGACATTCTCTCTTCTTTAGGATGGCAGGGGTTGTTATAGCAATACAACTTTCAGATGTTTTAACCTCACTTTTTACCATTATTTTTTCACCTGCATTCAAATAGGTTTGTATTCTTCTTCCCAAGGTAGTTTTGCCATCTTCACTGCAGAATTATCACCCATTATCAAGCCTTTGCCCCCTATCAAACTCTGAGCAGATAGTTTGCATTCAGATCTTGGAAGTTGGATATAGTCTGATTGCTCAGGCCAGCATTGCTTTAGCAGAAACTTTAACACCTTGACAGCTGTCTGCTATGCCATTAAAACGATGTACACTGCCATGGAGCAGGGAAACTTAAGGAGCCATTTCTGATATGGAAAGAGCTCTTCAGTCTGTCTTATGCTAATAAATATCTTCGATTCTGAGAAGAAGCATTACAGGGTACTGTCAGTGAGCATTCTCAGTGACCATTTCGAGTACCTCGGAGCTTTGTTTTTAGAATTTCTTCTGTTTCTCTCTCTTTACCCTAGAACTTCCTTCAGTTCAGATTACTGTCTGCTGATGGCCTACATCTGCTATTAGTTAGACAGACATCTCTTTCCTCTGTCTGGACCAAAGGAGAAGTAATTTCTGTTGTGTTTGGAGTTTTCAAAGAAACAAGATAATAGCAGGTTCTAACAAAACTACTGGTGTGACCTTTGGAATTCTTAACTGATTGAGGGATGCCCCTACAGATAAGAGTTAGGGAAACAAAAGCGTTTGTCATAAGTCCAGAATCATGAATAAGTATGATGGGAGTTTGTTTGACACATAAACTGGATAGAACAGTTTTGTTCTAGACAAGGTCATTAAGTACCGCATGCTGCATTACAATGTGGTTTCTTTGAAGCCAGGTAAGCATTTGCTATTAACATGCTTATTCTATTAGAATGTGCTCTCCTTGTGGTAGCTGTCCGCCTCCTCTGTAATATGGATTTATTTCATACTGCAGTTAATGAAATTAGACATTTTTTGTCTCTGATCACCATGAACAAACACCATTGCCTGACCTTAGAAAAAGCATTCTGGCTGCCAGTTCCTTCTAGAACTGCATAATTGCTGACATCCTTCACATTTCAAGCTGTTTTACTTGTTTTATTGTTCACCAATAATCCCAAACTTAAGTTAAAGCCTTTAATTGCCCTTTAAGATGAGAGGTAGCAGTTTTCATCAGGCTTTCCTTCCATTTTACATGTGGGTGAAAATGCTTAACCTTCCTAAGAGTTTGCCAGCAATTTGTAACAATCTCCAGCAGGAAATGAGAGATGAACTTTATTATTCCAGATTTAATGAGAACTTTGTAACATTTCTGCTGTCTGCGAAAGTAACTGTTAGGTTAAGTAGTTTTCCCAATTGCTTTATCGTTGTAGTCCAAGCAGCCAGAAAGACCTGAGAAATTGAGTGTTGTGTCCTTCCTTTTATCCATGTGAAAACACTGGCCCAGTATCCTCCTGGGACTACAGTCCTTTGATCAGTTTCAGATATAGTGAAATATAGTTGTCAGTGATCTCAAGTTGGAAGTTGTTAGATCTTGTAGGAGGGGGTTCTCAGGTTGCACTGAAATGTTGGTTAATGATTATTTCAAGCAAATGTCAGTTTTTATTTTTGGTTGTTTAGTTACTTGGCAAATACAGAACAGGACTGAAATTTACAGTAAAATTGTCAAGTTCCTTCAAGTAGAATAAGGAAGGGAACCATGTTTCTGCTTCAGTGTTTTACAGTGCATTGAGAGAGAGAGAGAGAGAGTGTGTGTGTGTGTGTGTGTGTGTGTGTGTATGTGTGTGTATGTATATGTATATATATATATATATATATATATATATATATATATATATATATATATACATGCATATATTTATGCATATGTAATTATATACACACGCACGCGCACATACACGTTTATTTGTATAAAATATTAATATATGTGTGTGTGTTAGCAAAATGCATTCCTTAGCTGTACAGTGCATATATAATGGATCCCCACTAAATAATCCATTTATTTGACTTGCTTTCAGTTTGGGGAGAATGGAATTAATTTTTGTAAGAGCATAATGCCTGTGTTTATGTGCACACGTGTGTGTGCGCGTATGTGTAATATATATAATTGTGTGTGTAATATAAAAACAAATGCAGAATATGGAGGTTGATTTCATTTTTTCTTTTTTTTTTTTTTGTTATGGCTTATGCCCATTTTCGGGGAAACAATTGTGCGTTTTTTATACATACGTGCACACGTGTGTGTGTGTGTGTGTGTATGTGTATATATATATATATATATATATATATATATATATATATATAAATGTGTGTGTACACACACATTTTTATGCATGGTTAAATGCTGGGCGACTTGTGTTTACAGTACCCACACTGTTCCGTTTTTTAAAAGTTATTTACATTAAGTTTTGTCCATTAGCAGCTGACTATATACGTGAAGCACTTCTCGTTTTGTAGAAATGTGCAGGCTGAACAACTTTTTACATTTCCTATACACTGTTGTCTTGTTTTATTCACCATGTTAAACATAAACAAAACTGATCTTTTTCAAGCTGCCTGCACAAACGGCTGTGCAAAAGGCATTTAGTTTTATGCGTTTTAGATGGTAAGTTCTGCTGTTAAATGAGAGTGAATGAGTTTAGAACCTTATAAAGCTTGTGCATTGGCAATTTAAGTATTTTTGCAATCCCTTATTGCTTATCTTCCTGATTATTGTGCTTTCTGCTCCTATTTGATGGGCCTGGTACTATCCTCTAGGGTTATAACCTCACTGGCAATGATTTTCTTTGTTGATTGTGGAAATGTGGTGATGAGACAGCTTGTACTCTAGCTTGGGCTGTACTTTTATCAAGCCCACAGTATTCTGTTATTTCAATTGTAGAGGATCACAAACTGGTCATTGATCATCAGCAGTCTACTTACAGAAGTGGATTTTAGGAAGTTCTCACTGAGATTAAAGCTTGCATTCACTCTCCAGTTATACTCTTGTTTCACTATTTCCTTAGCCATCTCACCGTTTGCAGTCACCCTCTCTATCTTTTTGCTTTGCTGGTCTGCATAGAATTTTGATAGGTTTAGTCACTTACTTTTCTTTTTCCTTTCTGAAAAGTATCTGTACCACAATAGTGTTTAATAAAAGTAAATAAGATAAAGTTGCAGTGCAAAGAAATGTATAGTTATCCCCTTTGGGAAAAAACATGTACCTGTGAATTACCACATAGGTGGCAGTACACTAAACACCAAAAGCGTGATAAGAGACTTAGGGACACAGGTGGAGAGTGGCCTCACCTTCGATAACCACATTGCCACAACAGTCAGGAAATCCTTCTATGTGGCACACCTCATCACTAAGGGCTTTTCATCCAGGAAAAAGGAGGTCATTGTCCCACTGTACTCATCCCTCATTAGACCCATTATAGAATACAACACCCCATTTGGTATGTACCTCTCAAGACATCTGCAACAACTGGAAAGGCCACAGAAGTAATTCACTAAAAGAATCACAGGCCTTAAGCAGATGCCCTATGCTGACCGCCTTAAGCAGATGCCCTATGCTGACCGCCTTAAGCAGATGCCCTATGCTGACCGCCTTAAGCAGATGCCCTATGCTGACCGCCTTAAGCAGATGCCCTATGCTGACCGCCTTAAACTCCAGCTATACTCTGTCACAAATAGTCTACTCCGAGGCAGTCTCTGCTTAACATACAAGGCCATGTCAAACTCAGAGCTGTTGAACATGCTACACTTAAAGAAATCTGAATCCCTCAGAGCCACACGCTCCAGGTATCTAAATCTTGTCATCACAATAAACAAAACATGCTGGATGGATAGGTTCCTGACCCAGAGACTCCCAAGACTCTTTAATAGACTGCCCGTACATGTCAAGCAGAGCACCTCTTTGGCCCTCTTCAAAAGGAACCTTGATTGGATGGGAGAAAGGAAATTCGCCCCGGGGATCACGTCAGTCGTCCTGCTAGACAGGGGTCCTGGGAAGAAATAGCCAGGGAATTGTTACGGCTAGGCTTGTATAGGCCCTAGGGCCCATAGCCTAGTACCAACCTATGTCCTTCTGCCTTACTTGTTTACCGATTCCAACTTCATGGGTAAACGATCATATGTGGGTGTCTTATTTTTTTCCTTATGTGCACCAATTTTATTTTCATATGTAAAATTGCACTAATACTGTGATGTGCATTTTGCACGTGTGTGCGTGAGCATGCACATATCTATAGTACTAACTGTTGTATATTAGTGTTTGTGGTTCAACAAGTAATGTCTTTATTTTTGGGGTTCAGGAAAACCAGAAAGATGATTTGTTTGTTGAAACTGCAGTGCAAAGAAGTGCTGCACACCCGAGTGTGTCATCCTTCCGATGCGATATTAAGTAGAGGTCCCATCAACTTGAGCTGCTGGTAGGTCGGGTGCATGTAAATATACCCCCCCCCCAGCAACTATCAAGTAGAGTAGGGGGGGGTTCCCCGATACACTGGCCAGATTTCCCCAAGTAGTATAAATACCACCTCTGGTCCCAGTCAACAGGGAACAAAATAAAATTAAATGTAAAATATATACTTGAGAAAAACACATGGGGGCATGAAACCCATTTAAGTGGTAAGCATTCTTTATACTGTAGTAAGCAGACTTACTGATGGTTGCTGGTCTGAAGAACGCTAGTTTCAAAATAGGAGAATAAATGTATTTATTAGAGTAGTGCAAAGATCAGGAATAGTCATTTGCAGACACAGCTTATTTGAAAACAAAATCCACAAACAAAGAAAAGAAGTGGAAAAACAGAGAAATCAGTAAAATATAAACAAAAAGTATAAGTTTTACTTATAAAGTTATGAATTGGAGTTTAAAATTTTCATTAATAGTTTTGAGCAGAGGAATATATGACTTGAATCTTTCTGGAAGTATTTAATCTATTAAACTTTGAGGGTATGAAGTTAGTCATTCGACTTCTAAACTAAGCTGCTTCGTTCGTCAACAAGAAATGATTTTGAGCCTCCTAAGGAAAAAAATGTAATTTGTAGGTGGTGTTGCTCATTAAAGCACTGCAAGACAGTATGTATGTAACTGACGTTTAATTTTCATTATAGTCTTATGCTCCTAAATTAGAGAAATGCAGTCCTGTGATAATGTAGATGATGAGAATGCTGTCTCCTTATCTGGGAACTGACCAGCCTTCATGGTCTGTGGGAGCATTGCCAGAACTCTACTATACTGGTGTGTAGAAAGGAGGGGAGCTGTGAAGTGTTGAGGGCTGCACTGCAACATATGTAAGTGAAGAGAGTTGCAAAACAGTTGTGCTGAGTTTGGTGTTAATGTCACTTTGACGGCCTGCCTACTAGACAGGGTAGAGTACTGCTCTCACAGTATCAACACCTGGGATCAGATCTGCAATCTCAAATCCAGCAAGAAATGGGAATAAATTATAGCCTACTATAAACTTTGAACTTATGAGCAATAACCACCAGGGTCTTTACAAGCCCAGCCATGTAGCCCAACACATGTTTTTCCCAGAATTCCTTGGACACTTGTATGGTGGGGTATGTTAGTAAGGATGTAGCTAATGGGGTGTGTGTGTGTGTGTGTGATATTAATTGGGAATTGATTTACTTATGGTCAACCCTTGGCCATCAGAGACATGAGGACCATACTGGGGGTGAATTTTTGATTTCCCATCCAGTGATAGTTTCATTTAAAATAGGGTCAGGTATGAACTCTGCTTGGGGAGCTGATTCCATAGCGACGACATCCATAGAACACGCTGGAGAGACCCATGTTTGGCTTAGTTGGTCTCTGACAAAGTTCATGTCCTTGGACTTAGTATTCCTGGTGCTGTGTATTTTGTGGATGTGCATGAGATCATTTTGAGCTGAATATGAGGATGCCTTATAAGTTATATGCCAGGGGTAGATCACCTCTCAGTAGCCTATAGGAGACTGACTACAAAGATGGGACCTTAAGGTCATCTGTGGAAGGCTGGGTATTCATACCCTGGATTCTGCTGGTGAGGAACAATTGACAGGATTCACAGTGTTTGTGCCTGGTTAGGTTCATGCAAAAGAGGGCATTGTACTCTATGATGGGTCTGATAAGAGCTGAGTAGAGTGGTACTTATAACTTCCTTGGACCTGAATGCTGTACCCATGTTTGAGTTTGGGCAACATAGAATGATTTTTCTTAATCTTGTCTACTTATTGGTCAAATGCCAGATTACTGTCTGCATATGTTCCCAGATCCCTAACTATCGAGAGTCAACTTTTAGGGGTTTTGTATCGATGGAGTAATTAGCTTGAGTTGAGAATTTCCCAAAGGGCACTAAAATGCTTTTCACATTGAGTTTTAATCCGTGGCTTTGACACAAGTCATTTGTTTGTGTTAGACCGTCTTGTAAGATGATGTTGTAGGGAAAATCTATGGATAGATCCAAATTTACAGTAATCTGTGAACTTGGTGAGACAGAGGCCTTTGACATCAGCCAAATGCCAAACAGGAGCAAGATCAACAGTGAGCCCTGGGGTACTTCATTGGTAACTGGTCTCCTGGTGGAGATGGGCTCACCGATCCTGACTTCCTGGGTCCTGTGAGCAAGCCAGCAATCCAAGTTATATAGGGATTTATGCCTAGTTCTGAGAGTTTGTCAACAGTACCTGTGTGGGGTACTGTATTAAATGCCTTGGCCAGGTCAAGGTAGACAGTCTGTGCAGTTTTCCCTCATTTATATCCTTGGAAACCTCTCGAAGTCTACTGGGTTGAGTAGGCAAGACCTTTCCTTAAAAAGCCAAACTAAGATGGGTCCAGTGTCCGTTAATTATTTCCATGATTATTTTGATGGCTTTGCATATTAGACTTGTCAGACTGATGGGTCTGTAGTTTCCAGGGTCATTTGACTGTTACAGCCCTCCATTCCCCTGGCATGTAACTTGTCTTGCATAGTGCCTCATGTCCTGTGGGGTAATGTTTTTGGCTGTTTGAGGCAGCTGGGGATATTGTTAGGGCTCATTGAAGCAATGTTTTTGGCCTTAGAGTGCCTTCTAAAGATCTGCTTCCTGTTTATAGTTGGGGGGGATATGCTAGAAGTGTTTTCACAGGAGGTGGTGGGTTTAAGTTAGAGCTAAATTTATCAGCCAGTAGATTTGCTATGTTACCCTGGCCATTGAAAGTTGTGCCACTTACCACCAGTTCTAGACCATGCTGAACCTTATCTTTAAGATTTCTGGCTTAGCTAAATAAGGCCTTGTTATTGTCCTTAGCCTGGGAGGCTATCCTAAGCTATTAATTGACCTTGTTGGAGTTTGATGACTTAGTTTCTTTAGTTGAATCAGAGAGCTCTTTTCGCTGTGACTTGTGGTTTCTGATTTTAGCCATGATTTTTTTTTTCTTGTTAAAGTAAGGAATCTTATCAGTGGAGTTTTTCTTTTTTTTGATGCTAGATATGTGCTTGCTTTTGATAGGTATGGCAGCCTCAGTGCAGCCATTTACATGTTTGTACAGGGTTTCTGTGAGTAATTCTACATGGGTAGCTGTGTTTGTTGGGTTTGGGAGAGTTGAGAATTTTGACAAGCTGCTTTATAATATGATGCAATTCCTACCTGTTCCAGGTTTAGTTGGGTTTTCTGGGTTGATTTTTATTTCAGGGGAGCCAGCTTTGTGGTCTGATCTTAACAATGAGGAATGTGTCACGGGGGTGAAGTGCTATCCCATGGTGGTGAATATTAGGTTGAATACTGGCTCCAATATGTTTGATAATCTTGTTTTGAGTGAGGACCATCTAGTCCAGGGTGTTTGTGTTGATAAAGACCAGGAAACATTGTACCTGTGATAGAGGCACAGTTAGCCTTCCATGAATAGGGTATTTGGTGGGATAATGAGCACCCCTAGTAGGTCTAGGTAAGAGTTGAGATACATGGTCATAGAGGGTAACCCGTAGCTGTCCAGGACGAGGGAAGGCGCCTTGTCTATGGAGATTTGGATGTGGATAAATTCTGTTTAACCAACTTGGAGTTATATTTGTTCTTAATGTACATTAAGACACCTCCACCTTTAGCCCCGTCTGTGCTGCTGTTGGTCTAAATGTGTGGAATGCATTGTAGCCTTCTACTGGCAGAGTGCTTTCTGCAGCATTAAACCAAGTCTGTAAGAGCACAGATGTCTACATTCTCCATAGTAGAGAGAGCTTGTTGGGTGTGGAATTTCTTGTAGCATTGAGCAGTAACCTCTTAAGGCTGCTTTGAAGAGTGTTTTTTGCTATGAGGGTAATTTTGTCATTTTTTTTTTATATTGCCTAAAAAACTTTTAGGGGATGTATAAAGTTTGTCAGTGTCTAAAAGCCCAGGGGGGACAGATCCAGACCATCCTTGGCAAAGCAACTTGGTCTGTTAACCATATCCTCCAGTGCTGACAGGCACTGGATCCCTTGGAGTGACAGCAGATGCTAAGCCAATTGTTAAAATTGATCATTTTCTCTTCATACGATGGCATCATCCTAGGTAAAATGCTACTGAGTGCAAGGCACATACCTGTCTATAATACATGTTTGGAGAAATCCTTTAGGTCTCTCTCTATATAGTCCAGTGAGGTATATCTCTGGTCATTTACACCCACAAGGACTATAATAGAATCATATTGGTAACCGTTGTGCCGTGACGCGAGTGAGTGCATGATTTTGCAGATCCTAGCTCCAGATGGGCAACTAACTGTTGGCTTCTCCTTATCTGTCCTGGTAAGAAGGGCATATTTGTCTCCTACAACAGAATCCCCTATGACAAGAGTTCTAGATAAAGTGTTTGCTAGCCTTATGAACTTTGTTCTCGGGGATTAATTGGATGTAGGGTTGTGTGTGGTAGGTGTTGCTTAGGTGATTGCTGAGGACAGGTTTTGCCTTGTGCCTGATTAGGAGGTCTTTGAGGTTTGGAAAGGTTTTTTCAAGTGTCTCAGCATAAGAAAGTCCATCTGTGTGTGTGGTGAGTGCATCTGTGAATGAAGTAGGGTAAATGTTCTTGACAACGTTTTTGTGAGTTTTTGCCTCCCAAAAAGTTATGTATGTACATCTCTCACATAGTGTTAGTTTCTGTAAAGATTAAATGGTCGTCTTGAGTATACGAGAATATTGCTACATTGTCTTAGGACGCACACACAAAGCTGGCTAATGGAGACATTAGGAATTTGTAAGTCCATATTGTCAGAATCTGTGTTAGGGTTGGGCTGTTATGGTTTAGGGGTTTGGTTTTACAGTGGTCGCTAGAGTGTTGTGTAGGGTTAATGATGGATGTTATATAGTGCTGTGATATGATGTTGGTGCTGGTTGATGTGCTAACTAGCTGCCATAATATTTATAGAAGTCTATGTCGTAGTAAGATGGCTGTAGCCCTGTGGAGAACAGGACTGCCTGCATGCTTTGAACAGATTAGATGTGCTGATGTGATGGAAGGGTGTGCTGGAAAGGGAATGGACCACTAGAGTAAACTTGTTTGGGAGATGAGTGTTGGGCAAGCATTTATTTCTCAGTAACCAGTTCTGCTGTTTGTGCAGATTTGCATTGGTTTTGTAGCCTGTATTCTTCACTCATTTTTTTTTTAAGTTGTGTCTGACACTGTGACCACATATTTACCTGAGCCGCCAAGGTAAATGGGATTTGTCTCAGTGGAACTACTGGCTGACCAACAGAAGTATGCATGTAAATAAGGAGCAGAGTACTATAATTCTGGTCTAGTTGTAAAGGTATGTCTAGATGTCTGTTTTTCTGCACTTTAAGACGTTAAGTTGCAGTGGTTCCCACAATTAGTTTTTAATAAATGTAAGCATCTTGTCCATTTTTCACTTGGCATAAAAGTCTCTGTAAGCTTGGATGACCTTTTTAATCAAATGGATTTCTAGGATGGTTTCAGCATATGCTCTTTAAGACTTAAAATTCATAGCTCTGAAAGTGCACATCTTGGTCTTGTTTGGCATCATTACATACATGACACTTGATTTTTCATAATTTGCTTTACTGTTCATTTGAACTCTGCACTCAGTTTTTGTAGTTAATATATGATCCCTGTACATACTGTTATCCTTTGAGTTATGTTTTTCTATCTATATCTTTGCACACGTACACATGCAAATCCACCCACCTGTCTTTAACTTGTAGCTCTGAAGTAGTTTCTATTTTCACCTTCAGTGATTGTGTAGTTGTGTGAGTTTGTCGAAGAGCTGACAGCTGTTTCCTCTCTATCCTCATTTGTCTTTGGAAGCAGGTAAATGTTTACATCAGTGAAGTTTTTGAATTTGTTTGCGACTCAACATACAGCATACTTCAAGCCGGGAAGACAGGGATGTTCATCGTGCATACAGCTGCAGTCATAACAGATGGGTTCTCCTGCCATCAGGCGGGTCCTCGGTCGGCCGAATTCCAAAGTCTAGGTCCGGCGTCAGTTGTCGTTGCTTCTTCCCTGACGTCAGTGTGACAGGGGGGTATAAAGGAACCAGCAGACGCCATTTTCTTCAGTCTTTCTTGCCACGCGGTGCCCGAAGCAGTAGCAGTTCGCATGTGCCGGTCGGCCAGCTCCTGAGATTACAAAAATTTTGAAACCGAAGTCTTCTTGAAAGCTAAGTACCCCGTTGGGGAAACTTTTCTTGCCTCAGACCGATGTCAGACAAAGTTAATAATTGTATTTCTTGTGGGAAGCAAATACCGCACAAGGATTTCCATTCCCTCTGTATACCTTGTTTAGGCCCAGACCACGACGTCTCGGTCTGTCGCTTTTGTGCTACATTCAACAAACGCACTATTAAGCGTTGGGCAGAGTTCGCCCAGCATTATTTTGGGAAAACATTTAACTATATTATGTCGTCTGATACTCAGACTCCAGTTTTGTCTAAAAAACGCAAAGATAAGGACCGACACACGAGGTCCGCGGCCTCTACCGACACCACGCCAAAGCAGACTACACGTGTTCCGGTTCTCAGCGAGGTGCCTACGCAGCCCTTGACTACCGACGACACTTCTTTGGCGGTGTCTCCTGTGCCCGAGGTCGCAGGCTCCTCGGCCCACACCCCGATTAGATACCGAAGCCACTCTTGGCGTTGAAACTCAAAATGTGGACTGGTCCACCTCAACTCAAGGTGTCTTCAGACCTTCCTCTTCTTTCTCCATCAAGGCTTTCACTAAGTCTAAAGCTACCATGCACCCTAAGAGACAAGCTACACAGGGCCCATCTCCAGGCCCCATGCCTAAAAAACAGATGCTTAAAATGGCTGAGGATTTAATTACTCTTATCAGAGGTTCTCAACCCCCACCGGACAAAAGGCCCAGAGTGGAGGAAGATTCCCCCTCCTCTGATCAGGGCTTCATTATTTCAGAGCATTCTGATGATCAGGAACATTCTTACTCCCCTTTTGAAGACTCTGATGCGGAGGAGTCCATCCCTTCTGTATCCCCCCCAGAGGATTACTCATTTGGGGAAACTTTGCATACCTTAAGGGAACACTTCCACTGGGAAGGCCAAGATTATTCAGATTCCAAGAAAAGGCTTAGGGAATTTCTCTTGCTACCTCAGCACAGGCCTCTAGCTTTACCTCCTGTCTTGGACATCCTAGATTATGTTTACTCGGAGGCCTGCCTTAACCCGGACTCTCTGCCTCCAGCTCCAGTTAAGCCTGACAGGTACTACAGGGTTCCTGACTCGCACCAATTTCTATACAAAAGCCATGCTGCTGACCCAGAAACCATCTCACAGGGCCCCAAGGGAGTTAAGCCTCCACTGCTAAAAATCCATTACCTTCCGAGAGAGATTCCAGATCCTTAGAAAGGTGGGGAAAAAAGGTATATACCTCGGCTACCTTAACCATGAGGGCCTTAAACTGTCAGTTCCATATGCTAAAATACCAACAGTTTTTGTTATCACAATTGAAAAGTAAAATGTCACAACCTGAACAACCAGACTTGAAGGAGTTGCAGGATTTGATGCATAGTGCAGAACAAGTGGGTAAGCATACCTTACAATGTGGTTTTGATGCTCTAGAGGCCTCATGTAGAGCTGCTGTTACAGGATCAGTCATACGTAGACATGCCTGGCTCAAGGAACAAGCTTTGCCTGATCATGTCAAAGCTAAATTACTAGACGCCCCTCTTCAAAAGGATGTACTATTTGGTGCTAATGCTGAGGAGGTTTTAAGGAAAATGGAGGAAAAGGCTAAATCAATGCAAACTGTGAAAGATTTTCTACAGGTACAACCCCCACGTTTCAGTAGAAATTGGCCTTCCAAAAATTGGTCCTTTCCTGCCACGGACAGACCCCAAAGAGGCAGATGCAGGCACCCGAGGGGCAGAGGGCATTCCCAAGGATCGTTTAGAGGCAGTCGATGGCAAGCTCCTACACAAAGAGGTGGTGAGGATAACTCGCAATCTTTCAGAAAGCAAACCCAATGACTTTTCCCTTTGCATGCCAAGCAAGTCTCAAATGGCAGCCCCCTTAGGAGGAAAGCTGGCATTATTTTCAAAAAATTGGCATATTGTCACAAAGGACAAATGGATCCTGGACATTATAAACAGAGGCTACAAATTCCATTTTACACCCTTCCAAAAATGAGAGGCATGCCAAACCTGCCACACAATCAAAGGGCAGAGGCACAAAGGCAAATTACAGATCTCATAAACATGAAAGCTATTCAAGAGGTACCTACGCACGAGCAAGGTCAAGGTTTTTATTCCAGGCTATTTCTGGTACCAAGGAAGGGAAAAGATTGGAGACCTATTTTGGACCTATCCATCCTAAACACATTTCTACTCGTACCAAAATTCAAGGTGCTCACTCTACAGCAACTTCTTCCCATGCTGGGCAAGGAGTCTTGGCTGGTAACATTGGACCTCAAGGAGTCATACCTGCATGTTCCAATCAGACAAAATTGCAGAAGGTACCTCTGATTTCTTGCAGGTTCAACCCATTATCAATTCTCTGCATTGCCCTTTGGCTTAACTACTGCGCCCAGAGTATTCACGAAATGCCTGGCATCAGTAATTGCCTACTGCAGACTTCAAGGGATACAAATATACCCCTATTTGGACGACTGCCTGATCCAAGCGGACAGCAAGCACATTCTTCTGAAACATCTGGCTTATGTAATAATGTTGTTGAACTCTCGGATACACAGTCAACAAAAAGAAATCAAGGCTAATACCCTCTCGGAAGAAAATTTTCCTGGGTGCCAACTTGGACACAAACACCCAGATGGCCTACCTCACGCCAGAGAAGCAGGGGCAACTAATTCAGTACTTCAGAGCACTAGCAAATTCCACCAGGCTGACTGCAAGGAAAATCCTGCAGGCTCTGGGATTCATAGCATCTTGCATCTTACTAATCCCATGTGCAAAGCTGCATATGAGGAAACTACAATGGTACCTGAAAAACATATGGTCTCAACACAGCCACAGTTTGGAAACAATTATACCACTAATTCCATGTCTGCAAAAGGAATTTCTGTGGTGGGCTCAAGCATGCCAAACAAACACAGGTCTTCCATTCAGCAAGCCTCAAGCAAATCAAGTCATCACAACAGATGCCTCGGACTATGCCTGGGGGGCGCACATGACAGATCGGTGCATTCAGGGCAAATGGTCCCAAAAAGAAAAGCACCTTCACATCAATCAAAAGGAAACGCTAGCAGTAATAAATGCTATTATAGCTTTCAATGACCTTCTGCAACCAGGTCAACTACTGAGAAGAATGGACAACACCACAGTTATGTGGTACATAAACAAACAGGGAGGAACACATTCTTACCCCCTATGCAGACTGGCCATGTCACTTTGGAACATAGCCATGGACTTACAAATGGAACTACAAGCACAGTACTTGCCAGGCAAGGAAAACACGCTGGCAGACAACCTAAGCAGGAATATGACCGATCCACACAAATGGAAATTGCATCCAAAAGTTTTTACAGAAATAATCCAAGAATGGGGAAGTCCAGACATAGATCTCTTTGCCTCCCACAAAAATCACCAATTGACAAAATTCTGCTCAAGGATTTTCCATCCAAAGGCCTGGAGAGTGGACGCTCTCTTTCAGTTGGACATCAATGATAGTTTATGCCTTCCCACCTCTTCCTCTGCTGCCCAAAGTTCTATTGAAAACCAGAGCAGACAGACCAAAGATGATTCTCATTGCTCCGGACTGGCCAAGGCAACACTGGTACCCACTCCTGAGGAGCCTGACTCATTCCCCACCATGGACCCTGCCTCTAATGCCTCTTCTTCAGACTCAGCACAGCTTCAAAACTCTTCACAGCCAGCTAAAAACACTCAATCTAGCCGCATGGAAGATTCCTTAGCATCACAACAGGCCCTACTCTCCAAGGAGGTGCAGGATGTCATTTTGGAGGCCAGAAGGCCATCAACTAGAAAAGCTTACTCCGCAAAATGGAAACTGTTTTGTGTCTGGAATGAGAAAAAGGGCCAGGATCCTGGAAAACTGAATTTACCTCCAATACTACAGTATTTGGCTGAGCTGCTAAGCAGTGGACTTTAATTCTCCTCCATCAAAATCCATGCCTCAGCCATTTCTGCAGAATACAACACTGATCCACCTTTATTCTCTCACCCTCTCTTAAGACAGTTCCTCAGAGGGGCTAAGAATCTAAGACCTCCAAGGAAACAACCAATACCTGCTTGGAATCTTAATTTCATTCTGGAAAAACTGACCTTGCCTCCCTTTGAGCCAGCTGCCTCATCAGATTTGCAGTATTTGTCCTGGAAAACAGCTTTCCTTCTGGCTATCACCTCAGCTCGTAGAGTTTCAGAACTACAGGCTCTCATGGCTGTGCAGCCTTTTATCATCTTCCATCAGGACAGAGTTTCCTTATGAACCAACCCGTCCTTTATGCCTAAAGTGGTATCCAGGGTAGCTTTAAATCGGCATACATTTACCTACTTTTTATCCTAATCCTCAAAACAAAGGGGATAGATTACTACTTTCCTTGAACATCCACAGACAACTGCGCTATTATTTGGACAGAACAAAGCCTTTCAGAAAATCAGAACAGTTCTTTGTGTCCTATGCTGTAGAAGCTCAAGGAAAGCCAATTTCAAAACAGACAATCTCAAAATGGATAGCCCACTGCATACGCTTTTGCTATTCCTTTCATGGCAAAACTGTACCTACAGGCATTAGATCTCATTCCACCAGGGCCACAGCCACCTCTGCAGCTTTCCTCAGAGGAGTTCCTACCAAAGTTATTTTGGAAGCAGCCACTTGGAGTTCTGTGCATACCTTCTCCAAGCACTACAACCTACCATTATACTCCAAAACTAGAGCAGGCTTTGCCACTGTAGTCTTGCAGGGCATTTTGGCTCCTCCTAGTTCCACCTAGTGCCTACAACCCATTTCTTAGCTTTGGGATTCTACCCATCTGTTATGACTGCAGCTGTATGCACGATGAACATAGTACAGTTTTGTACCTACCATAAATGTAGATGTTCGAGTGCTAATACAGCTACAGTCCAGGTTTCCCTCCCTCCTTCCCCTCTTGGGACAGGCCTATAGGCTAACACATCCTCATACAACCTGATTTGGGTATTCATTTATGATGCATTTGCTTGCAACTACTGTATTTTGAGTATATTGCACTGCATTATTACACCAATTTATGTATTGCCTTCCTTCTGGGGGCACCTGACATCTGGGGCAAGAAAAACTGAAGAAAATGGCGTCGGCTGGTTCCTTTATACCCCTGTCGCACTGACATCAGGGAAGAAGCGACGACAACTGACGCTGGACCTAGACTTTGGAATTCGGCCGACCGAGGACCCGCCTGACGGCAGGAGAACCCATCTGTTACGACTGCAGCTGTATTCTCACTCTAACATCTACATTTATGGTAGGTACAAAACTGTACTTTATGGGTTGTGTCCCCAAGTCCAGTGCTTGGGTCTCCTTTACAATACCGATACTGTAGTGAAACTTGATGGGGAGTGTCCTGCACTTTTGAGATGCCATGTTTGGATGAGATGTTAAACTTTGGTCTTATTTATCTGAATTGGTTGTAATTCTAATAGAATTAAGATCCCATGGCATATATTGAAAAAATACAATGTTAAAAGAAATTTTTTTCAGTTAACCTTTTTTTCCAGTTTAACTCGTTTGTGTCACATATTAACAAAGACAGTAGATGTTCTTCATCTCACATTGCTGCAGTCCTTACACTTGGGTAGTCCGCTGTCCTCGGTCGGCCCGAATATCAAAGTATAAGGCTGACGTCGGTCAAGGCGCATAAGACTGACATCAGGACGTCAGGGTACAAATGCGCATGACCGACGTCATATCCTCAGTCTTTTTTGCCGCATGGTCCGATGCAGAAGCAGCGTTGCAAGTGCCATTCGGCGTTCTGAAATTTTTCGAATTCGGAGTTTCAGACCGAGTCAAAGTTGGCTAAGTACCCCGTTGGGGAATATTTTAGTTTTTTCTTGCCTCAGTGGTTTACCGGATGTCAGAAAAAGTGAATAACTGTATTTCTTGTGGGAAACAGATACCGCATAGAGATTATCATACTTTGTGTATTCCTTGTTTGGGGCCTGAGCACGACGTTGTTGGGTGTCGCTTTTGTGCTAGGTTTAATAAGCGCACTATTAAGCGAAGGTTAGATTGTGCCAGGTTAGTCTTCGGGAAGCGGTGCAATTATAATATGCCGTCGGATGCTCCGCCGGGCCCTTGCTCGAACAAGCGCAAGGGCAAAGCAGCTAAGCCCAGGCAAGCAGAGTCGTCCGCACCGGACGCCGGTTCTTGAGGTGTCGGTGGAACCGGGGTTCCGCCGGAGGTTTCTCTGGAGTCCCAGGGGGAGACTTTGTTATTGCAGGATGTGGCCTCTCAGGAGGCAGGTCAGGCTGAAGGGGCTTCTCAGGTTACTGTACTCCCCTCCCTTCCTAGGGTGGTTAGGCCCTCTCCTTCTGTTTCCAAGGCTTCTCCCAGAGGCAGGCCAGGTTTAGCTTCTGTTGGTGTCACTCCTAGTTCATCAGGATCTGTGCCCAAGAAGCACATGCTTAAAATGGCAGAAGATTTAATTACTTTAATTAGAGGTTCTTTGCCCCCTCCGGATAAGAGGCCTAGGGTGGAACCAGAGTTGGGGAGTTTTGAGCAGGCTTCGGATGTTTCAGAGTCTTCGGCTGAAGACTTGCAGGAGTATTCTCCTTATTCTGATTCTGATGTGGATGATTCTACTCCTTCTGCTTCTCCTCCAGAGGATTTTTCTTTTTCAGAGACTCTTCATTCCATGAGGGAACATTTTAAGTGGGAAGGTCAGGACTTCTCTGATTCCAGGAAAAGGCTTAGGGAATTTTTGTTTTTACCCCAGCATAGGCCTTTGGCTATACCTTCTGTTCTGGATGTTGTGGAAGATGTGTTTGCAGAGGCTGCTCTTAATCCTGATTCTTTGCCTCTTGCTCCTGTTAAACCGGATAGGTATTACAGGGTGCCTGAAGCTCATAAATATCTTTTTAAGAGTCCTAGGGCGGACCCAGAAACTGTGAGTCAAGGGCCTAAGGGTGTCAAGGCTTCTGTTGTAAAAAATCCGGTTCCTCCAGATAAAGAGGCCAGGGCTTTGGATAGATGGGGAAAGAAAGTCTATACTTCTTCCACCTTAGCTATGAGGGCATTGAATTGCCAGTTTCACATGTTGAAATAACAAAACTATCTACTTTCTCAATTGAAGTCTAAGGTAGATGCTCTGGCGGAAGGTATTGAGTGTAAGGAATTACAGGATTTGGTACATGTTTCTGAACAGATGGGGTAAGCATTCCTTGCAATGTGGTTTTGATGCTGTACAGGCCTCGTCTAGGGTGGCTGCCACTGGGTCAGTTCTTCGCAGGCATGCCTGGCTGAGGGATCAGAATTTATCTGACCATGTTAAGACAAGGATTTTAGATGCTCCTTTACAGTCTGATGTGTTGTTTGGTTCACCTGTGGAGGCAGTCTTAAAGAAAATGGAAGACAAGGCTAAGTCTATGCAGACTGTTAAAGATTTTTTGCAGGTTCAGCCTCCGAAGTTTAGTAGGAATTGGCCTACCAAGGGGTGGACGTATCCTTCTTATGATTCCCAGTCTAGGGGTAGATCTAGACGTGGTAGGGGCAGAACTCAGGGCTCTTTCAGGCCTAGAACAGGGAGTTCACCTGCACAGTCTTCGGGTGAGGGCAGGGGTCAGTCCTTTCGTAAACAGGCCCAATGACCTACCTTTTCAGCTGCCAGAGCCTTCTCGTCTGGCAGCACCTTTGGGAGGAAGGTTGGCACTTTTCAAGGAAAATTGGAGTTTAATTACCCAAGACAGATGGGTATTGGATATCATACACCAAGGTTACAAGTTTTATTTCCATACCTTGCCTCCTTTCAAGGGCATGCCAGACGTTCCTCCTCAGCAAAGAATAGAGGCTCACAAACAAATTTCTCTGCTACTTCAAATAGGGGCCATACAGCCAGTCCCTCTGCCAGAAGTGGGCCTAGGATTTTATTCTCGCCTGTTCCTAGTACCAAAGAAGGGGAACACGTGGAGACCAATTTTTGGATTTATCTATCCTCAACACTTATCTGGACATTCCCAAGTTCAAAATGTTGACGTTACAACAGCTTTTACCTCTGCTGGGCAAAGATCACTGGATGGTAACTCTGGATCTCAAGGAGGCTTACCTTCATGTTCCTATCAGACTAAGTTGCAGGAAGTATCTGCGTTTTCGGGCTGGGACTTCTCATTATCAGTTCTCTGCATTGCCCTTTGGCTTATCTACTGCGCCCAGAGTGTTCACGAAAGTTCTGGCTCCAGTGATAGCTTTCTTCAGGCTAAAAGGAATACAGATTTATCCTT
The DNA here is from genome assembly GCF_019279795.1 of Protopterus annectens. NCBI lineage: Eukaryota > Metazoa > Chordata > Ceratodontiformes > Protopteridae > Protopterus > Protopterus annectens. Next base: position 1,173,266,094 of record NC_056727.1, read on the forward strand.
ATTTGGACGATGCCTGATTCTGGCTCAAGAAAGGGACGAACTTCTTCATCATTTGCAATATGTGATAGCAGTGCTAAGATGCCTGGGGTATTCTGTGAACGAAATAAAGTCCAGTCTAGTACCCTCTCAGGACATGTGCTTTCTGGGTGTAAGACTGAATACAGCATCCCAGATGGCCTTTTTGACCCCGGACAAACAAAAGAATCTTTCCTTTTACTTCCATCAATTGTCTCATCAGTCCAGGCTGACTGCAAGGACAGTCCTTCAAGCCTTGGGGTTCATGGCATCTTGTATTCTGGTGCTTCCCAATGCCAAACTGCATATGAGGAAGCTACAATGGTATCTCAAAAATGTATGGACACCGCACTGCCAGGATTTGGACACTGTCATTCAGATAATACCTTGCATTCAAAAGGAATTTTTGTGGTGGGCTCAGGAATGTCACCTAAACAAGGGACTCTCTGTGACCCGGCCAGAGGCGAGTCAGATTTTAACGACAGATGCCTCAGACAAAGCTTGGGGAGCTCATCTAAATGGAAAGTGGATACAAGACACGTGGCCTGCCAGACTACATCATCTACATATCAACTTGAAGGAGATGTTAGCAGTCCAATTTGCATTAATAGCTTTCAAGGATTTACTTCTTCCAGGGCAGGTGTTGATTCTAACAGACAACACAACTGTCATGTGGTACATCAACAAGCAAGGGGGAACTCATTCTTATCCACTATGCAGGCAAGCAATGATTTTGTGGGAGACTGCTCTCAGTTTACAGCTAAATCTTCAGGCAAGGTTTCTGCCGGGAGCACAGAACTCCTTAGCAGATGTGTTGAGCAGACGAATTATGGATCCCCACGAGTGGAAATTGGATCCTCATGTATTTCAGAAATTGACAGTGTCATGGGGAACTCCAGACATAGATCTGTTCGCTTCTCCACTAAACTACCAGCTGCCAAAGTTTTGCACAAAAAGGTTTCATCCCACAGCTTGGAAAGTGGATGCTCTTTCTTTCAATTGGAGCAATCTTCATGTGTATGCCTTTCCACCTCTGCCTCTCCTCCCAAAGGTACTCCTAAAGGTCAGACAGGACAAGCCAAAGATGATTTTAATAGCTCCAGATTGGCCTCGACAGCACTGGTACCCTTTACTGAGAAGTCTGGTACGGGAGCCTCCATGGCCTTTGCCTTCGATTCCACACCTACTGTCTCAGGAGAACAGTCATTTACTCAATGTCAAACTTCACTGTCTTCACCTAACAGCCTGGCATATTCTGTTTTGAACCCTGGAGGGTCTCAACTTCCACAGCAAGTTTTGAATGTTATTTTGGAAGCCAGGAGGCCTAGTACAAGGAAAGTGTACGCAGATAAATGGAAGAGATTTTTATTTTGGAGTGCAGCAAAGGAATTTGATGTTTCTGAGCCTAATTTAAGCGTGGCTCTTCAATATCTTACTGAGTTACTGGACAAAGGTTTGTCCTTCTCTTCTATTAAGGTTCATGCTGCAGCAATTTCGGCTCACTATGACTGTGACCCACCATTGTTTTCTCATCCTTTGTTCAAGCAATTTCTTAGAGGGGCAAAGAATATAAGACCCCCACGTAGAGCTCCTACACCTGCTTGGGATCTCAATTTTGTGTTGGAGAAACTCACTCTACAACCTTTTGAGCCTGCAGCTACTGCTGAGTTGAAATATTTATCATGGAAGACTGCTTTTTTGTTGGCCATTACCTCTGCAAGAAGGGTTTCTGAATTACAGGCCCTTATGTCAGTTGAGCCTTTCTTAATTTTCCATAAGGATAGGGTATCTTTGCACTAATCCTTCCTTTATGCCTAAAGTGGTTTCTAGTGTGGCTTTAAACCAAACTATTCATTTGCCTACTTTTTATGCAAATCCCCAAAATAAAGGGGAAAAGATTTTGCACACTTTAGATGTACACAGGCAGTTGCGATATTATTTGAGCAGAACTAAAGGGTTCAGGCAGTCTCAGCAGTTATTTGTTTCTTTTGCTTTGAGTTCTCAGGGCAAGCCTGTGTCAAAACAAACTATTTCTAAGTGGATTGGGTTTTGCATTGCTTTCTGTTATTCCCATCATGGTAAGGAGATTCCAGCTGGGATTAGGCCTCATTCCACTAGGGCTACTGCCACTTGACAGCTTTTAAGGGGTGGCAACTAAAGATATTTTGGAGGCAGCTACTTGGAGTTCAGTGCATACTTTCTCTAAGCATTATCACCTTCCACTTTACTCTAAATCTAGGGCTGGTTTTGCCACTGCTATTTTACAGGGCATTTTGGCAGCTCCTGCTACTTTATAGTTTTGCCATCCTCCCTTACCTCTGCTTTGGGATTCTACCCAAGTGTAAGGACTGCAGCAATGTGAGATGAAGAACATAGTACAGTTTTGTACCTACCATAAATGTAGATGTTCAAGATCCACATTGCTGCAGTCCAATTTACCCTCCTCCTTCCCTCTGTAGTTAGAGGCGGTTGTGTGGGTTGGGTTGTATATATTGTGTATATTGTATATATTGTACATATTATTGGTGCAAGGGTGGTTGGTTGGTTGTTTGCTGTCTTTTGGTTTTGACCTTTCTTTTTGGGGTCTTCTGACATCTGGGGCAAGAAAAGACTGAGGATATGACGTCGGTCATGCGCATTTGTACCCTGACGTCCTGATGTCAGTCTTATGCGCCTTGACCGACGTCAGCCTTATACTTGATATTCGGGCCGACCGAGGACAGCGGACTACCCAAGTGTAAGGACTGCAGCAATGTGGATCTTCGAACATCTACATTTATGGTAGGTACAAAACTGTACTTTTTCCAACAAACCAGAGGTGTGGCTAGGGTGAAAGGTGGGGGCAGCCTCCCCAGGTACAAGGTGTTGGGCGTTATAATCAGGCGTTGCAAGTCGGTCTGTAGCACAGTATTGGTTTTAATTTCCATAAAAACTACACTTGAGGGTCAGAAATGTACCTGGTTTAGATGAGTTACAGATCAGAGAATGGGGATCTTTTTTTTTTTTTAATTTTTGTTGCTTCTCAACTTTGAGTTGAGGGGTGCAAATGGGAAAGAACAAGACTCCCTTGGCGCACCAGATGAGGAATGGCCTTTTTATCTCATTTTGGAGTTGAGGATCTTCAGGTGGAGGGATATTGCCAGTGGTAGATGAGCAGTGTACGGCCCTGTAGCAAACAGTATCACTTTCTTGTATGAACAAAGAAAACCAACCTAGTTCATTACATCCTTTAACAGACCTTGTTCTTTTTATTACACTTTCTAGGCTTTATTACTGTATTTTTTTGATTGCACCAATAAATTCTTTCCACTAAGCACCCCACACACCTTTTCCATGTACCATTTTTTTCTGGTCTTAAAGTATTACCCTTCTTTTTCCTTAACTTGGTGCACTTCTTCAGTTTCGGCTCCTGTGTGTTTTGTATACTGCTTAAATGTAATTTACCACAGCACAGACTTAATAACCGTAGCTGTTAACTTACTGTTAATCCAAATAAGGAAGAACCAGTGCAAATATAAACCAATAAACAATCGAAAGCACTGTGTAGAGGAGTTCAAAACACCGGTCAGCCCAGTTATAGTCACAAGTGTTTATTTGTAGAATGAAATAAATGGTAAAAAGCGTTAAACGCCAACTGAAATACAGCGTTTTTTGTCTGAACTTCAGACTTCTTCAGACATCGGTTGTAATCATATCAGAACCAATAGGAACAAATGATTAATTAGTAATTACATTTGGTCATTAAGACCAGGTGGAAATAAAGCTCCAAGCTTTATTATCCATTTCTTTTCTTTAAAGTTAAGCATATCATGCCAGCTTCGTTTATCTTTGCAAATCCCTTTAATGTGATCAATAACAAACTTATAAGAAGCTGTAGTGTGTTTTAAACTGTGTTTATGTAAAGCATTGGTAAGGCGTTTGTTCTTAATATCACTAAGGTGTTCACAGATTCTTAGACGAAAAGCTCTAGAGGTCTGCCCAACATAAAAAGCAGAACAGGTACAGGTCACCAAATATATGACCCATTCCGTACTGCAATTAGCCCAAAACTTGATGTCAAAAATCATAGACGTGTTTTTGCTACTAAATTCACAAGTGTTGGAAACTCGGACACAAACGGAGCAGTGATCACATGGGATGCATCCAAAAACTGGTCCCCCTGTGAGAGATATCTGAACAGGGGCTTTGGAATCAAAGTTTTTTTTATAATGACTAAGCCTAGAGCCTATAGTACATCCCCTTCTAAACGAGAAAGAACATCTATCTCTGAGAAAAGGAAGAAGTCTATCCTCAGCCATTAAAACATTCCAATGCCTATGAATAATGTTCATAAAACCCTTTGAATTACGTCCATAGGTCGTAACCAGCCGTATGGGATGTTTATCCAAATCTAACTTCCTATCTTTGTAACACAATAGATCTTGTCGATTTAAATTAGATCCCCACCTCTTAGCCAAATTCACAGTCCCTGGACGATAACCTCTGTGGGCAAGGTCATCCCGAGTATCCATATAAGACTGTTGGTTGGAGCAGATCCTCCTGGCTCTTAAAAATTGAGATTTAGGTATATTCTGGATGATATGTTGTGGGTGGAAGCTGGAGGCATGTAATAGGGAATTGTATTTAGGAAATTTTCTAAAAATTGTAGTGGATAAAGTGTTATCCATATTTCTATTAATTTCCACGTCCAGGAAAACAATCCTAGAACTGTGGAAAGTTAACTTGAAATCAGTTCCCCATACATTGCCATTTAGGTAGTCTAAGAACTCCTTCAGATAGAGTTCATCAGCCTTCCACACCAACCAACAATCATCCAGATACCGACGCCAGATGTCCATCTCACACATATAAATGTTATGGTTGGGGTCATAAATCATGATCTCCTCTATATATGCCATAAAAAAGATCCGCATAGATGGGTGCAAAAGATGCACCCATCGCAGTACCTTTGATTTGCCAAAAGCACTTATTTTGAAAGTAAAAAATGTTGCTGGTTAGCACATATTCAGTTAAGCATACCAAAAAGGTATTAAATCCAGGTTTATAAAGCCCAGATCTCACCAACCAATAGTCAAGAGCTTGCAGACCAGCCCAATGAGGGATATTGGTGTAAAGAGAAGTGATGTCCAGGGTACATAATAGCCAGTGGGATTCAAGCTGGGTGTTACCAAGTATGTCTAAGAACTGCGTGGTGTCTTGGATTCTAGCTCTAATGAGGGGAAGTAGTGGTTTTAGATAGTGAGTAAGGTATTCCGATAATGGTTCAGTAAGAGACCCATGTCCAGAGACAATGGGTCGACCAGGCGGATTCATAGCCTGTTTATGTATCTTGGGCAACAGATAGAAATATTGTTGACTAGGAGAAGACACCATGAGTTGTTCCTTTATGGTTTGAGTAATAATTCCTTCATCCATGGCTTTAGTCAAAAATTGTTCAATTTTCTGTTGAAAATGAGAAGATGGATCCAAGGGCATATATCTGTAATATTCTGTATCACCCAATTGTCGCATAGCTTCCTTATAAGCAACCCTATCCAAAACCACCACAGCCCCTCCTTTGTCCGCTTGAGTGACAACCAAGTTCTTATTAGCAAGTTCCTCAAGACAAGATACTTCATCCATAGACAAATTGTTATATGATATAGGGCAATCCCTTAAATTGCAATGTAAATCCTTTAACACATTTTTGAGGAAAACACCTGTCCAAGTCTGACATTTCAAGAGACCCTGTGATCCCCTCCCACCCTGGACCCTTTTCGTAGAAAGTCTGAATCTTCATTTTTATCTTTGGCAACAGATTAATTTCAGGTTCATCACATGCTTTCCCAAGGTGTGATAGAACCATTTTTTCCCCCTCCCAGGTGGGAAGGGTTTTTATTCAAGAATTATAATGATTCCAATGAAAGAAAATGCTTGTTGACCAGTTTTGTATCTTTCATTCTTAAAATCAAACTGACACCCAAATATGAAAACGTGCATAAATCCAACAAAATACAATATATTAAGGGACAGTAAAAAGCTTTTCAATTGTTTAGCGCTTTTGTCTTTTAAAATGGCTGAAGGCTTCTTATGAACAATTAATTTCAAATACCCAGCTCCTTAAATGCATCCAAAAACATGACTGAATGCAGCTGAAGTTTAAAGATGCATAGCAACACCTATAAAAATTTTGTGCACAAGTTATGAACTTGATCATGTTTATATTTTAAAAATATTATTGCTTGAGACATGTTCGTTTAAACCAGGAATTTTAATAGATTCCAGTCTTAACTGCAATTTGTTTCCTCTGTCGCCCTCACATTTTTCTGTTGTACTCTGTAATGTAAAGAAAATTTGTTAAAATTTTAACAATTTTTAACATGTCTAGGTTAAGCATTCACTAGATTATTTTTACATATAGCATAAACATACTGATACATACTTTCAATGTTTTGTTAGTTTTCTCTATGTAGAATGCTGTGCATGATTAAACAAGTTGCCAAATACACTACCCCTCTTCTATTATAGTTGTAGCGAATTTGACATCAAATGTTGGAAAACATAAAGGTTAATACAAAACGCATTGTTAATTGAGGGCATGTGTAAATGTGATTCACATAACTAAGTTCATAAATGTAGGTCATTTTGTTACTTTTGGCATCAACAAAGCTTGCACTCAGCATAACAAAACTATTCTAGGTGTGTTTAAGGCCCTCTGTACCAGGGTCTTGGCTTCCTCTATGGCTGTTTGGAAAGGTTTAGATTCTAGATGTGTTTTAGAAAGCTGCTAGTTGGTCCTCTTTACAAACGTATAAGTTTGATTCATTCTCTAATTCTAGGAGAGGCTTTGCTAGGACAATTTTCAAGGGGTTGCTGGACTTCCTCCTACCTCTCAAATGTAGTAAGCCAGGGTAATTTACCCATATAGCTATGTCGACTGCAGTAGTGATCAGTAGGATGACCTTAGTACAATGTTGTAAGTAAACTTACCATAAGAGTAGATGTTTGAATGATCAGTGCTGCAGTAGCCACTCCCTCCCTTCACCCCCTTGTTTTTTGTGTGTTTTGTTTTATGCCATGGTCTAGACATTTTTTTTTTCCTATTGTCCTTTCAAGGCTCAGCCTCTCCCTCTCTTGGTAGAAAAGCCGTGAAGGGCTTGGCATACAAGCTTGTCTTTTAGTCGGCTCAGCATGAGCTGTCTGGCAGTTTGAGTATGTAAAAGGTACCCTGAAGTTTTGGAAGTTGGCCGGCAGTTGTATTCTTCGCAGGATATAACCTTGTATAGCTAAGGCTACTGCAGCAGTGACCATTAAGGCATACTGTTATTGAAAGTTTGCTTACACAACTGTACTCCCATTCCTTTTCCCTTGATTTTGCTATACCCGTTTCATCTTTATGTGTATATGTTATGTTCAACATTTAGATCACTGGTTCAGTGGCTTAAGTTGTATTGTTTTTTCCTGCCCAGGAGATGACCACTAACCAGTTTTCAAAGCTTCAGGGGGCCCTATATCCCTTTTGGGTTCGAGGAAAGTCTTGTGAAAGCAGAGGTTAGAGCATGAAAAGCTTCAAAGCTTTCATCAAGCAGGGAGGGCTAGACCCAACCCTGAAAGTTAAATAAAAGGAAAGAAACATATTAATGTTTTTTACAACAGTGATCCACTAGAACATTTACGGTTATGCTAAGTTTTTTCCTTCTACAACTGTATTTTTCTTCTCGTTTTGCATCTGACTTTCGCCTTTTCTTTTTAATGTATTCTTTCTTTGTTGCCCTCATTTCTTTTTCTACTGCTTATCTACTACACTGTTGCCAAAAGATGCACAAGTATTCCCCTCATATGTGCTAAGCCCCTCTGTTTTACTGGCTAATATTTAGATGAATTCTTGGAGGAAGGGAACCTCCTTGTATTCTTTCCAGTTCTCCTAGTCTTAACCTCATTCTATTCTCTTTGCTTGCTCTACATTTAGCATATTAATTGCAAGCATGTTGTGCGTTTCCTCATGCTTTGGTCTGATCTCTGTCCTCCATGTTCTCATTCTAACTGCTCTTCTTGCAGGGCCTTGTATTTGTGATGATTACCCACTTTCCCCTTGATAGTTTCTATTTTAGTTGTAGTTTTCCACTGAGGAAACACTAAATCTGTTCTCATTTCTGTTGGTTTCCTTGACTCATTTCTCCTGTTTGTGCCCTTGGCTTTCTCAGTTACCATGTGCTCTTAAGTTGATTGTCAAGGACTCAACTGCATGTGTATTTTTACTTTAAAAGGTCGCTGTAGTTTTCAGCAGACTAACTTTTAAAATCCTTTACTAAACTTTCAGCTCGAGTAATAAGTTTGTAAGTATTTTGGAAATTGCTTTGCATGCACCAAACTGAAGCTTTTTCACTACTAGGTCTGGTGTAGTTCTGGATTTCTCCTGGCACCCCATGTGGTCTACCTCCCTTCTCCTAGTTAAGTTCCTTTATATCCTGAATTATTTCTTCCCTACTAAATACCATTTAAGTTCATTCCACCTTCCCCATCCTGTTGGAATCAAGTACTCATATGTACTTGGCTTCAGTAGGCAACATGTTTATGTGCAGTTTTATAACTGAAGTAGACTATAAGGCTTCAGCTTTTCCTGTGCTTAATTCGTGCTCATTTTGCTGTGTGTCTAGTTAATATTTTCAGATCTTTGTCTTCCCAGTTATGTAGCACTTTCCTAGTGTGATCTGTGTGAGTGATGTGTGTAATTAGCTCTTCTGCTTTGTCTGTTACATGATTTTTATCTGTAACTGTACAATTGTTTGTCAGTATGAATTCCTTAAAACGGTACCTGCTGATGTGACCTTTATTTGATTACATTACTGTCACAACTAAGTTGACATTTAACATTCCATAGTTTGCTCGTATTGGTTGAAAAAAAAAAAGGAAAAAAAAAACCTGGACCCACCCCTGGCCACTCCTGGCCAGTGTAAATAAAACCGGTTAGTAAAATGCTGCATTTGATTGGTATTCCCTGATGCCATACTCCATTTCTTTGTCCAATAACATACAGTTTCATAATTTAGACGAATTATGAAATTATGTCTGGGTCTCTATTCTTGGGTAACGGATCACCCTTGTGTTTAATAGGAGCATTTATTGTGGACTCACAACACAATACAGATAAACCTGCTCAGAAGATTAGAGAATTATCTACTGTGCTGGCCAGATTTCCATTGGTCATTGATACTACATCAGAGCTGTCCTGAAAATAGGATGCGCTTAGTGGCTATTAACCTAGTCAGTAAAAGCAAATTAAGTAAATACTTTTAAACGTAGGTTTTGTTGGTAGATAAATGTTTACCTACCTGGTTTGGTTGCATTGATTGATAAAGCCGCAAATATGGTGCAGGTAGCCAGATTCAGCTAGTGGCTTGAGTGCTTGGTGGTCTAGTAGAGGGTGGCACATTGCCATTATGCAGGGGAGGAACAGTGGTACCCCTCCAGCTTGTGCTACTACTTTGACATGGCCTCTGCTGCAAAGTGGTGGCCCATCGTGATGCAGGAAGCTAGTGCTGGGAAGACGTTGACATGGCTGCCCAAATTGATGACTGTAGCACTTGTTAGAACATTGGGGGTGGGTATGCATCCACGGACAAGGGGGCATAAATATCTTTTGTGGAGATGCAAATGGTCCTGTCACCACCAGGGATAGGCCTGAAAAGGAAAAGATGCCTGCACGGGCATAAACTACCCTCACAGATCCATTCATCCATCCACAGATGCCAGGATGATATCCCTGTCCAAGCAATTTCATGATTATTGGCAAGCATGGAGGCAGGATAAATAAAAGCTACCTTTTATCAAGGATAAATATATTTTCCTCCTTGGCAACCATGAACTGTTGCTCTGCAAGTAACACATTAAGTACCTCTGCCCTCATTGGTGTCCAGCAAGCTCTGTGGCATAAAACGTTGGATTGCTGACTCAAACTTAAATAGGTTTGGGAGCTGAAGGAGGCAGGTGGGAGTCTAGTTGCAGTTCTGGACTTTGTTGCATTTTTAGGAACCATACAGAATGCTTTTTATTGTTGCTTTGTAAACTACTTTCTAGTCTCGCCTCCTAATCTTTTCTAACCTCATCTAATTGGTTCTTAGTTATCATGCAGTGTTCATATGCCCTGCCAATTACCCTTAACAGCTGCTTCTGTTCTGGGCTCTACTGAAAACTGTACCAGAGCTGGTTCAAGCCTTTGTTTTGCCTTATCTCACGCTTAGTTTTCCTTTCCAGGTTATTTGCTCCCAGTATCTTGGCTGCTTTGCTATTTATTTTCAGTTAAATCCATGCCTCTCTTGCCTATTTTCTGTACCCTTACTTGCAGTCATCCCTTTCGGAAAAATCTCCCATCTCCATTCATGTACTGAGTTGGTTCTTAGAATAATTTTTGCTTGACAAATGTGTGTGTGGTGGTGGTTGTCAAGGGCCTGCATCTAAAATTCTACTGTCCTCCTTTCTCGAAACAGATCACCCCCTTCCACTTTGATTTCTAACCTTCTGCTTGTGTTTTGTCTGAGCCTTTACTGCATAATGCAAAACATATCCATTCAAATCGGGTAATCCCAAACAGCCTTGTTATGAAAAGCATCAACTTATCCCATTTAACTCTTGCCCTCTTCCCTTCCCAAATTCCTGCAGTTCTTTATTAATTATCATCTATAACTAGTCAACTAATTGAAAAAAAATATTTTTTATTTTTATTTCTTTATTTACAGTTTGTAAATCGGAAAGGTCCATTGGGGCGAGATGAGCCCTTTTTGAATGGAGCCCCGGGGAGAAAAGCTCCATGTACACAAATACAAAATAAAGTTAAGCATGAATGAATACAAATTAATACAAAAAATATTGCAGGATATTGCAACAGCAAAAATGTACAGAAATTAACAATTTTTACAACATAAAAAATGAATAGGCATGTATTGATACGGAGATAGAAGTGTTAGGATTTGTATAGTGCGCCTTTAAGTATAGAAGTTGAAACCATATGTCTGACCTGTGTATAAAATTAAAGGGGTTAAAGCATTTTCACTGCTTGTATCTTGCTGCTGTTTGTCTACAGTCAAGTGTTTCCAGTGTCTCAATTTTTTATATTTTCTTTTGTGCTCCTGCAACAGCTAAAGTTATGCAGAAACAAAATCTGTTTCGATTCATGTACCTAAATACTTCATCTTATGTCCCCTTAAGTACGGGTATTGCTGAATCAGTTCATGTGTAGATACATAGTTTACCACTTTAGCCATAGCCTTTATCTTCATTAATTTTACATCCAGAAAAGACCCGAAACTGTCTTAGAATGTTACATAACACCAATGTCTGGAATTAGGATTTATCAAATATAAATTTATCAGTTTTGAATTAGAAATGTACATCGCAGGATAAGCAGTAGCAAGTCCTGCCCAAACCCCGCCCACCATCCAACAATCCGTTAAAGTAATAATCATACCAATGGTGGTATAAATATTCATGGTCTGTTCCTAGTTTGCCCTTTTCTTGAACTTGGTGCGATCTCAGAGTTGGTATCTTTAACTTGTGGGGTGCAGGGGGGCTTTCCCCCTGCAAAAATGAAGGGAAAAATACATTCATTGCTGATCGTGTAATAGCTGCAAGTATGCATGATCACCGCATTTCACCCAGTTTGTTTCACCTGACAATCACTGAGGTTACGCCCACATCTGCACAGACCAGCTTGCAAGGTGCTATTATACAATACCAAATTATCTTCAGAAAAAAAAAAAAGTTAACCTTACTTGCAGGTGTGCCATACCAGTTATATCCTCAAATTAATGAATACTTTATTTTCTTGGCCAGTGGCTCTGTTCTCAACTTCTTTGGTCAATAATGAGGGACACAGCCTAATGATAATGAGGCCCAAAATCGGAGACTGATCTTAAATATTTCTCCAGTTCACTTAAGTTAACAGAACAGGTTTTTGAATCCGCATGTATTTTCTTAGCAAATGTAAGAGTGTAATGTCAGTCATTATTGACTGACTTTTTTGGGGGGGGGGGGGTCACTGAGGATTACAAACACTTTACAAAAGAGCAAAAATATGATGTAAAATCATGGCACAGTTATGCAGTTGACACCGTCACTGATAATAGTGCAGTATTTATGAGCTGTTTTCTAGTTGCTAAGAGAAATGGAAATGACTGTAAATTTGTTTTTACCATAGAGCTGTGATTCATCTTGAATAAAAAAATAAAAATAAAAAAAAAAAAAGTCATCTTTAGCATATATCTGTGCTGTTAATTGTTTCGGAAACCTGGGAAATTTTGTAATAATTTTTTTGTAGCCCCCTCGAATCCAATACATTGAGATACCCAACAAATTGCAGTCCTTATCAAACCGCTCTGCTGCTTTTGTTGTTCAGTATGGGAATCATTCTTTGTGCAGCTTCCTAATTTGTTATCCTCCCAAGGCTTGTATTGTGAATTTTGCTTAGTTTTAGCCATCAGTTGGGTACTTCACCATCCTGCCTGAAGGAAGCAAGTTTTGTAGGATGGTATTGGCCTTTAGAAACATTTCACCACTTCTGGCTTTATTTTTCCCTCTGCGCTGACTTTAGAATTCAGTTAATCCATGGATAATTGGTTTGAGAGCAGAGTTCCAAAAATGTAAGCATTCTGCAAATGATTAAGTGTCATGCAGGCATGTGGGGTGGGGGTCAGGTTGGAAGGAGTAATACCCATGATAATTAAACATGCATTTATATTTAAAATAAGTTGACTGTATTTTTCATTAGTTGCAGTCAGTAAATAGGCATAAGTTTGTAAGAAGTCCTGTCAGGAAATAAGTCTATGGTCAAGGTCTTTCCCTTGGCTTGCCCCAGAATAATTTTAGGCGATATATGATCATGTGCTGCTTTGCGACATGCAGGCGATCGATGCAAGTCTAGCTGTTATGTATTCGTTAGGATTTCTTTAGATTTCTCTTCTGTATCATAAGTACCTGTATGTCTGCATTGTTGATATGAAGGTAGCTTCAAGAGGTGTGAGAGAGGGGGGGAAAAGAGCATGGCATCCTTGGATGTAAGCTGTAGTAGGAAAACTTGTTTTGCTGCATGCGTGGGAGGCTACAGTGGTTTAAAAAAAAAAAAAAAAAAAAAGTTTCAGTAGGAATCATTGCTTCAGTGAACAGTGACTCTCCTGTTACTTCCACAGCTGCATGTGGATTTTCTTTCCTTGGTGCTTACTGCTTACCTTAATACTTGTATCGTGTCAAATGTGTAGAAGGGGGCTTTAAGATGCATGCAAAAATGCAGTCTTTGCCAGCTCAGAGATGCCAGTGAGGTGTCAACTTTGTAGAGCTATGCCTTGTTATACAGTGAAGCAAATGAGCTTGTTAAAAGCTAAGAGACATTGAAACAACTGCTTCTGTAAGGGTTTGGTCAAATACTTGATACAGCGACAGATTCCTGTTCGTTTCTGGAAACCAGATATGCTTCTTTGTTTCTTTTTATCTTTGCATGGAGGAAGAGAGAAATACTGGTTTGTATGAAGTCACTGAACCAGTTTGTTTGGTTAAAGTCTCATGGTTTATATGACTTGAATGCTTAATTGGCAGAAAATAAATTCTTCACAGATCATTACCCTGTCTTGTGGGATGTGCTTTCCAGCTGGAGAAAGCTACAATCCTAACAATTTCCTTATGTACCAGTGAGTATTGTCACTAAACAGTGACAGTGGATAGCTGGTACTGTGACAGTAGAATTAAAAAAAAATACACTGTAAGTACTTAATAAAGTTCATCAAACCTTCACTGTTGGTTGGGGAATTGCTGAGCGACACCCCCAGCTCATGTGCAAAAAGTGGTTGTGGATGGATGGTGATTGTAATCCCCACATACCTGGCTGGGGGTAGTTTCCTGTTGTACCTGTAAGAATAGAATGCAGGTATGCACAAACAGGGTATGAGATGGTATTCCAGACTGTTATGTGGAGAGGTGTCAATCTGTGTCAGTATACTTAATAAGTACTTGGATGGGTTACTAACTTTTAAGGCTAAAACTTGTTTCCAGTGCTCTATTGCCATGTGACAGAGGAAATAGACTGTATGTAAAAATCAAGATCTGGAGCATAACAGATTTGGTAGTTAAAACAGATACTTATGTTTACTGTGCCTTTATGTAATGTATTGTGCGAAGGAGCGGCGTGCAAAGGAGTAGGGGATGGGATTGTGCAGGACTGTTAAGAGTGGCCAGAAACAGTCAAACAGGAATTTGTGTAGAGCAGTAGCTGTTTTACAAAATATTTTGAAGTTATTCTGACAGTCACTGATTTGGGTGGTGCAGTGTTTATTCTTGCAGCCTAACCATGTTTGATTAGATGCTCCCATCTCCTTCCATGTACATCCTTGGTATGTGCCTTAACTGAGCTGTCCCTCCTCTGAAGCTGACCATGATATTGTACGCTCGTGTGTGCGCGTGCTCATGCATCCTGCATAGACTGGTGCACTGTGCAGTATTAGTTTCTCTGCCTTGCATTCGGATGATTGGGAAAGGTGCTGACTCTTCTACAGCCCTGAGCACTATTAAATAGGAAATCCGGGACAGAATGAAATGAGCAAAACGTTGATGTTACAGGAAGCAGTCACCTGGGGGCAGGGGGAAACTTATGAGGAGCCATAACATATCCACTTTTTCATTGAAATTGGAATATTTTAATGAAATGCCCATAGTGACCTTTTGAAAATTACATTCTTAAAAGAATTTTAACTATTTGAAGCAGTTACTTGATGGCAAGTGTAGGAAATACCATCTTTGTGTAAAAGTAAGGAATTTTACTGAAATATGAAATAATTTTGAGTAAAGAGAATATGGCTTGACCAGTGATCTGCACTCACGTCTTTGAAAACATGTCTTTTGTCGGTGAAAGGAATAGAGTTTTAACACAGTGAGGAGACCATTATGCAATGAGAAGAACTGACAGCTGGGACCACCAGGTCAAGATCATAAGAAGAAACTGGTTAGTGGCCCTGTCATCCCACTCGAGTAGAAATTTTTGATCACAGTGGGCCTGTTAGCAGCTTGGTCTTAACTAGTTTTAGTAGTAAGTTGGTCGGATGGCCTTTTAGTAGTAAGTTGGTCAGATGGCAAACAGGCCTCTGAAACTTTAGGGACCAAATGAATGTAAAGCACACGCCACACGTCAAATCTGAAAGAAGCAGACAGGTGAGTGTTGGACAGTCCTTTCCTTGCTTGCCAGCTTAGGTAAGTGGTTGTGGTGGTGTACAGGCTGGCACGAATTTGATAGGAAACTCTGACACCACATTTGAAGAGGAGTCTTAACAGTAGTAAAAAGGAAGAAAAGGTGAAAGTCATCTTCATGAGGCATTAATGGCAGTAGTGTAAATATTGTTGAGAAAGAGGCAGGGAAGCCTAGGAAGTGAAAGTGATGTGATCAGTGCTATGGATACTGCAAAAAAAAAAAGTAGGTGTAAATCCAGAGATATGCAAGACTCATGTTGCAGTTAAATTTGGAGGATAATAAAGCTGCAGTTGAAACAGGGAACATCACGTACCCAGCAAATGCTTTCTTCATTACATTGCAAAAGGTTAGCAAAGAGAGGTCCTGTCATTATAGGTTCATACTAGGCTATCTGCCCTAGGGCATTTACAAGCCTAGCCAGAGTGTGTTTGGCTTTCCCCACCCATTTTAAATTTAATTTTGCTGTGCCCTTTTTCGAGGTTAGTGTACTGTGCATCTGTCTAACAGTGACACAGAAGTGATACCCGGAGTAAATCTACGATGTCCCATCCACTCATCAAGATTCCTCTTGACGAGAGTCAATGAGGGACTCTGCCTAACCTGGACTGGGATTTTATTCCAGAGTGAAGGGAGCCTCTGGGTTATGAATCTGTCCCTCCAGCATGTCCTATTTATTTCAGTGCTGAGGTTCAAGTCTCCCAAGCGCGTAGCTCGATGGGATTTGGATTTTCTGAGGTGCAGCATGTCCATTACTTCCAGGTTGGACATGGCTTTATACGTCGGGCACAGATCGCCTCTGAGCAGGCGGTATGCCACTGAGTAGTGCTGGAGTTTCTTTAACCAGGCAGCATATGGCATCTGTTTGAACCCTTTGATCCTCTTGGTGAGGTACTTTTGGGGTCTTTCCAGTTGCTGCAGGTGTCTGGTAAGGTACATCCCAAAAGGGGCATTGTACTCAATTATGGGCCTGATGAGGGATGAGTAAAGAGGCACGATGACCTCCCCTGATCTAGATGTGAATCCCTTCATGATTAGGTGGGCTATATAAAATGATTTTCTAACTACTTTGGCCACGTGGTTGTCGAAATGAGAGATTGCTATCAACTTGGGTCCCCAGGTCCCTAATTACTTCTTCCGTACTTAATGGATTACCATCTATGTGGTAATTTGTGGGCACTTTGTTTTTGCCGAAGGGGATGACTATACACTTTTTGGTGTTTAGCTTGAGGCCATGTCTCTGGCACCAGTTGTCTGTTTCTATGAGGCCCTTTTGTAGGATGCTTGAGCAACATTTTTCATTGACTTGTTCTCCAGGGATATACTTGAATATGTAGGCAGCGCAAAGAACAGTTGTGATCCTCCCACATGCCATAAGTCAGCTAATTTAAAGATGCACTGATTAAACTTCACATTGCTGAATCAAATTTTGACAATGTTGTCCATATAAGGACAAACAAACTTGTTAAGATGGAATCCTATGTTGTGGCTGGGGACATAATTGCCCAGAAATTTCTGAAAAAGAAATCAAATCTACTTAGTAGAGGCATAGTCAAACCCAGCCACTGGAGGATGCACAAGCCAGTGTATTTTTTCGTGCCGGTCCCAAGCCCGGATGTATGGGGAGGGCTATGTCAGGAAGGCATCCGGTGTGAAATTTTTGCCAGATCAAATATGCAGACGACAATGCAGAATTCCATACTGGATCGGTCGAGGTTCAAATCAATGACTGCCATCAGTACTGTTAGCCAGCAGGGTGCTGGTGGTAATAGGGCTCCTGTTGGCAGAAGAAGAGGTGGAAGGCATGTCCGGAGACCAGAGGAGAAAGGTTAGAGTGTGGGAGTGAGAGGAGAAAGGTTAGAGTGTGGGAGTGAGGGTAGGAACTTTGAATGTTGGCAGTATGACTGGTGAAGGGAGAGAGCCAGCTGATATCGAGAGAAGGAAGGCTGATATAGTGTGTGTGCAAGAGACCAGATATAAGAGGAGTAAGGCCAGATGTAGCGGAGGAGGGTTCAAATTTTCTGCCATGGTGTGGATGGGAGCAGAAATGGGGAAGGGGTTATCCTGAAGGAACGGTATGTCATGAGGGTTTTGGAGGTGGAGTGTAAGATAGTGATGTTTATGAAGCTGGAAATTGATGGGGTGATGAGGAATAATGTTGGTGGATATGCTTCGCAAGTTGGGTGTACGATGGATAAGAAAGAAATATTTTTGGAGGGAGTTTGAAGTGGTGGAGCGTACCCAAGTGTGAGAGAGTGGTGATTGGAGCAGTTTTCAATGGGTATGTTGGTGAAAGGGACAGAGGGGATGAGGAGGTGATGGGTAGGTATGTGTTGAGGAGAGGAATGCAGAAGGTGAGATGGTAGTGGATTTTGCGACAAGGATGGACATGGCTGTCAGGTGAATACTTATTATAAGAAGAGGGAGGAGCATAGCGTAATGTACAAGAGTGGAGAAAGATGCACACAGGTAGATTATATCCAATGCAGGAGGGCTAGTCTGAAGGAGATTGGAGAGTGCAAAGTGGTGACGGGGGAAAACGTAGATGTGAAGTTGTCCTGTCTCGTCTTCATTATATACTGATGGGTTTGGAACCGATCCTTTGTTCCGACTCGACCACTTACTAAAGCTCGAAATCTGAAACTAGCTCATGGCTCCATCCCTGTCCCATGATGCTGCAGTGCTTTCCTCAGATCTTGTTTGCCAGTGAAACAGATGGATCTACGACAACTCGGGCCAAGTAGAAATTCTTTTTTTTTTTTTTCCATCTTTAGAAATGGTTATTGCTAAAATTTTTGGCTTTTTCCATAGTTAGTGTGCTAAGCACCTTTAGATACATGCTTCACCAACTTGATGTTCACAGACAGTTACTTTTCTACTTGCATAGGAAATCGGACCAACTTTGTGTCTCTCTGAAAACAAAAAAGGTTTAGCAGTAACAGACAACTTTATCCAGATTGTTGTCAGATTGTATTTCATTTACTTATCAATCAGTAGACAAACAGTTGCCAAATAAAGCAAGGGCTCATATCACCAGATCCATTTCAACTTCTCAGGCCTTTAAAGCAAGATTGCCAATACATACCATTTGTGCGTCAGCAACATGGGCAAGGCCTCACACCTTTATCACTCATTACAAAGTAGACTTGCCCTAAAGGGACAGAGCCTTCTTCAGGTCCACTGTACTGAAGAATATCCTCCCGTGAGCCACCCAGGAAAGATGGTGCTAGGGACGCTGTCCCATCAGTATAGAATGAAGATGAGACAGGACAATGTCACATAAAGAAATTATGTACTCAACATAACGTTCCATGCGAGTTGTCCAGCTCTTCTTAATTTTTGCATCCCCCCTCCAACCCCCATCCTTTTAACTCCTGCAGGATCACAGAGGTTTTTTCTGTTGAGCGATAAATATTCCTTCTTGTCCAGGTTTGTAGCATTGATATATGTATGTATGTATGTATGTATGTATGTCATCTGTATGCATTTATAGTGTAGAAAGTAATTTCACCAACAAACAAGATCTGAGGAAAGCACTGCAGCATCATGGGATAGGGATGGAGCCGCGACCTAGTTTCAAATCTCAAGCTTTAGTAAGCGGCCGAGTTGGAACAGAGAATCTGTTCCGTACCCATCAGTATAGAATGAAGACAAGGTGGACAACTCACATGGAACATTATGGCGAGTTTAGGCAGCGTAGGATGGTAGCTTGTAGGATGACGACGATCAAGAAGCAGAGGATAGTGAGGGCACTGGCAAGGATCAAACAGTGGAAGTTGAAAAAAGATGATTGTAAGGTGAAGTTCAGGGAAGAGTTTAGACAGGCACTGGAAGGCAATGAAGAGTTGCCAGATAGCTGGGCAGCCACAAAGGTGGTGGTAAAGGAGACTGCTAGAAAGATGCTGCGCGTGACATCTGGAGAGAGGAAGGAGGACAAGGAGACCTGGTGGTGGAATGAGGAAGTACAGGAGACTATATAGAGGAAGAAGTGGGATAGTCAGATGAAGAAAGTCGACAGGAGTACTAGGATATGAGGCATATGGTGAAGAGAGATGTGGCGAAGGCTAAGGAGTATGGCAAGTTGTATGAAAGGTTAGAAGTTAAGGAGGGAAAAAAGGACCTGTACCAATCGGCTAGATAGAGGGATGGAGCTGGGAAAGGTGTGCAACAGGTTAGGGTGATAAAGGATAATTAGGGAAACATACAAGCAAGGAGTGAGTGTTGAGCAGATGGAGAGAGTACTTTGTGGGGCTGATGAATGAGAGAAATGTGGATGATGTAGGGATAGTGAATCAGGAAGTGCGACAGATATTAGCAAAGAGGAAGTAAGGACAGCTATGAACAGGAAGAATGGAAAGGCTGTTGGCCCGGATGACATACCTGTTGTGACACATGGATGTGTTTAGGAGATGGCAGTGGAGTTTTGAACAAGATTGTTTAACAAAATCTTGGAAAGTGAGAGATGCTTGAGGAGTGGGCAAAACCTCACTGGTACTGATTTTTAGGAATAAGGATGGTGAGCAAAGCTGTAATAAGTACAGAAAGATAAAATCAATCAGCCACAGCATGAAGTTATGGGAAAGAGTAATGGAAGCTAGGTTAAGAAGGGAGGTGATGATTCGTGAGCAGCAGTATGGTTTTATGCTGGGAAAGAGCACTACAGATGCGATGCTTGCTCTCAGGGTGTTGAAGTATAGAGAAGGTCAGGAGGAGTTGCGGTGCATCTTTATGGACTTAAAGCAAATGAAAGGGTACCTACGGAGGAGTTGTGGTATTGTATGAGGAAATCTGGAGTGACAGAAAAGTATGTAAGAGTGGTGCAGGATATGTATGAGGGCAGTGTGCCAGTGGTGTGGTCTGTGGTAGGAGTGATGGATGCGTTCAAGGTAGAGATGGGGTTACA
>NC_056727.1:1173336976-1173461976 GCF_019279795.1 Protopterus annectens
TCATCTCACTTTTGTCAAAAAAACATCTTGATGATCCCTAAGACGACTGACCAAACAAAAATTTAACTTTTTGGGAGGTGTGCGTTTCGTTACATCTGGTGTAAAAGTAACAGCATTTCAGAAAAAGAACATTGTGCCAACAATAAAACATGGTGGTGGTAGTGTGATGGTCTGGGGCTGCTTTGCTGCTTCTGGACCTTGACGACTTGCTGTGATTGATGGAACCATGAATTCTGCTCTCTACCAAAAAATCCTGAAGGAGAATTTCTGTATCAGTTTGTGACCATGCTGAAGCGCACTTGGGTTTTGCAGCAGGACAGTGATCCAAAACACACCAGCAAGTTTACCTCTAAATGGCTTAAAAGAAAATGAAGGTTTTGGAGTGCCCTAGTCCAAGTCCGTACTTGAATACAATTGAAATGCTGTGGCTTGACCTTTTAAAAAGGCTGTTTATGCTTGGAAACCCTCCAATATGGCTGAATTAAAACAATTCTGCAAAGAGAAGTGGGCCAAAATTCCTCAACAGCTATGTGAACGACTGCATTGCTCTTTATTTTCTCCCCGGGCCTCTACTGAAAACGGATAATTGTCCAGCTTGACTAGCCCGGTCACCAAATGTAAAATAAATAAAATAAATAAATAAAATAAAAATTGCAAACATTTTGTTGCAGTTGTTGCTGCTAAGGGTGGTACAACCAGTTATTCGGTTTAGGTGACACTTTTTCATATAGGGTCATGTAGGTTTGGATAGTTTTTTTCCTTAATAAATAATATCATCACTTAAAAACTACATTTTGTGTTTACTTGGGTTGTCTTTGTCTAATGTTTACATTTGTTTGATATGAAACATTGTGTGGCAAACATGGAAAATAAAAATCAGGAAGGGGGTAAATACTTTTTCATTGCACTGTGTATGTGTGGGTGTGAATGTGTGTATATAAAATTAATGTTTTTTTTGTTTGTTTTTTTGGGGTGGGGGAGGTATTTTGTATTAAGTTAAGGGCTTAATGATTTTCTGGTTTATATGGAGTATTGTAGTTAGCCGAGAGAGTGTTAGATCTAGTTCTGGCCATTTTAATTCTTGGAGTGCTGGGCAGTGGTTTGTTCTGTTATAGTTTAGTATAAATGTGGCTATTTTATTTTAACATTGCTTAAGTTTGACAGTTGTGAAGCTTGAAGGTTAAGATTGGGACAGCATAGAGAAGAGATGGCAGTAAGAAAGAGAGTGTACGTTTCTGGGTATGTCATCGAGGCTGGTTTTTACTCTGTGTAATGTACCTAGTTTACGTTATTCTAACCACATTTGTTATATGGTGGTCAAATTTCAACTGGTCGTCTTTGTGAATTGCTTGATTTATTGTAGTATTGGCAGAGACAATACTTAATAAAGTTACTTTGTTAGAGATATGTTTGAGTTTAAAAGTAATTTTGAATTGTTCAGCCATGTTTTAGTTAAGGATTACTGTGTAAGGTATTGGAGTTTAGAGAGATATTTCGCAGATCAAATTAGGGTTGAGACACCAGCGTAATGAACTAGGGTAGCATTTTTGTAGCAGTGTTAAGGTCATTGAATGTTTTAAAGTTCAGGACCTGGTAGTGATCATTGTTTGATACCAATACTTACTAGTAAGAAGGTGGAGAAATCAATTTTTCCATTTCACTGCTTGTGGTCTTTTTGAAATGCCGTTATGGAACCGTTGTAGTGAGTTGCTGAGCCTCAAGGATGAGAGTTTATGTAAGAGTTTCTGGTGGGAGTTTTGATAAGTCTAGGAAAGATGGTGGAGACTAGGCTTCTGCTATTTCTGTTGGTGTTAGTATTATCGCAATTCAGATAAGTATTAGTTGTGCTTTGATGAAGATAAGTCTTATTGGGTTTAAGACAGATTTTGATCTGTTTGATAAATTATGTATTAATGCATTTTTGTAAGTTTTGATGGGGAGCATAAAATGGCAGTTGGCCTATATTTTGAAAGATCTGTATTGATTCCATTCTTGTACAGTGGAATAGTGTTTTTTTCTGTAGAGATGGAACTTAATTTTCAGATATGGATAGATTTATCAGAATTGAAACTTGATATGCAATAACCTCAGCTACTTTTTTAAGATATTTGCCAGGTGTGATGTGGAGGGCACTTGTAGTAGGTTTTTATTTTTGAGCTATATTTGGATAGTATATGTAGGAATTGGTTGGAAGGAAAAATGCTGAAGGAGGTTATTTGATTGAATAAGGGCCTTTAAGAACTTGATTAGTTGACTAATGACTGTACTATCTGCATAAAGTGGGTATTGAATTGGTTGACTATGGTACAGTTTTGTTTGTGTTTGGTGCTGGCTATATAGCTTGTTCTGGATTTAAGTTTGAGGCCCAGAGCAATTTTGTGTTACTGTACATGATTTGATTGGTTTTAATATTTTTTTTATCCTTAGTGATAAATTTTAAGTTTCTTTGTTGTCTGTATGCTGGTAAAGTAGGACACATTTTATTTTTTGACAAGACCTTCCATGTTTTTTTACTTTGTTTCTTGAGCTGTTTAGCTTTTTTAAGGTTAGACATATTGCAGAGTTTTATTTGTTTTTATTTATCCATTGTTAACTGTGTTAGTCCCACTAGGTTAGCCTCTCTTCAGGAGAGACCCAAGGTGACATTTATGCTACTAGGGAAATTTGGCCACGATATTGGGCAAGTTCCCCTACTCTTTTTGATAGGTGCTGTAAGGTCTTATGCATCCAGCTGAGCTACCACTAGCTACGGCAGATGGGTCCTCAATTTGCATCATGTGAAGGGCAGCACAGTGTCAGCACTCAATCTGCCTGGTAT
The DNA here is from genome assembly GCF_019279795.1 of Protopterus annectens. Taxonomy (NCBI): domain Eukaryota; kingdom Metazoa; phylum Chordata; order Ceratodontiformes; family Protopteridae; genus Protopterus; species Protopterus annectens. The sequence goes on from NC_056727.1 coordinate 1,173,339,795, forward strand.
GGGAGTAGAACCAACAGCCTTCTGCACCTAAGGCGAGTGTGGTGCCTATTGCGCCCATTGCACTGTCTTTGACCATCTTTATCCTGAGGGAAGGGCTAATGTGTTTAGAACATATGAAGGTTTTGCTGAACTATGAACACAGCAACATCATCTTTGGTTACTCCCACTTAAGGAGATTTATTAATAAGTGTCTTCATGAAAAGGAGTATTTTTTTTTCTTACCAGGCTCTGTGTTTTGGGGCTGTTTATTTGGTGAATGATCACTTATGCTGTGGGACATATTTTCATGTGATTATTTATTTGGAGTGGATGTTAGGATCCAATTGAAGGTTATTTTTCTGGCTAAGGCTTTGTTGTATCTAGATGGTGGTGTTATAAGTTGGGTGAACATGTACTGATGTATGTTATTGGCTGGATTTGATTTTCAGACTGTATGGCTTACGAATTTATATCAACATCATCCAGTTTTATGATATGAAGGATTTTTGAGGAGGCCCAGCAGAGAATATCTTCCAGTGTTTTTGTTAGTTGGGGGATATGTATATGCCCACGATTGGATTTGTCTTTTTGAGTGTTTAGCTTTAGTGTGGTTAGCAGGACTTTCTAGTTAAAGGTGTGTGTTGGGGTGAGTGGGAGAAGATATATAGCTGATGGTGTTGCTATTTTCTACAGCACACGTTTTTGTCTTCTCCATCTAATCGGGTAATGTTATATATAGCTTGGTGGGGCAATTGCGGGCAATTTCTTTTTTCCCTGGCAGAGCTAGGTTTCTGTGGCAACTAAGATATCTGGAGTGTGTACCAAGGCTGAATGTAGTGGGCTTCCCACCCTCGGGCCAGTTATTACAAAAAGCAATCCGTTTTGTAACTGTTGATTTAGCAATTGACAGAGGTAGAAAGTAAAATGAGTTTCTTTCATTTACAGAATGTAGACACTAAGAAACTAGGGATGCAAAGTAACTGGTTGGCTTACACAGTGTAGTGGCCAACTTGGTAAGTGGTCCTTGAAGTACAATGACCACTACATCGGTAGGAATGTTACCTTGCCAAGTACAGGATTGGCACGTATACAACATTAATACATGGCAAAGCTCTTCATGATAAATTTGCTTATATTGCACAATGATAAAATTACAGTGAAAAAGATCAGAGGTGTGCCTTGTGGTAGAACTCCTGCTGTTTAAGGGACAGAGACTAATGTAATGTCCACAAGTCTTGCAGGGAGGAACCACTACTATCCTGAATTGTTATATGGAGGCAGTAAAGTCATTACATATGTAGCTGGGTTATTTTTAGAGATGTAGCAATGAACATGGTGAGTATAAGCAAGAGAAGTTGGGCTATTCCAGGAGTAGAGAGAAGGTAACAAAGTTTACAAATGTAAGCTCAAAATAGGTTTATCAAGATGCATACTAATAGAGAGCCGCATTGATAACACTGTATAGAGCAGGTTATCAGAACATATCACTACATGGTTTAGCAGATTATAAAATTATCACTTTAGTAAGCATATGTTAAATTAATTGCAATGTTAAAAGAATACGGTGTATACCAAAGCATTGGCAACTGATATTCGGTACGAGTCTTACACTTGTTAAAGGGCACAGGCTCAACATACGTAAAGCTCATCTGACTAGAATAAAATCAATGCAAGTACAACACACAGGGTCTTTTCATTGTTTTGTACACTCTTGGAACAGCAACACATGAGAGATGCCCGCTCTGTAAAATTTTGCATAGATATTTATCTGCAAGTCAGGTCAGCAGCCTCCTTCAGTTATGCAGGTCTTTCCTCCAGTTCCTCTTCGTCAGTGTAATATAAAAGTTAATGGTGCAGATGTCATAATGGTATTGATGCTGCTTTTTGGCCGAGGGATTATTGGCTCAGCCAAAATAACACACCCCAACTTGATTCCCTTCAGTCTTCAGGCACACATTTTCCAGGGTGTGCTTTGTGTTATGGAATGCTAGGAAGCCTAATGTAAGAAACTCATATCTAGCAATATCAAAAAGATTCTCTCTGGTTTCAAACTGGCCAGGACTCTGCCATAGATGTGTGGCCTTGGTTATACGTTGTCAGCCTATTGCAAACTAAGATTGTGTTGTGTCTCTTGGGGGTAATGTATCATAATGCCTGCCTTAAGAACTACAGTCTTTTTCTACGTTACTTGCAAAGCATTGCTTCAAGGGTCACAGAACCTGGAGCCTCCCAAGAAATAACTTTTACCAACTTGGGATCTTGGTTATATCCTAAAAGAGCTAACCTTGCTTCTTTCTAAACCAACTGTTACTGCTGTACTTCTGTATGTACTGGAAAACTTATGGTTAGACACAGACACACAGACACTCCTTGTTAACCACAAGGACAGAGTTGCACTTTTCATTTAACCCTAAAGTAATGTTGAAGATATCCTTAATCAGGCCATACACCACCCATTTTCACTGATTCCCAAAACAAAGGGAAAAGTATCTTAAATTTCATGGATGTGTATAGGAAGCTGAAATAGTTGGACAAAATGAAAGATACAAAAAAAGTTCAGTTATTTGTGCCCTTTGCAGTGGTTAGGGAAGGCATTCCTATTCCCAAGCAGAAAAAATTAGGAACTTAATACAGTTATGTGGTATTTAACATAATTGTAGATGTTAGAGTATGCCTGCTATTGTAATAATATTCTAACATCTACAAATATGTTTGTCTGCTATTGCAATATCATCCTTACTTTCCTCCACTCTTCTTATCTTGCACTTTGTTGGGGTCTCATTGGGGTGGGTATCCACCCATTTTTTCTTACCCTCTTTTTTTTTTTTTCTCCTTTGCAAGGTACCGTTTTAATGCAAGGTTGACTTAGTGTGTGGCAATGCAACTTTGTAGATCCTTTATGATTTAGCATTCTGTAAGAAGTGGACAACTGCCCAGAAGCTTTTCATGCTGTGATATCTCACCTCTCCACTAGTGGGAATCAGTACAAGAAAAAAATTAAATGATGCAGGTGGATTTCCGTATTGCACCAGTGGTATGCTGACATCCAGGTGGGGAAGTATCCATTGGCCAGAACACTGAAGGGTACAAAGCTGTTGAAGTCCAACTGGACACCATTCATTCTGGCACAGAAGTCCCAATTATCACTACTGCAACAGTGGACATAACTTGAGCATCTACAGTTATTTTACATTCCGAACAAAACTTTGCTTTCATCCGCTGTCCTTTCCAGTTCTCTACTCTTCCCTTTAGATTGTGTGCAACTGTGGTTGCAGTGAAACAGAGGCCGCAGGATGGTTAATGTTGTCATCTACTTGGATGATTGGCTAATTGGTACTGCAAGCTTAGGGAAGTTGATAGCTCAGGATTCCGTATTTCTGCAGTTCCAGACGTTACAGATAACGGTAAACCTTACAAAATCACATTACCAGTGGCTGCAGGGGAGCCCCTGTAATCATCCTTGACTATGTTGGGGCTCCACAAAAGCTGCTTCTGGTTGAGGAAAATTTTAGTAGAAGAAATGTTATTCATTTTCTGATTATACCCTTTAACCAAAACAGGGTTTCAGAACAACGCTGTTAGAATAAAGTTGTTACTCAGTGAATGAACATGAGTAGGGAAGCACTGGAGACCAGCAGCAAGAGTGAGTGATCTCCATGCTTACCTTGGATTTTAGGAAAAGCTGATGATTCTGATCTTCAGGGATGCTTTTCTCTTTCAGGAAGTTTTATAATTACTGGTAGAACTGTAAATACTATAACTCAACTTTTTTAATGAATTATTCTGGGTAAAGCCAAAAAAGAAGGCTTAAAAACTGAGGAACATGTTTTAAATATTACTGTAACACATTTTGAATCAACATGCATAAGAAGTATTAAACTGTCTGAGTTTATTGACAGTTTGTAAGGCTCCCTGTTGAAATGTTGGCACTCAATGCCTGGTGCCAAGTGCTGAGAAAAGGCTGAAACTCCAGGAAGAGTGAATCTCTAATGTTCTTTAAATTTCTTTTTTTTGCCGGGAGCAAGCCCTTCTACACCTTGAAACCTATGTATGCCAACTCCAAGATTGCCATACCTCACTGAAAAGGGAGTATTCCTTGAAGTGGCCATTTCGGACTTGTGTAAGTCTGCTTTTTTGGCTGTGTAGTTTACGTATTTCAGGTTTCACCCTAAAGGGTCCCAACATTTCAAATGGTTAACCTGTCTGTAATCCTGAATGATTTATCAGCAAAACAATTTTTTTTAAAAGGTAGAAAGCAAAATTATCAGGCAAAATCAGGGATAGTAACAGAACTGAATTACTCCTCTGTGAGGTAAGTGACTTACCCCTGTTTAGCTGTTGTTAAACAGTCAGTGATCAGTGTTGCACCATGTACTGCTGTTTGCCGAAATAAGTGCAAAACTATTATTACTGTGATGTTTGTGTGACAGTGCAACAGTAACAAGCTGGCTGTAATGTTTCACTTTCTAACATAGACATTAGCACTGCCATTATGCTTGTGTATGCGGAGTGACGAGTGGCTGCAGTGCATTTAGTTGTAATAAGCTGGCCATATTTCCTTACAATTACAAACGCGGACCTTGCGCACAAGTGGCGGTCTTTGGTGGTTTGGCAAGAAGGATGCATGAAAGCATTTCATTGCCACTGTGGCACAGCGTGTAACACTGCCATCTCACTGCTTTGTACTCGTTGAGTTCTTAGCTGTGTGGAGTCTGCTCGCCTTAATGTGTGCATGTCTGTTCATGATGTTCATCGTGCATACAGCTGCAGTCATAACAGATGGGTTTTCCTGCCATCAGGCGGGTCCTCGGTCGGCCGAATTCCAAAGTCTAGGTCCGGCGTTGGATGTTGTCGCTTCTTCCCTGACGTCAGTGCGACAGGGGTATAAAAGAACCAGCCGACGCCATTTTCTCCAGTCTTTCTTGCCGCGCGGTGCCCGAAGCAGAAGCAGTTCGCAAGTGCCGGTCGGCCAGCTCCTGAGATTACGAATATTTTTCAACCGAAGTCTTCTTGAAAGCTAAGTACCTCGTTGGGGAAACTTTTCTTGCCTCAGACCGATTTCGGTCAAAGTTAATAATTGCATTTCATATGGGAAGCAAATACCACATAAGGATTTTCATTCCCTCTGCATTCCTTGCTTAGGCCCAGACCACGACGTCTCGGCCTGTCATTTTTGTGCTACATTCAACAGACTCACTATTAAGTGTCGGGCGGAGTTCGCCCAACACTATTTTGGCAAAAAGTTTAATTACATTATGTCGTCGGATACTCCGACTCCAGTTTTGAGTAAAAGACGCAAAGATTAGGACCGACATACGAGGTCCGCGACTTCTACCGACACCACGCCAAAGCCGACTACAGGTGGTCCGGTTCTCAGCGAGGCGCCTACGCAGCCCCTGACTACCGATGACACTTCTTTGGCTGTGTCTTAAGTGCCCGAGGTCGCAGGCTCTTCGGCCCATACCCCGACTACAGATACCGAAGCCACTCTTGGCGGTGAAACTCAGAGTTCAGACAGGCCTGCCACCTCTCAAGGTGTCTTCAGGCCTTCCTCTTCTTTTTCCATCATGGCTTTCACTAAGTTTAAAGCAGCCATGCATACTAAGACAAGTTCCACAGGGCCTCTCTCAAGGCCCTATGCCTAAAAAGCAGATGTTCAAAATGGCTGAGGATTTGATTACTCTTATCGGGGGTTCTCAACCCCCCCCCCGGACAAAAGGCCCAGAGTGGAAGAACAATCCCCTTCCTCGGACCAGGCCTCCATTATTTCAGAACATTCTGAAGACCAGGAACCTTCATACTCCCCTTTTGAAGATACTGATGCAGGGGAGTCCATTCCCTCTGCCCCCCCCCCCCGAGGATTACTCCTTTGGGGAAACCTTACATACCTTGAGAGAACACTTCCACTGGGAAGGCCAAGAGTACTCAGACTCCAAGAAAAGGCTTAGGGATCTCCTCTTGCTCCCTCAGCACATGTCTCTGGCTACACCTCCTGTCTTAGACATACTAGATGATGTGTATTCGGAGGCCTGCCTTAACCCAGATTCTTTACCGCCAGCTCCAGTCAAGCCTGACGGGTATTACCGGGTTCCTGATTCCCACCAATTCCTATACAAAAGCCATGCAGCTGACCCAGAAACTATTTCACAGGGTCCTAAGGGAATTAAGGCCTCCACTGCTAAAAATCCATTACCTTCAGAGAGAGATTCCAGAGCTTTAGAAAGGTGGGGGAAAAAGGTATACACCTCGGCCACCTTGACCATGAGGGCATTAAACTGTCAGTTCCATATGTTAAAGTACCAACCGTTTCTGTTATCACAGTTGAAAAGCAAAATGTCACAACCTGAACAACCAGACTTGAAGGAGTTGCAGGATTTGTTACATAGTGCAGAACAAGTGGGTAAAACATACCTTGCAATGTGGTTTTGATGCTTTAGAGGCCTCATGTAGAGCTGCTGTTACAGGATCAGTCATACGTAGACATGCTTGGCTCAAAGAGCAAACCTTACCAGATCATGTCAAAGCTAAATTGCTAGATGCACCTCTGCAAAAAGATGTATTGTTTGGTGTTAAAGCTGAGGAGGTATTAAAGAAAATGGAGGAAAAGGCAAAATCAATGCAAACAGTGAAAGATTTCCTACAGGTACAACCTCCACGTTTCAGTAGAAATTGACCTTCAAAAAATTGGTCCTTTCCAGCTACGGACAGACCCCAAAGAGGTAGATACAGGCGCCCGAGGGGTAGAGGGCAATCTCAAGGATCGTTGACAATGGCAAGCACCTTCTCAGAGGTGGTGAGGATAGTTCACAGCCATTCAGAAAGCAGAACCAATGACTTTCCCCTTTGCATGCCAAGCAAGGCTCAAATGGCAGCACCTTTAGGCGGAAAACTGGCATTATTTTCAAAAAATTGGCATATTGTCACAAAAGACAAATGGATCCTGGACATTATAGACAGAGGCTACAGATTCCACTTTCACACCCTTCCAAAAATGAGAGGCATGCCAAACCTGCCAATCAAAGGGCAGAGGCACAAAAACAAATTTCAGATCTCATGGACATGAAAGCTATTCAAGAGGTACCTGCACAAGAACAGGGTCAAGGTTTTTATTCCAGACTATTCCTGGTACCAAGGAAGGGCAAAGATTGGAGACCTATTTTGGACCTATCCATCCTAAACACATTTTTACTCGTGCCAAAATTCAAGATGCTCACATTACAGCAGCTTCTTCCCATGCTGGGCAAGGAGTCTTGGCTGGTAACATTGGACCTCAAGGAGGCATACCTGCATGTCCCAATCAGGCAAGATTGCAGAAGATACCTCAGATTTCTTGCAGGTTCAACACATTATCAATTCTCTGCATTGCCCTTTGGCTTATCTACTGTGCCCAGAGTGTTCACGAAATGCCTGGCATCAGTAATTGCCTACTGCAGACTTCAAGGGATACAAATATACCCATATTTGGATGACTGCCTGATCCAAGCGGACAGCAAGCACATACTTCTGAAACATCTGGCATCTGTAATAATGTTGTTGAATTCTCTGGGATACACAGTCAGCAAAAAGAAATCAAGGCTAAAACCCTCTCAAACAATAATTTTCCTGGGTGCCAGCGTGGATACCAACACCCAGATGGCCTACCTCATGCCAGAGAAACAAGGGCAACTAAATCAATACTTAAAAAAACTGGCAACTTTCACCAGGCTGACTGCAAGGAAAATCCTGCAGGCTCTGGGATTCATGGCATCTTGCATCCTACTAATCCCATGTGCAAAGCTGCATATGAGGAAACTTCAATAGTACTTAAAAAACCTATGGTCTCAACACAGCCACAGTTTGGAAACAATAATACCACTGATTCCATGTCTTCAAAAGAATTTCTGTGGTGGGCTCAAGCATGCCAAAGAAACACAGGTCTCCCATTCTGCAAGCCTCAAGCAAATCAAGTCATCACAACAGACTCCTCTGACTACACCTGGGGGGCGCACATGACAGATCGGTGCATTCAGGACAAATGGTCCCAAAAAGAAAAGCACCTACACATCAATCAAAAGGAAATGTTAGCAGTAATAAATGCTATTATAGCTTTTAAAGACCTACTGCATCCAGGCCAGCTATTGATAAGGACAGACAACACCACAGTAATGTGGTACATAAACAAACAGGGAGGAACCCATTCATACCCCCTATGCAGGCTAGCCATGTCTCTTTGGAACATGGCTCTGGAATTACAAATCGAGCTTCAAGCACAGTACCTGCCAGGCAAGGAAAACACACTGGCAGACAACCTAAGAAGAAATATGACAGATCCACACGAATGGAAGTTGCATCCTCAAGTTTTTACAAAGATAATTCAAGCATGGGGAAGGCCAGAACTAGATCTGTTTGCCTCCCACAGAAATCACCAATTGGCAAAATTCTGCTCAAGGACCTTTCATCCACAGGCCTGGAAAGTGGACGCACTCTTTCAGTTGGACAACAATGACAGTTTATGCCTTTCCACCTCTTCCTCTGCTGCCCAAATTCTATTAAAAACCAGAGCAGACAGACCAAAGATGATTCTTATTGCTCCAGACTGGCCAAGACAACACTGGTACCCACTCCTGAGGAGCATGACTCATTCCCCACCTTGCATCCTGCCTCTAATGCCTCTTCTACTGACTCGGCACAACTTCAAAACTCTTCACAGTCAGCTGAAAACACTCAATCTAGCCACATGGAAGATTCCTTAAAATCAGAACAGACCCTACTCTCCAAGGGGGTGCAGGATGTCATTTTGGAGGCCAGAAGACCTTCTACTAGAAAAGCCTGTTCCGCAAAATGGAAATGGTTTTGTGCCTGGAATGAGAAAAAGGGCCAGAATCCTGGAATACTGAATTTACCTCAAATATTACAGTACCTAGCTGAGATGCTAAGCAGTGGACTTTCATTCTCCTTCATCAAAATCCATGCCTCTGCCATTTCTGAAGAATACAACACTGATCCTCCTTTATTCTCTCACCCCCTCTTAAGACAGTTCCTCAGAGGGGCTAAGAATATAAAACCCCCAAGGAAGCAACCAGTACCTGCTCTGGACCTCAATTTCATTCTAGAAAAACTGACCTTGCCTCCTTTTGAGCCAGCTGCTTCAACAGAACTGCAATATTTGTCCTGGAAAACAGCCTTCCTGCTGGCTATCACCTCAGCTTGCAGGGTTTCTGAACTACAAGCCCTCATGGCTGTGCAGCCTTTCATCATTTTCCATCAGGACAGAGTTTCCTTACGAACCAATCCTTCCTTTATGCCAAAGGTAGTATCCAGAGTAGCCTTGAATCAGGCTATCCACTTACCTACCTTTTACCCTAATCCTCAAAACAAAGGGGAGAGACTGTGAATGTCCAAGGAATGTAGTAGACAGCTACGTTATTATTTGGACAGAACAAAGCCTTTCAGAAAATCAGAGCAACTCTGTGTCCGATGCTACAGGAGCTCAAGGGAAGCCTATTTCCAAACCGACCATCTCAAAATGGGTAGCCCACTGCATACGCTTTTGTTACTCTTTTCATGGTAAAACAGTACCTGCAGGCATCAGATCTCACTCCACAAGGGCCACAGCTACCTCTGCAGCTTTCCTCAGGGGGGTTGCTACCAAGGATATTTTGGAAGCTGCCACTTGGAGTTCTGTACATACTTTCTCCAAGCACTATCACCTACCATTATACTCCAAATCTAGAGCAGGCTTTGCCACTGCAGTCTTGCAGGGCATCTTGGCTCCTAGTTCCACCTAGTGCCTATCACCCCTTTTTGCTTTTGGATTCTACCGATCTGTTATGACTGCAGCTGTATGCACGATGAACATAGTACAGTTTTGTACCTACCATAAATATAAATGTTAGAGTGCTAATACAGCTGCAGGCCAGGTTTCCCTCCCTCCTTCCCCTCTTGGGACAGGCCTAATGGCTAACACCTCCTCATACAACCTGATTGGGGTATTCTTTTATGGTGTATTTGCTTGCAACTACTGTTTTTTGATTATATTGCATTGCATTTTTACATATATTTATGTATTGCCTTCCTTCTGGGGGCACCTGACATCTGGGGCAAGAAAAACTGAAGAAAATGGCGTCGGCTGTTTTTTTTATACCCCTGTCGCACTGACGTCAGGGAAGAAGCGATGACATCCGAAGCCGGACCTAGACTTTGGAATTCGGCCGACCGAGGACCCGCCTGACGGCAGGAAAACCCATCTGTTATGACTGCAGCTGTATTAGCACTCTAACATCTACATTTATAGTAGGTACAAAACTGTACTTTCTTAACCCCAGCACCTTTAAAAACGTTCAGGAGGTGAAATGGAATTGCCTCCATTTTCATATATATATATATATATATATATATATATATATATATATATATATATATATATAAAATATATCCCTTATTTTTGTCTGTGCACACAGAGTAATGCTGGGGCACATAAATTACTATTAGAGGTGCATAGTTTATCCATCTGTCAGTGTTACAAGCCTAGCCAATAACGAGATGTCAGAATCAAACCATGTACTTTGTATCTATTGGGTAAAGACCTTGACCCTTATGCCAACCAGACCCCCTCTTCTGGGTAGCAGTAAGAAATTGCAGTCGACAAGAAATTATATTTGAGAAATAAGGCATAAAATGTATCCCAGAATATTCACTGATAACCACACCCCAGACTGTATTAATACATTTTAACATGGACTTAATGGTAGCCTCTGCTCTCACGTGTACCAATTCTAAAACCAGCTCTGCTCAGATGTGTATGTACCAGAGGTTGCTGTAGGATATGTTGGAGGGTTGAGAGGCTTGGGATTGTGTGGTGGTGGTTGTCTTTCGGCTTTTCCCGGTTAGGGGCAGCCACAGCAGAATTCCGGTCCGCTAATGATTGGCAGTAGATTTTCATGGTGCTGAGTTGCCAGCTTGACGCCCAGCCTTCAACGAAGGCACACCCATTCACTCATGTCTTTCGGAATGCCACTCGACCCGAGGGGATGACATGCAGACTCCACACTCAAGCCGAGAATCGAATGGCAGAACCTCTTGCTGTGAGGCAACAACGCTACTTTTCATCACAGTCAAACGTTAGCGGTATACATAGGTCATTGTAGCTTGTGTTTGGGTTGGGGACGCTGTGATTGTTTTCTTTTACTTTTTTTCACAGACCTCAGAAATGTATGATGGTTACTATATTTGTGTAGGGACAATATACTGTATAGGTAACGAAGTTGAGTGTGTTAGTGTAATCATTATTTTTTCACTTTCCTCACAGTCATCATGTATTCAGATGGCTCCTTTGGGGGGCAGGGATGAGGAGTGAGGAGGCATGGTAGGTATATGTGTGAGAGCAGTCACACAGAATACATGATTCTGGTTGTTTCAACCAAGTGGATGCATAGTGATGTGCTTTTTTTTTTTTTTGGGGGGGGGGGGGTATTCCTAGATGGGGTTTGTGTATCCTCACAACAACTGTCTAGTTTACTATGCATAACTGGTTTGTCAGCTGTGAACATTAAGCTGTAAGCACAACTTATGTCTATCTTGAAAAAATAAGTAAGACAAATTCTTCTTTTACTCTTGTTTTTTGTTCAGGCCACCAGTGAATTAAAAGGCAGAGAAATGCTCTAAAATGTGTCCTGGAGCATCTATGGCTTCTGGGGTCCCAGCTTGAGATATTTCCTAAATGGTTATTACTGCACTGTTTTGGTCAGGAAAGGTATGTTTGAAAAGATGAAAGGAAAACTAAAGTTGAACAGCAACAATGAATTTCTTTCCTTAATCATACTTTCTGTTCAAGCCATCATTGGATGAAAAAGTTGTGTAAAGGGGGGGGGGGTGTACTTTAAGATGCACTTCAGAGCATAGTAAGGCAAAATGTGAACAAAGGAAGAAAAAAGTAGTGTTCATGTTGTGGGTAGCCCAAGTTGGGGAAAACAGAAGGGAGCATGAGAGGGTGTCTGTGGTTAGGGGAGTAGGCATGAAACAGTAGTTAGCGGCTAGGGTGTCATTATGTCTTAGTCCAGTTCTGTACATAGATTTGTAAGGTATCATTGTTGCAACTAAATTTCAGTAACTGTAAAGGTGCTTTTTGTGAGATGGGCCAACATAGTGGGGTACACACACCTATTGGAATGCAATAGCATTGTAGCTACAGGTCATTCTGTGTGTACTACTCCCAAAAGTTTGTAGCAGTGACAGGGTTATAATTAGACTGGAAGTGCCTAGGGGCCCCAACTTAGTATTTGTTGGGCCCCAGCAAATGTCAACACTGGTCCTATCTGCTTGTGTGCTCTGAAAGTGAGGGTAGCCCTGTTTACCATACAGGCATTGCATAATACCCTGCTTTCAGTGATTACCATTAATTGGGGCAATGTGGCAGTAGTTTATTTCAATATGCGGAGGAACTCTTGCTTACTCCCTCTGAGTGGTGATGAGACTATGAGAATTGGCCATGTCTTTGTGTCACTGTTTGATAGCTCTTCACATTCCTAGAAAAGACAACATCATGGTGGCATGGTGGACAGGTTTAGAAGAACTCTGCTAATACCACATGAATGGCTGTTCAGCTGAACAGTGATGAAATATGTCCTGCTCTGCAGGAGAAGCCTCTGTATGACTTGTTTGCTCCCTGACAACACAATGTGTAGCAACAGTTTTTTCTTTTCCCTCTCTGGGTCAATGCCCCATGGCACTTTAGTCCAGGAGCGAACTCTAGATTTCCTTTATGCCTTTCCTTTGATGTCCCTGTTCTAAAATGCATTTAGTAAAAAAGTTGAGCAGGACCAATACCATTTTCATTTCCCTCTTCTGGCCATGACAACTGTCATTACCTATGCTTCACCTCCTATAGGCACTTGCCAGATTGATACCTTTTTAGGATCCTGCTAACTCACCTGTCTGCTAAGCCTTGCATAGAAGTTCATGCCATAAGCTTACCCCTTGACTTCTCCAATTTCAGTGATGACTGAGCATAGCTTCCCCCGACAGGGTAGTGCAGATCTTTACTTCTGACTTGCCCTTGAAAATGTGTAAAAGCGCATTTTCCAGTATCTGAGAAAATGTCCAAAACAGATGGACATTTTTGAGTTGGAGCCTTTTTCTAGTATGGTTCGTTCATGCCGTTGATACCCTTGCACATATTTTTGATTCTGGACTGAATTGTTTATTTTGAAGTCCACTTGCCAACTGTTTCAGATTTCCTTCACAGCTTTTAAATGTCTTCCTTTGATTCCATATTTATTCCTCTGTTTGGGGAGCCTGTTACACCATGGGACCTCTATTTTGCCTTAGAGAAGCTCACTCTACCTTCGTTTAAGCCTTTTGTCTAAACCAGAACTGAAATTTATCTGGAAAACCCTTTCTTGGTAGCGTTTACATCAGGAGGACAGACTTCTGATCTGCAGGCCTTCTTTATAGATCTTGTATACCTGCACATGGTGATTTTTGAGAAAAATACGTCCTTTTGTACCCAAAACCTTAGACAAGTATTTTTTCCCCAACTGTACAAAAGAAAGAATATTTATTGCACTGTGTGTGTATGCATAGGCCTTTATCTCAACAGGACTCCAGTGTAATGAAAGGATTCAGAACCATTTTTCTTACGATCCTAACATATTGGGTACAAAAGTTGTAAGCCTAAATAGTCTAGATGGCTTACTGATTGTGTTCAGTTATGTTAAGTGAAACCAAACATTAGCTTTGGTGCCAAGAACTCCTTCTATAATGACTGTAGCTACCTTGAAAACATTTTCTAAGAATGCTTCTATGTGACTGTTCTGAGTACTTTTACAAGGATTACCAGCTGGATGTGATGCCCAGGTCCAATATTTATAGCCACGCTGGGGACTTGGCTCTAGAAGTTGAGGCAGTTGAACCAGAAGATGTCTGATTTGAAGAGTATATACTTGCCATAATGATAGATCTCCACAGTCATGTTTTTTTTGTCCTCAATTTACCCAGACGGGCAGAAGAGGTTCCCTTTTGGTAGTGTGTAGTGTTACAGTATACTCTAGTTGTGGAGGAAGATAGCAGCCCTCTGCTCCTTATAAAGAGGACGAACTGAAATCTCAGAAATTTGACGATTTCCCCCATTTTGAAAGATGAGCCATGAACATGCAGATCTGTAATGGTATGCTCTTAACTTCTGATTGCCTTCTTTTGAGCTGCATTCTGTTTAACTTCTGGTTAAGACCTGGGACTCTTGGAGAATTTGAGGATTGGTTCTCGCATGTAGGGAACGTGTCTCTTTGTTTTGGGCATGTTTGTGTTTTTTGTACATGTATTCTTGTACCACTATGTGGTCTCCTTCTTTTTTTAAGGTTTTTAACTGTTCCACAGAGATAAGGGCATGAAGATAATAAAGAGGCCATGGTTTATGTAAGCCTTTCTAGTTGTGTTTGGGCTGTCTTCGGGCACCCTGGTTAATAGTCCCATCTGTGAGGTTTCTTCAAAGATAGTTGGGTGGTAGTCTGAACTTTTAACTTCCTAAGGTCTTTACAGGAATGGCAAGTTCTCCCAGTCCTGCCATCAAGGAGAATTGGCTAAGTGTACTGATTCTGTCTTTATGGGATAACAGACTGATTTTCCTTGAAAGGTATGAAACTTGTGGAGAGATGGTTGGTTGACAAGCAGACAAATCAAAAATGGAAGTACACGTGTTTTAAATAGAGGAAAACTTTCTTATTTTGTGGTTTTCTCACTGTTGTATCCCTTGTTCAGGAAACTGGAGGAGAGAGGCATAGGTTTCCTGGGAGGGAAAAGGTGCTTGAGTAGTTTGGGAAAGGTAATATGCTTCAATCAGAGCACGTGTTTGACACCTGAGCTCTCTGGGTTAATTAACTTAAGCCTTCAACCTGATCTGTTGCTATAGTTTGTAAGTAACTTTTAATTTTCTTACATGGCATTTCATGTTTCCGCTAGAAATGCTTGCTTTTAAGCCATGCTAACCTCACACAGCAAGTTCATACACCCATGTCTACTACCTTGGCTGAGATGGGAGCCTCCTCATGGGTCTGTCCTCCTCACTTTTTCAGAACTAAGACCAGTAGGATTAATCCCAGCTGTGAGAAATTTTTCAGGCTATTCACAACCCTCTCTTTTTTTTTTTTTTCCCCTGTAGATTTCTGTTAGGAAGGCCCCATGTCCACATCTTTTTAGCTGAGCTTGAAAGCTGCCTTGCTTAAAATAACACTTCAGGGCTGCCATAGATCTGTATGCCTGTCTGTCAGCTGGTTCTTCTTTCCAGGTAAGTTTGTCTTATTTCTAGTAGGCTTACAGCATGCTACCCCTCTCTTACTAGGCACCATTTTCTACCCTTGCATTTCTAGTCCTTCAGGGAATGTGTGCTTTTATAGTTACTACAACTTTTTATTAAATGTGTTGCTGTTGGTAGGTTGCTGCTCCAGAAACACTTAGCTAGACCAGTTGTGTGTGTTGTCATTGATTTTATGATTTAATTGAACAGTTTGTTGCAAGTTTAAAAACATTTATAACACATTGGACAAGAGACTCCAAAGAATTTAAGAAATAAAAATGAATGGCCAAGCCCCGCCCCACCCCAAGACAGTTAGTGTTTAAACTGTCTGGACTGGATACATTTTTGAACAATAATCTGCTTCCTTCAAGCCTTCTACTTTCAAAAGATTGAAGGTATCCTCAAGAGTTGGAAAAGCTCATGTCCCTGCCTGTTCTTCGTCCAGTAGGGGACTCTCCCATCTCCTGTTTTCTCCATATTCTGAGCTACAAAAAGAAGTAAAAAAAAAAAAAAAAAAAAAAACTGCACAGGAAATGTTCAGCTTGCAGGGAGTTTTTAATTCTTCCACAGAGCTCATTGTTTCTAAAGAGGTTTTCCCTCTTAAGTGAGGTGCAAAGCTGTGGCCTCTGATCTCTTTCCCCGCTAACGCCAAGGTTCATCAAGCTTTTTGCTTATTTTTCTTTGCTGGATCTTGTTCAAATCCTGGGCCTATTTCCTTTAACTGTCAACCACTTGATGGTAAGGTAGCCTTTGACCTCTGTGTTGACAATGCTGTCTGTGCAGACTCAGACCACCTAAGGCTCCACTGTGCGGAGGTCCTCTCTATATCTGGAAGTCCTACTTTCAGGTTAAGGTTGATCCCTTTTGCCTTGAAACCAACCCTATTTCTGGGGTTTTGTTTTCAGGTGGTTCATAATGAGATATTTGGCATAAACACTGAGAGTTCTAGCCACCGAGATCAAGGACAGCTTGACTTCTAGCCCTTTGATATGGGATCCTTTGACTTGACAATTTTTGGGTTTGGTGCTGGCTCTGGCTTTGTAGGTTTCTGTGTATGGCCCCGTAAGGCATGGATGTCTATGGCCATGCTTTCTTTGGAATCATGTGTACTTGCAATTTTATACAAGCCCCCCCCCCCCAAGTAGCTGATGTACTAGTGATTGAGGGGGCTATTCTATTGCCCATTTGTTGGTGTGGTACCACAGTTTTGCACTTCAGTCACTCCCGCAGGCACCACGGAAGAAAGCCAAGTGCAAGTCCAAATGTTTAAACTCCATGTCCAGGGTGTGACTCCACAGATGAGGCATTTCGATGCCCCCCTACTGATAACCCTAAATTTGGAGAATTCCTAGAAGTGAATCGAGCTAATGGAATGGGCCCTTCACACCCCTTCTGAACCTAAGCACTTATTGGAAGAAGCTTTTCTAGACCCCCCCCCCCCAAGTCATCTGCTTGCATGGACCCCACACCTGACAGTAGTTTGGTTGAGACGTCAGCATAGACAGATCCTGGCATGGTGGCTTAAGCACTAGAGAGATCAGACACAGTCTTCTAATCTTCTAAAGTCAGGAACATGATAACTTGTATTCTGGGGATTGACGTCAATAGGTGTGGTAACACTAATGGGAGTCTCCCAGTTCCAGCAGTCCCATCAATCCTAGAAGGAGTTGTTTGCAGTGGGACACCTAGGAAAGCAAGTTTACTCATCCCCACCTTCTCCCTTAAGACAATGAAATGTATGGCTTACATGTATAGGTTTCAGAGAGGTGTAGCATGAGTCATGCAAGACTCCAGAAGGGTTGCCAAATGGGAGCTGAAAAAAAAAAAAAACTTCTCAAATGTCAGCCTTAACCTGCATCTACAAATCTACAACCTGAAAATGCACCTTGATCATGACCGAGAAAATGGCTCAGTCAGGATGGAAGTTACTGGCAGAGCTGTTGAGGAGTGGTGCCCAATTTTGCCTGAGCTTGCTGAGGATACCAGGGCCAGTTTCATCAAGACCCTTTTTATTGAATCCTGCCTTTCAGACAGGAGGAGAAAACCAGACGTGGGAAGCAAGAGAACAAGACACACACCCACACACACACACAACACACCCACAAGACACCCACACACACAACACACCCACTCACACACAACACGCCCACACACGCACAAAACACACATGGTTAGCGGCAGCACAATAGTAAGGGATGAGGTCACACAGTATATGGTAGTCTTCACAGTGGCCAACAGCCAAGAGGTGAGCAACCAGAAACTTTGCAGAACTGTCACACGTACTATAGTTCCCTGAGAGGGGTGTCCCAGTCTGTTCCAAGAAGATATTCCTGAATCGTTCACTCTAGAAGGCAGCTGAGGGTCACCATTCTCAGCACTTGTCAGCATGGGTGGCCATCACACAAGACAAGTAGGTGAGGATGAATGTATCTAGATTTTATTTAGTTCCCTTCCTTTCCCTTACCAGACAACAGTCCCTTTCCCATTTAGACCTCTAGCTTCATCAGAAGGCTGCAGCAAGGGTAGATGCTCTAAGCTTGTTGCAGGAGAAAGCAGTCCAAGAGCTGTCTCATCAAACTAAGAAGGGCTGGGCCAGACCTCAGTCCTACTCTTGGACCTCAGTGGTTTAAATCAGTTTTTGTGAAGCAAGCCCTTGTGTATGGTCGTGGTGCAATCCATCCTTCCATGTCCTCCTTTGACCTGCAAAATGCCTGCTTTTGCATCAGAAATAACAAGGGCATTAATGATGTTTCTTTGATTCCACATAGAGATAAAAGTGATCAAAACTGAAAATACTGGCATCTGTCTCAACTCAACCTCTGGGCTGTTGACTTAAATGTATGGTAGTGTGTTCAGCACATCTCGAACTGCAGAGAACCAAATGATTTCTGTACTTTGACAGCTGGAGCCTGGTGGCTGCCATAATATGCGGTCTAAAGATCTCTAGACTACTTCCAAGCGGTTTTCCAGACTTAGGAGTAATGCCCAACACCACAAAGTCCCATCTGACTCGGACACTCCACTACATTCATTATTTGAATAATGGATACTACCTTCCTGAACTTTTCTACCATGGGATAGAATTCAAACTATCCGGTCAGTAGTTTGACTTTGCAGAACCAACACATGACAGCAGTTTTATGCATTTGAGCATGGAAATGCATGTCCGCATCTATGGTCCTGCGGCTTAACATGTTTTCTTATGAAAGCATTGCAGTAGAACTTCAGGATGCAATGGACTTGAATGATAAATCCTCTAGACTTGCCCCACCAGGATCTCCAAGAATTTTAAGGACTGCCTCATGTCCATCCTTTCTCTTCGCATACCCTTCCAAGCACAGCTGTGACTTTTCACCATAGATACCTTCTGTTTTGAGGTGAGGAGAGTTGTTAACGGTAGGCCATCCAGGGCACATAAATGCAGACAAAGGCTGCCCTGCTTATTGTTTGGAAATGAGTAGTTTTCCTGCCCTTGCAGGCATGTGAAAGCTCCCATTCCCAAGCATAGCCCTCAACCAATCGGTGACAAATCTCAACAGAACCTGCGACAAATCCGGAAACTGGGGACATTTTTAAAATATTAATATAATTTGAAGCATTTACAGAATAAGAAAATGTGAATTAATGTACAAGTCATCTGTAACTATAATTTAGTGTAATTTAAGTGTAATTTACCACCTCTTCTCCAAAAGTCACCTGTTTTAGCAGTAAGAGCGACAGAGCTAAAATATGAATCAAAATCAGGGATGCTCCTGAAAATTATGGACATTTAAGAGGTATGCTTCCAAGTGTGTTGCTAGCCACTCCAGCTACAAGGTGGTGGTGTGGAATTTCAGAAAAGGGGGAACTTATTCTTAGCCCTTTTGCCAGGAGACCACGGAAGTTTGGGAGTGGGCTTTTTCCTCATATTTTGCTATCTCTTTTCCCATCATGTCCTGGGGCAAGTTGCTTCATTAGTAGACAGAATTGGTTGTCCTAATCATGCCTCACTAGTTTTCTGTCAGCCAGTCTGTAGCCCAGGACAGTCGTCTGGTATTGGGTCAAGCCTTGCAGTGACTTTTTTTAGAATTTCCAGCCAACTCCAAATGCAGAAACATTCCTCCTACAGGAGGATGTCCTAAAGATGCACCCATCTAGAAGCAACCCCACAGCCCCCCTTACTCTTTCCCAGTTCCCCTTATGTCAAACATCTAGAGAAAACCAAAATGTACAAGACCAAATTCATTCTGAAAACTCCATTTTGGTCCTGGCTAGTGCAGATGTTCTTCGTGTTTCACTGTTGCAGTCATTACACTTGTGTTATCCTGCTGGCAGGCTACCCTCAGTCGGCCTGAATTCCAAAGTCTAGGTCCGGTGTCTGTTGCTGTCGCCTCTTCCCTGACATCAGTGTGCCAGGGGGTGTAAAAGTTGCAGCTGACGCCATTTTCCCCAGTCTTTCTTGCCGCACGGTGCCTGAAGCAGTTCGAAAGTGCCGGTCGGCTGACTCCTGAGATTTTCGTGTTCGAATTTCAGATCCGAAGTCTTCATTAAAAGCTAAGTACCCCATTGGGGTTAACTTTTTTTCTTGCTCCAGACCGGTGTCAGAAAAAGTTAATAATTGTATTTCTTGTGGGAAGCAAATACCTCATAAGGACTTTCACTCTTACTGTATTCCTTGCCTAGGCCCTGACCAAGACATTACTAGCTGTCGGTTTTGTGCTAGATTTAACCAATGCACTATTAAGCATCTGTACGATTTTGCATTTCACTATTTTGGCAGAAGATTTAATTACACTATGCCGTCGAATAGCCATCCGACTACCAGAATTCACAAGAAACGCAAAGAAAAGGACAGGCATCCAAGGTCCAAAACCGACGACGAGGCTTCCTCTAAGCCAGTCGCCAGTTCGCCGGTCCTCAGTGAGGTGCTTTCACAGCCCCTGATGCCCGCTACTTTGGACTCGCAGACCGCTGCAGACTCCCATGTGGAGTCGA
This sequence comes from Protopterus annectens, assembly GCF_019279795.1. Taxonomy (NCBI): domain Eukaryota; kingdom Metazoa; phylum Chordata; order Ceratodontiformes; family Protopteridae; genus Protopterus; species Protopterus annectens. The sequence continues at coordinate 1,173,360,016 of NC_056727.1, forward strand.
CTGGGCCGCTGGAAGCTCAGGGTATTGGACCTTCAGAAACAATTGATGGATCCGGAGCCGCTGAGCAGGCATCAGGCAGGTTTTCAGACCTACTCAGTTATTCATTATAGCGACTCCAGCTACAAAGGCAAAGACAAAAGCACTTTTAAAGACAAAGAAACAAGTGCAACAGCCTCATGGTCAGGCTTCCATGCCCAAAAATCAGATGCTCAAAAAGCCGAAGACTTAATTACTTTGATCAGGGGTTCCCATCCCCCTCCTGATAAAAGGCCTAGGCAAGAGACTGAATATGATTCTTCAGATCAGGTTTCCAATTCTTCTGATTCCTCTTCTGATCAGGAATACTCTCTTCCTCCCTATGAAGATTCTGATGCTGAAGAATCTACCCCTTCAGCCTCCTCCTCCTGAGGATTACTCTTTTGGGGAAACCTTACATACTATGAGGGAGCATTTCCATTGGGAGAGCCAAGATTATTCAGAATCTAAGAAAAGGCTCAGAGACTTCCTTTTTACTCCCACAACACAGGCCCCTAGCTATTCCACCTGTGTTAGACATTGTAGATGTATTTTCAGAGTCCAGTCTGACCACTGACTCCTTACCTCCAGCTCCTGTTAAGCCAGACAGGTACTACAGGGTCCCTTGACTCTCTCAAATTCCTTTTCAAAAACCCTGCTGCTGACCCTGAAACTATCTCTCAGGGCCCCAAAGGGGTCAAGGCTTCTACTGCAAAAAATCCTACCCCCTCTGACAGGGATTCTAGGGCTCTGGACAGATGGGGAAAAGATTTACACTTCTGCTACTTTGGCTATAAGGGCTTTAAATTGCCATATGTTCATCGTGTTACCCTGCTGCAGCTATCACACTTGGGTTATCCTGCCATCAGGCGGTCCCGCAGTCGGCCAGAATTCCAAAGTCTTGGTCCGGCGTCGGTTGCTGTCGCTTCTTCCCTGACGTCAGAGCGCCAGGGGTATATCGGAGGCATCCAACGCCATTTGCATGCAGCTGAGCGGAAGCATACTTTGCAATGTAGTTTTGATTCTTTGGAGGCCTCCTGCAGGGCCACTGTCACAGGTTCTGCCATTAGGAGGCATGCTTAGTTAAAGGAACAAAATTTACCAGATCATGATAAAGCAAAATTATTAGATGCTCCATTACAGCATCATACTTTGTTTGGTGTTAAAGCAGAAGAAGTGTGAAAGAAAATGGAGGACAAAGCTAAATCTATGAAAACAGTCAAGGATTTCTTACAGGTACAGCCTTCAAGATTTAGCAGACACTGGCCTACAAAGAATTGGTCCTTTCCAGTGTCAGATAGACCACAAAGGGGCAGATACAGACACCCAAGAGGCAGATCCCAGCCCCAAGGTTCATACAGGTCTAAACAATGGGGTGCTTCTACCTCCAAAAGTGGAGAAGACAAATCACAGCCTTACAGGTAACAGTCCCAATGACTTCCCCCTGCCTGTGCCAAGCACTTATCTTCTGGCAGCACCTTTAGGGGGAAACTAGCACTTTTTTCTCAAAATTGGCACATAACTCAGGACAAATGGGTCTTAGTGTCACAGGGCTACAAATTTCACTTTCATACCCTGCCAAGGGCAAACAGTTGGCCAGACCTACCAAAAAATCAATGGGCAGAGGCACAAAAACAAGTCTCATCCCTCATGGACATGAGGGCCATTCAACAAGTACCAGAGCAGTAGCAGGGAATAAGGATTTTATTCAAGACTGTTCTTGGTACCCAGAAAGGACAAAGCCTGGAGACCAATACTGGACCTGTCTATTCTAAACACATATCTGGATATACCAAAATTCAAAATGTTGACTTTACAGCAGCTCCTGCCCATGCTGGGCAAGAAGGCTTGGCTTGTGACTTTAGACCTAAAAGAGGCATACCTGCATGTCCCAATCAGACAAGCATGCAGAAAATACCTCCGATTCAAAGCTGGCTCAATGCACTACCAATTCTCTGCACTGCCTTGTGGCTTGTCTACTGTGCCCAGGGTCTTCACAAACTGCCTGGCACCAGTAATTGCATTCAGACAAAGAGGAATACAAATATATCCTTACTTGGACGACTGCCTCATACAAGCAGAGAAACAAGAACATTCTACTACAGCATCTGGCATTTGTAAAGAGATTACTACCATGCCTGGGGTACACAGTCAATGAACAGAAATCAAAATTAGTACCCTCTCAAGAGATAATATTCCTGGGTGCAAGCTTAAATACAACTGCCCAGATGGCTTTTCACGCCAGACAAACAAAGGCAACTGACTACCTATTTCAAACTGTTGGCAACAAAGGCCCAGTTATCTGCAAGAAAAATACTGCAGGCTTTGGGCTTCATGGCATCCTGCATCCTACTAATTCCATATGCAAAACTGCATATGAGGAAACTTCAGTGGTACCTAAAAAGTGTTTGGACTCAGCATTGCCACAGCCTGGAAACAATAATTACTTTCATTCCCTGCCTACAACAGGAGTTTCGATGGTGGGCAAAGGCCTGTCACCAGAGCAAGGGACAGCCATTCACCTTACCCCCAGCCAGGCAGACATTAACAACGGATGCATCAGATTATGCCTGGGGGCCCACATGGCAGGAAGATGTATTCAAGGCAGATAGTCCGCCAACCAAATGCATCTACATATCAATCAAAAAGATGCTAGCTGTTCAGAATGCCCCGACAGCCTTCAAGGACCTACTTCATCCGGGACAACTACTGATAAAGACCGACAATACCATGATCATGTGGTATATAAACAAGCAGGGAGGCACTCATTCTTACCCCCTCTGCAGACTAGCCATGACTTTGTGGGACACAGCATTAACTTGCCAAGTACATCTGCAGGCACAATTCCCGCCAGGAAAGATAAATACTCTGGTAGACGAACTAAGCAGAAACCTCATGGATCCCCACGAGTGGAAATTGGATCCACAAGTCTTCAGCATGATAACAAGGAAATGGGGATGCCCGGACATAGACCTATTTGCCTCTCCTCACAACTGCCGATTAAAGAGATTCTGCACAAGGACTTATCACAGACAAGCATGGAAAGTGGACGCCCTATCTTTCAGCTGGAAAAACTTAACAGTATATGCCTTTCCTCCATTGCCTCTCCTCCCCAAGGTACTCCTAAAGGCCAGACAAGAGAAGCCAAAAATGATACTGATTGCCCCAGATTGGCCCCGCCAGTACTGGCATCCAATCCTAAGGAACTTGTCTCAATGCCCAGTCTGGACCTTACCTCAAATACCTCATCTACTGTCCCAACAAAACAATCAGATCCTGCACAGCCAACTCAAGACCTTAAATCTGGCAGCATGGCAGATAATGTAGTCATGCAAAACACACCTCTCAGGAAAGTGGTGATGGGTGTCATTTTGGAAGCCAGGAGGCCTAGTACTAGAAAATCTTATGCTGGAAAGTGGAAGAGATTCTGTGCCTGTAACCAGGCACAAGGAATTGACACAGCAGTACCAAATATTCCTCAGATTTTGCGGTACTTAACTGAGATGCTGGACAAAAGCCTATCCTTTTCATCAATTAAAATTCATGCCTCTGCCATTTCGGCTCATTACAATACAGAGCCACCAATCTTTTCTCATCCTTTAAGGCAATACCTCAGAGGTGCCAAAAACTTAAGGCCCCCAAGGAGATCACCAATACCTGCATGGGACCTCAATTATGTTTGAGAAAAGCTCACTCTGCCCCCTTTTGAGCTAGCCACTACAGCTGATATCAAATTTTTATCTTGGGAAAACAGCTCTTCTCTTAGCAATAACCTCTGCAAGACGAGTCTCCGAGCTATAGGCACTCATGGCTGTGGAACCTTTTATCATTTTTTATCCAGACAGGGTTTCTCTAAGGACCAACCCGACACTTATGCCTAAGGTAGTGTCCAGTGTGGCCCTTAACCAGACTATTCATCTGCCTACTTTTTATCCAAACCCGCAGAATAAGGGAGAGAGAATTCTGCATTCTTTGGACATACACAGACAGCTACGCTTCTACTTGGACAGAACCAAAGCTTTCAGAAAGACTGAGCAACTATTAGTGGCATATGCTGCAGGATCACAAGGAAAGGTTATCTCTAAGCAGACTATTTCAAAGTGGATAGGCCACTGCGTTCATTTCTGCTATTCTCAACATGGCAAAGCCAGTGCCTAAGGGCACTAGGCCACATTCAACCAGAGCAGCAGCCACTTCAGCAGTCTTCCTCAGGGGAGTACCAACCAAAGACATTTTAGAGGCTGCTACGTGGAGTTCAGTGCACACCTTTACAAAGCACTGTCATCTACCACTCTACTCTAAATCCAGGGCAGGCTTTGCCACTGCAGTTTTGCAGGGCCTCATTGCCGCTCCTAATGCTATTTAGCTCCAGCCTCCCAACCATAGCTTTGGGATTCAACCCAAGTGTAATGACTGCAGCAGTGAAACACTAAGAAACCTAGTACAGTTGTGTACACTTACCATAAATGTAGATGTTAGCGTGTATTCACTGTTGCAGTCCAGGTTACCCACCCACCATCCCCCATATCTTTGCTGGAACGTATCTACACTTCTCTAATCTATACAACCTATGTGGTGTATTTGCTTGTATTTTTAGCCTACCCTTTTGGGGGCACTTGACATCTGGGGCAAGAAAAACTGAAGAAAATGGCGTCGGCTGCATCTTTTATACCCCTGGTGCACTGACGTCAGGGAAGAGGTGACAGCAACCGACGCCGGACCTAGACTTTGGAATTCAGACCGACTGAGGGTAGCCTGCCAGCAGGATAACCCAAGTGTAATGACTGCAACAGTGAATACACTTGAACATCTACATTTATGGTAAGTGTACACAACTGTACTTTTTCTGTTTTGGTCTCCCCTACTTGACAGGCCTATTAGGTAAGGCCAGCCAATAGACTGCTCTCTCATCCATCCAGCAAGCCTCACTTGGATCTTCAGCCCGTACACCTAAGTTCATGGTTTCTGCCATTCTCACCCGAGAGGGTGGTCTTGATACTTTTGCCTAGAGACCTAACACTGGGGAGACTATATAATAATATGATTAAGTGGACTTTGGACAGTGACTATGGGTTGAGTCTTTCACTGCTAAGATTCTATTATTTTTGGAACACTAATCCCAAATTTTCAACCCTGCCCTTAGTTCATTAATTTAAGCTCATCTTGAGCCATTTCATATTTTATCAGGGAGCCAGCTCTTTGTCTTTATCTTTCCATTAAGGCCTTTTTTTTGTCTTTTGGCTTCTAGTTAAAGATTCTATTCCTGTATGAGAATTTTGCCAGGAAATGTCCTACAGCTCCCTTCTGAGGAGCTCTGATTTGATTCTATGATATTCTTTGAAGATTGTATTCTTGTCTGTTACCTCTGCCAGGAAAATTACTGAACTACAAGATTTATCTGTTAACCATCTATGTTAAGCTTTCCGTGAAGACAATGTCTCCTTAACATCAAATCTGACCTTTATGCCATGGGTTGCAGCAGAGTTGAATTTGAATTAGGCCATAACTTTTCTAGTATTCATTCCAGGTTTTTGCAGCAAGGGAAGGCTGTCTGCTGTACTGCATGGATGTTCACAAGCAGCTCAAATTTTATGTGGGTATAACTAAAGCAGTTAGACTGTTGGCTTTATTTCCTATTCAGTCAAGAATTTGAGGTCCAGTGTATCATAGCCAATTCTTATTAAAATTACTTAGAAATTGCATTTAATTCTCTTGTGTAAAAATAAGAGCCTTCGTGATTGAGTCTAGGGCTCACTCTGTCAGGGCATTTTTTGCCAATCTGGCTTTAAGAATGCATCTTTGCATTATTTTTGTGTAACAACTATCTGGGCGTCACTCAATACTTTTTAGCAAGTCACTTAAGATGGATGTGATCCCTAAACCCAGGTCTTCCTGTGGTGTCACCATTATTTTGGAGCATTCTTTCATGATTATCTACAGAAGAAGTTAGCTTGGAACTCCGTCCAGAAAGTGATGAGGATGGAGTTTCAGTTCTGGATATAAAAGTTACATACGTATTGTAATGATGGAAATGGACTGGTGGCTCAGCTCTTATTGCTGTACCCTCCAAAGCATCCCCCAGCTTGGACCTGGCATTCCTTACCTGGAAAATCCTTCTCTGTATATTTGCTGTTTTTGTAGTAGATCTCATGCCGTGTGCTAGAATAAGAGATATGGAGGAGGAGTATTTTTAACAGAGGATTATGTGTGGTGTGGTAGCCTTGGAGTGTTCTTTATAGCTGGACTTAGTCTTGCATGTTTTAGTGCTGAACGTATTGAGGATAGAACAGTTATTCCAGGTCTGTTGTAATGGTACGCAACGCATCTTCTGTATGTGCTCGATGCATTGAGTAGTTCTGATGTAAGAATGTATGCTAAATGGATTGTGTGGCTGATCTGTACAAAAAAGGACAACGTGTAGCTGAAGGACAAAATAAGCACACACAGGACAAAAGTGTACGATCTACTGTTTGAACTGATTTTCTTGTTTAATTTGTAGACTGTAGAACTTTTACATTTGCCTCTAATGTATGTATATATATTTTTTTGCACAGCCCACAGTAGTTTGGCTGAGATCATCTTCAGCAAGGAGCCTTATTCCCAAGATGCCTTAAATGGACGTGGTGCTATTCTGCGCTGTGAGGTGGAGAATCCAACTGGCATACAGTTTGACTGGTTGCATAATGGAGTTCCTGTCAAAAGCACAGATCGACGATATAAAGAGGGAAGTAATCTGCAATTCACTGCTGTGGATAGACGGGAAGACAGTGGAAATTTTCAATGTGTAGCCAAAAACAATTTTACTGGGGAGGAAGCTCGCACCAGCAATGCATCCTTCAATATTAAATGTGAGTAGAACCTACTTGTAAGTTAGTTTGCATGTATTCATTTCATGACCATTTTTATGCAAAGCAATTTAATTTCTAGGTTCTACAGCTACAAAGTGAAAATCTGTCACTCATCCTCACTTGAAACCATTCTCAATGGAGTGCTAAATGTCTGCTTTTTCTGTTTGTGGGTAGTTTTAACAGTGGAGTGGATGTGTGAAGCATGTTGCAGAACATACTTGAGAAATATGCTAAAAAATATTGTGGCCTTATTTGCAAGGCATGTCTACTTATAACAAGCTGTTAGACCAACTTTTTTTTGTTGCTGCCAACAGCTATACCACCAGGTTGTGCAGCAAAAAAGGTTTTATTGGCTTGTTACCAGTGCTACTGGACAGTGGCTGAAACTGGACTTTTTCATCCTAAAGCTTAAAGTTCATGGACATAGTTGATGCTTCTGAATCCAGTGTTTCCCTTTCTGACAATCAGTACTTTGACTTGAGGCCACAGTAATGTCTTTTAACAGTGATTTGTGACTTGATCCTGTGTAACCTCACATTCTGGTACTGTAGACAGAACCTGTGGTATGAACAACTCTTAAGCCCTTTTCTTGCTTCAGCTAAAGCTGTATGTACTTTGTGTCCGTTTCTCATAGAAAAGTTCCAGACCCTTCTTAGCCCCCACAGTGTGAGAAAATAGCAGCTTTGCCCTATTGTGGCTGATTGAAGCTTGCCATTTCATAACACCTAGTAAAGACAAATTACAGCTGCCTTTAGGTTTGCTACGCTCCCTTTTATTAAAAATTAAACAACTTTTCAGTGGTCAAAAATGAATTTATTTACCAGTCTGCTTGTTTATATATTAGTTAACTCCTTGAAAAAATATGGTTTGACTTTAGCTGTTTGATATTTGCTGCCCTGTATAAGATATTATAATGTAAAATTGTGGATGGTGACTGTAGACTTCATACTACGTAGTTTAGGCCATGTAGGCGGAGACAGATTTCTTTCTGAAAAATGATGTAAAATTTGAGTGGGATAAAATGCTTGGACTTAGTTTCCAGCAATTTCCCTGCCACAAATCATCTGAAATGTGCTGAAGGCATTCTGAGTACCAAATTTAATCTCTCTGGTTATTGCAGGGAGAAGAATCTAGGGTATATACAGTTAACAATATTAGAAAGCGAGTTCCCTTTAAAGGGCCACTACAGGCAGAAACTAGAAAATATAAATGTTCTTCATCTCACATTGCTGCAGTCCTTACATATGGGTAGTCCGCTGTCCTCGGTCGGCCCGAATACCAAAGTATTAGGCTGACGTCGGTCAAGGCGCTTAAAACTGACATCAGGACGTCAGGGTACAAAAGCACATGACCGACGTCATTTCCTCAGTCTTTTTTGCCGCATGGTCCGATGCAGAAGCAGCGTTGCAAGTGCCGTTCGGCGTTCTGAAATTTTTCGAATTCGGAGTTTCAGACCGAATCCAAGTTGGCTAAGTACCCGTTGGGAATATTTTGGTTTTTCTTGCCTCAGTGTTTTACTGGATGACAGAAAAAGTGAATAACTGTATTTCTTGTGGGAAACAGATACCGCATAGGGATTATCATTCTTTGTGCATTCCTTGTTTGGGGCCTGAGCACGGCGTTGTTGGGTGTCGCTTTTGTGCTAGGTTCAATAAACGCACTATTAGCGAAGGTTAGATTGTGCTAGGCTGGTCTTTGGGAAGCGGTGCAATTATAATATGCCGCCGGATTCTCCGGCGCCGCTTCGAAGAAGTGCAAAGACAAAGCAGTTAAACCCAGGCAAGATGAGTCATCCGTTCGGACACCGGTTCTTTAGAGGCTTCAGTGGAACCGGTGGTTCCGGAGACTTCTCTGGAGTCTCAGGGGGAGACTTTGATTTTGCAGGAGGTGGTCTCTCAGGAGGTAGGTCAGGCTGAAGGGGCTTCTCAAGTTACTGTACTCCCCTCCCTTCCTAGGGTGGTTAGGCCTTCTCCTTCTGTTTCCAAGGCTTCTCCCAGAGGCAGGCCAGTTTTAGCTTCTGTTGGTGTCACTCCTAGTTCAGCAGGGTCTGTGCCTAAGAAGCACATGCTTAAAATGGCAGAAGAGTTGATTACTCTGATTAGAGGTTCTTTGCCCTCTCCTGATAAGAGGCCTAGGGTGGAGCCAGAGTTGGGAAGTTTTGAGCAGGCTTCGGATGTTTCAGAGTCTTCAGCTGAAGACTTGCAGGAGTACTCTCCTTATTCTGATTCTGATGCAGATGATTCCACTCCTTCTGCTTCTCCTCCAGAGGATTTTTCTTTTTCAGAGACACTTCATTCTATGAGGGAACATTTTAAGTGGGAAGGTCAGGACTTCTCTGATTCTAGGAAAAGGCTTAGGGAGTTTTTGCTGTTACCCCAGCATAGGCCCTTGGCTATACCCCTGTTCTGGATGTTGTGGAAGATGTGTTTGCAGAGGCTTCACTTAATCCTGATTCTCTGCCTCCTGCTCCTGTTAAACCGGATAGGTATTACAGGGTGCCTGAGGCTCATAAATATCTTTATAAGAGTCCTAGGGCGGACCCAGAAACTATTAGTCAGGGACCTAAGGGTGTGAAGGCCTCTGTTGTAAAAATCCGGTTCCTCTAGATAAAGAAGCCAGAGCTTTGGATAGATGGGGAAAGAAGGTCTATACATCTTCTACCTTAGCTATGAGGGCTTTGAATTGCCAGTTTCATATGTTGAAATATCAAAACTTTCTTCTTTCTCAATTGAAGTCTAAGGTGGATGCTCTGGCGGAAGGCATTGAGTGTAAAGAATTACAAGATTTGGTGCATGTCTCTGAACAGGTGGGTAAGCATTCATTACAGTGTGGTTTTGATGCTGTGCAGGCCTCGTCTAGGGTGGCTGCCACTGGCTCAGTTCTTCGCAGGCACGCCTGGCTGAAGGATCAGAATTTATCTGACCATGTTAAGACAAGGATTTTGGATGCTCCTTTGCAGTCTGATGTGTTGTTTGGTTCACCTGTGGAGTCAGTCTTGAAGAAAATGGAAGACCAGGCTAAGTCTATGCAGGCTGTTAAAGATTTTTTGCAAGTTCAGCCTCCGAAGTTTAGTAGGAATTGGCCTGCTAAGGGGTGGACGTATCCTTCTTATGATTCTCAGTCTAGGGGTAGATCTAGGCGTGGTAGGGCAGAGCTCAGAGTTCTTTCAGGCCTAGAACAGGGAGTTCACCTGCACAATCTTGGTGAGGGCAGGGGCCAGTCCTTCGTAAACAGGCCCAATGACCTACTTTTCAGCTGCCAGATCCTTCTTGCCTGGCAGCACCTTTGGGAGGAAGGTTAGCACTCTTCAAGGAAAATTGGATGTTGATTACCCAAGACAAATGGGTATTGGATATCATACACCAGGGTTACAAGTTTTATTTCCATACCTTGCCTCCTTTCAAAGGCATGCGGACGTTCCTCCTCAGCAAAGACTAGAGGCTCAAACAAATTTCTCTACTACTTCAAATAGGGGCCATACAACCGGTCCCTCTGCCAGAAGTGGGCCTAGGATTTTATTCTCGCCTGTTTCTAGTACCAAAGAAAGGAAACACGTGGAGACCAATTTTGGATTTATCTATCCTCAACACATATCTGGACATTCCCAAGTTCAAAATGTTGGCGTTACAACAGCTTTTACCTCTGCTGGGCAAAGATCATTGGATGGTGACTCTGGATCTCAAGGAGGCTTACCTTCATGTTCCTATCAGGCCCAGTTGCAGGAAGTATCTGCGTTTTCGGGCTGGGACTTCACATTATCAGTTCTCTGCATTGCCCTTTGGCTTATCTACTGCGCCCAGAGTGTTCACGAAGGTTCTGGCTCCAGTGGTAGCTTTCTTCAGGCTAAGAGGAATACAGATCTATCCTTATTTGGACGATTGCCTGATTCTGGCCCAAGAAAAGGACGAACTTCTTCATCATTTACAGTATGTGATGGCAGTGTTAAGATGCCTGGGGTATTCTGTGAACGAAATAAAGTTCAGTCTAGTACCCTCTCAGGACATGTGCTTTCTGGGTGTGAGACTGAAGACAGCATCCCAGATGGCCTTTTTGACCCCGGACAAACAAAAGAATCTTTCTCTTTACTTCCACCAGTTGTCTCGTCAGTCCAGGCTGACTGCAAGGACAGTCCTTCAAGCCTTGGGGTTCATGGCATCTTGTATTCTGGTACTTCCCAATGCCAAACTGCATATGAGGAAGCTACAATGGTATCTCAAGAATGTATGGACACAGCACTGCCAAGATTTGGACACTGTCATTCAGATAATACCTTGCATTCAAAAGGAATTTTTGTGGTGGGCTCAGGAATGTCACCTAAACAAGGGACTCTCTGTGACCCTGCCAGAGGCGAGTCAGATTTTAACGACAGATGCCTCAGACAAAGCTTGGGGAGCTCATCTAAATGGAAAATGGGTACAAGACACGTGGCCTGCCAGACTTCAACATCTACATATCAACTTGAAGGGGATGTTAGCAGTCCAATTTGCATTGATAGCTTTCAAGGATTTACTTGTTCCAGGGCAGGTGTTGATTCAAACAGACAACACAACTGTCATGTGGTACATCAACAAGCAAGGGGGAACGCATTCTTATCCTCTATGCAGACAAGCAATGATTTTGTGGGAGACTGCTCTCAGTTTACAGCTAAATCTTCAGGCAAGGTTTCTGCCAGGAGCACAGAACTCCTTAGCAGATGTGTTGAGCAGACAAATTATGGATCCCCACGAGTGGAAATTGGATCCTCATGTATTTCAGAGATTGACAGTGTTATGGGGAACTCCAGACATAGATCTGTTCGCTTCTCCACTAAATTACCAGCTGCCAAAGTTTTGCACAAAAAGGTTTCATCCCACAGCTTGGAAAGTGGATGCTCTCTCATTCAATTGGAGCAATCTTCACATGTATGCCTTTCCACCTCTGCCTCTCCTCCCAAAGGTACTGCTGAAGGTCAGACAGGACAAGCCAAACATGATTTTAATAGCTCCAGATTGGCCTCGACAGCACTGGTACCCATTACTGAGAAGTCTGGTACAGGAGCCTCCATGGCCGTTGCCTTCGATTCCTCACCTGCTGTCTCAGGAGAACAGTCATTTACTCAATGTCAAACTTCATTCTCTACATCTGACAGCCTGGCATATTCTGATGTTCTTCATCTCACATTGCTGCAGTCCTAACACTTGGGTAGTCCGCTGTCCCTCGGTCGGCCCGAATATCAGAGTATAAGGCTGACGTCGGTCAAGGCGCATTTGACTGACATCAGAACGTCAGGGTACAAATGCGCATGACCGACGTCATATCCTCAGTCTTTTTTGCCGCATGGTCCGATGCAGAAGCAGTGTTGCAAGTGCCGTTCGGCGTTCTGAAATTTTTCGAATTCTGAGTTTCAGACCGAAGTCAGAGTTGGTTAAGTACCCCGTTGGGGATTATTTTGGTTTTTTCTTGCCTCAGTGGTTTACCGGATGTCAGAAAAAGTGAATAACTGTATTTTTTGTGGGAAACAGATACCGCATAGGGATTACCATAATTTGTGTATACCTTGTTTGGGACCTGAGCAGGATGTTGTTGGGTGTCGCTTTTGTGCTAGGTTCAATAAACGCACTATAAAGCGTAGGTTAGATTGTGCCAGGTTGGTCTTTGGGAAGCGGTGCAATTACAATATGCTGTCGGATGCTCCGACGCCGGCTTCCTCAAAGAAGCGCAAGGACAAGGCAGTTAAACCTAGGTTAGGAGAGTCGTCCGAACCGGACGCCAGTTCTTTAGAGGCGTCAGTGGAACCGGTGGTTCCGACGGAGGCCTCTATGGAGTCCCAGGGAGAAACTGTGTTTTTACAGGATGTGGCCTCCCAGGAGGCAGGTCAGGCTGTAGGGGCTTCTCAGGTAACTGTACTCCCTTCCCTTCCTAAGGTGTCTAGGCCCTCTCTTTCTGCTTCCAAGGCTTCTCCTAGAGGCAGGTCTAGTTTTGCTTCTGTGGGGGTCACTCCTAGTTCTTCAGGTTCTGTGCCCAAAAAGCACATGCTTAAAATGGCAGAAGATTTAATTACTTTAATTAGAGGCTCTATGCCCCCTCCTGATAAGAGGCCTAGGATGGAACCTGTGTTGGGGGATTATGAGCAGGCTTCGGATGTGTCTGAGTCTTCGGTTGAAGACTTGCAGGAGTATTCTCATTATTCTGATTCTGATGTGGATGATTCTACTCCTTCTGCTTCTCCTCCTGAGGATTTTTCTTTTTCAGAGACCCTTCACTCCATGAGGGAGCATTTTAAATGGGAAGGTCAGGATTTCTCTGATTCCAGGAAAAGGCTTAGGGAATTTTGTTTTACCCCAGCATAGGCCGTTAGCTATACCTCCTGTTCTGAATGTAGTGGAAGATGTGTTTGCAGAGGCTTCGCAATCCTGATTCTTTGCCTCCTGCTCCTGTTAAACCAGATATGTATTACAGGGTGCCTGAAGCTCATAACTATCTTTTTAAGAGTCCTAGGGCAGACCCAGAAACTGTTAGCCAGGGGCCTAAGGGTGTAAAGGCTTCTGTTGTCAAGAATCCGGTTCCTGCAGATAAAGAGGCTAGGGCCTTGGATAGATGGGGAAAGAAAGTTTATACTTCTTCCACTCTAGCCATGAGAGCTTTGAATTGCCAGTTTCACATGTTGAAATATCAAAATTATCTCCTTTCACAGTTGAAATCTAAGGTTGATGCTCTGGCGGAAGGTATTGATTGTAAAGAGTTACAAGATTTAGTGCATGTTTCTGAACAGGTGGGTAAGCATTCTTTGCAAGGTGGTTTTGATGCTGTACAGGCCTCGTCTAGGGTGGCTGCCACTGGGTCAGTTCTTCAGGCATGCCTGGCTGAGGGATCAAAATTTATCTGACCATGTTAAAACTAGGATTTTGGATGCCCTTTGCAATCTGATGTCTTGTTTGGTTCTCCTGTTGAGGCAGTTTTAAAGAAAATGGAAGACAAGGCTAAGTCTATGCAGACTGTTAAAGATTTTTTGCAGGTTCAGCCTCCAAAGTTTAGTAGAAATTGGCCTACTAAAGGGTGGACGTATCCTTCTTATGATTCCCAGTCTAGGGGTAGATCTAGACGTGGCAGGGGCAGAGGTCAGGGCTCTTTCAGGCCTAGGACAGGGAGTTCTCCTGCACAGTCTTCGGGTGAGGGCAGGGGTCAGTCCTTTCGTAAACAGACCCAATGACCTACCTTTTCAGCTGCCAGAACCTTCTCTCCTGGCAGCACCTTTGGGAGGAAGGTTGGCACTTTTCAAAGAAAATTGGAGTTTGATTACCCAAGACAGATGGGTACTGGATATCATACATCACGGTTACAGGTTTTATTTCCATACCTTGCCTCCTTTCAAAGGCATGCCAGACATTCCTTCTCAACAAAGAATAGAGGCTCACAAGCAAATTTCTCTGTTACTCCAAATAGGGGCCATACAGCCGGTTCCTATGCCAGAAAGGGGTCTAGGATTTTATTCTCGCCTGTTCCTTGTGCCAAAAAAGGGGAACACGTGGAGACCAATTTTGGATTTATCTATCCTCAACACTTATCTGGACATTCCCAAGTTCAAAATGTTGACGTTACAACAGCTTTTACCTCTACTGGGCAAGGATCACTGGATGGTAACTTTGGATCTCAAGGAGGCTTACCTTCATGTTCCTATCAGGCTAAGTTGCAGGAAGTATCTGCGTTTTCGGATTGGGACTTCTCACTATCAGTTCTCTGCATTGCCCTTTGGCTTATGTACTGCGCCCAGAGTATTTTCAAAAGTTCTGGCTCCAGTGATAGCTTTCTTCAGGCTAAAAGGAATACAAATCTATCCTTATTTGGACGATTGCCTGATACTGGCTCAAGGAAGGGACGAGCTTCTTCGTCATTTGGAATATGTGATAGCAGTGCTAAGATGCCTGGGGTATTCTGTGAACGAAATAAAGTCCAGTCTAGTACCCTCTCAAGACATGTGCTTTCTGGGAGTAAGACTGAATACAGCATCCCAGATGGCCTTTCTAACCCCGGACAAACAAAAGAATCTTTCCCTTTACTTCCATCATCTATCTCTTCAGTCCGGGCTGACTGCAAGGACAGTCCTTCAAGCCTTAGGGTTCATGGCATCTTGTATTCTGGTGCTTCCCAATGCCAAACTGCATATGAGGAAGTTGCAATGGTATCTCAAAAATGTATGGACACAGCACTGCCAGGATCTGGACACTGTCATTCAAATAATACCTTGCATTCAAAAGGAATTTTTGTGGTGGGCTCAGGAATGTCACCTAAACAAGGGACTCTCTGTGACCCGGCCAGAGGCGAGTCAAATTTTAACAACAGATGCCTCAGACAAAGCTTGGGAGCTCATCTAAATGGAAAGTGGATACAAGACAAGTGGCCTGTCAGACTACAGCATCTACATATCAACTTGAAGGAGATGTTAGCAGTCCAGTTTGCATTAATAGCTTTCAAGGATTTACTTCTTCCAGGGCAGGTGTTGATTCTAACAGACAACACAACTGTCATGTGGTACATCAACAAGCAAGGGGAACATTCTTATCCTCTATGCAGGCAAGCAATGATTTTGTGGGAGACTGCTCTCAGTTTACAACTAAGTCTTCAGGCAAGGTTTCTGCCGGGAGCACAGAACTCCTTAGCAGATGTGTTAAGCAGACAAATCATGGATCCCCACGAGTGGAAACTGGATCTTCATGTATTTCAGAAATTGACAGTGTCCTGGGGAACTCCAGACATAGATCTGTTCGCTTCTCCACTAAACCACCAGCTGCCAAAGTTTTGCACAAAGGTTTCATCCCACAGCTTGGAAAGTGGATGCTCTTTCTTTCAGTTGGAAAAATCTTCATGTGTATGCCTTTCCACCTCTGCCTCTCCTCCCAAAGGTACTTCTGAAGGTCAGACAGGACAAGCCAAGGATGATTTTGATAGCTCCAGATTGGCCTCGACAGCACTGGTACCCATTACTGAGAAGTCTGGTACGGAAGCCTCCATGGCCTTTGCTTTTGATTCCTCATCTGTTGTCCCAGGAGGACAGTCATTTGCTCAATGTCAAGCTTCACTCTCTTCACCTAACAGCATGGCATATTCTGTTTTAAACCATAAAGGGTCTCAACTTCCACAACAAGTTTTGAATGTGATTTTGGAAGCTAGAAGGCCTAGTACAAGGAAAGTGTACGCAGATAAATGGAAGAGATTTTTATTTTGGAGTGCAGCTAAGGATTTGGATGTTTCTGAGCCTGATTTAAGTGTGGCTCTTCAATATCTTACTGAGGTTTGTCGTCCTCTTCTATTAAGATTCATGCTGCAGCAATTTCAGCTCACTACGACTGTGACCCACCATTGTTTTCTCATCCTTTGTTCAAGCAATTTCTTAGAGGGGCAAAGAATATAAGACCCCCACGTAGAGCTCCTACTCCTGCTTGGGATCTCAATTTTGTGTTGGAGAAACTCACTCTACAACCTTTTGAGCCTGCAGCTACTGCTGAGTTGAAATATTTGTCATGGAAGACTGCTTTTTTGTTGGCCATTACCTCTGCAAGAAGGGTTTCTGAATTGCAGGCCCTTATGGCAGTTGAGCCTTTCTTAATTTTCCATAAGGATAGGGTATCTTTACGTACTAATCCTTCCTTTATGCCTAAAGTGGTTTCTAGTGTGGCTTTAAACCAAACTATTCATTTGCCTACTTTTTATGCAAATCCCCAAACTAAAGGGGAAAAGATTTTGCACACTTTAGATGTGCACAGGCAGTTGCGATATTATTTGGACAGAACTAAAGGGTTCAGACAATCTCAGCAGTTATTAGTTTCTTTTGCTTTGTGCTCTCAGGGCAAGCCTGTGTCAAAACAAACTATTTCTAAGTGGATTGGATTTTGCATTGCTTTCTGTTATTCCCATCATGGCAAAGAGATTCCGGCTGGGATTAGGCCTCATTCCACTAGGGCTACTGCCACTTCAACAGCTTTTTTGAGGGGGGTGGCTACTAAGGATGTTTTGGAGGCAGCCACTTGGAGTTCAGTGCATACCTTCTCTAGGCATTACCACCTTCCTCTGTACTCTAAATCCAGGGCTGGTTTTGCCACTGCTGTGTTGCAGGGCATTTTGGCAGCCCCTGCTTCATTATAGTTTAGCCATCCTCCCTTACCTCAGCTTTGGAATTCTACCCAAGTGTTAGGACTGCAGCAATGTGAGATGAAGAACATAGTACAGTTTTGTACCTACCATAAATGTAGATGTTCGAATATCCACATTGCTGCAGTCCAATTTACCCTCCCTCCTTCCCCTCTGTAGTTTGAGGTGGTTGTGTGGGCTGGGTTATCCCTCTGAGGTATAGTGTATATATTGTATATATTGTACATATTTTTGGTGTTAGGCTGGTTGGTTGTTTAGTTGTTGTCTATGGGTTTTGACCTTTCTTTTTAGGGTCTTCTGACATCTGGGGCAAGAAAAGACTGAGGATATGGCGTCGGTCATGCGCATTTGTACCCTGACGTTCTGATGTCAGTCAAATGCGCCTTGACCGACGTCAGCCTTATACTCTGATATTCGGGCCGACCGAGGGACAGCGGACTACCCAAGTGTTAGGACTGCAGCAATGTGGATCTTCGAACATCTACATTTATGGTAGGTACAAAACTGTACTTTTTAAACCCTGGAGGGTCTCAGCTTCCACAACAAGTTTTGAATGTTATTTTGGAGGCCAGAAGGCCTAGTACAAGGAAAGTTTACGCAGATAAATGGAGGAGATTTTTATTTTGGAGTACAGCAAAGGACTTTGATGTTTCTAAACCTAATTTAAGTGTTGCGCTTCAATACCTTACTGAGTTATTGGACAAAGGTTTGTCCTTCTCCTCTATAAAGGTTCATGCTGCAGCAATTTCTGCTCACTATGACTGTGACCCACCATTATTTTCTCAGCCTTTGTTTAAGCAATTCCTTAGAGGGGCAAAGAATATAAGACCCCACGTAGAGCTCCTACTCCTGCTTGGGATCTCAATTTTGTGTTGGAGAAACTCACTCTACAACCTTTTGAGCCTGCAGCATCGGCAGAGTTGAAATATTTATCATGGAAGACTGCTTTTTGTTGGCCATTACCTCTGCGAGAAGGGTTTCTGAATTACAGGCCCTTATGGCAGTTGAGCCTTTCTTAATTTTCCACAAGGATAGGGTGTCTTTGCATACTAACCCTTCTTTTATGCCTAAAGTGGTTTCTAGTGTGGCTTTAAACCAAACTATTCATTTGCCTACTTTTTATGCAAACCCCCAAAATAAAGGGAAAGGATTTTGCACACTTTGGATATACACAGACAGTTGCGATATTATTTGAGCAGAACTAAAGGGTTCAGGCAGTCTCAGCAGTTGTTTGTTTCTTTTGCTTTGGGTTCTCAGGGCAAACCTGTTTCAAAACAAACTATTTCTAAGTGGATTGGTTTTGTATTGCTTTCTGTTATTCCCATCATGGTAAGGAGATTCCAGCTGGGATTAGGCCTCATTCCACTAGGGCTACTGCCACTTCTACAGCTTTTTAAGGGGCCTGGCTACTAAAGATATTTTGGAAGCAGCTACTTGGAGTTCAGTGCATACTTTCTCTAACCATTACCACCTTCCACTTTACTCTAAATCTAGGGCTGGATTTGCCACTGCAATTTTACAGGGCATGTTGGCAGCTCCTAATGCTTTATAGTTTTGCCATCCTCCCTTACCTCTGCTTTGGGATTCTACCCATATGTAAGGACTGCAGCAATGTGAGATGAAGAACATAGTACAGTTTTGTACCTACCATAAATGTAGATGTTCGAAGATCCACATTGCTGCAGTCCAATTTACCCTCCCCCATTCCCCTCTGTTGTTGAAGGTGGTGGTGTGGTTTGTGTTGTACATATTGTATATATGGTTAGTGCACGGGTGGTTGGTTAGGTTTTGCTGGTTTTTGGCTTTGGCCTTTCTTGTTAGGGCCTTCTGACATCTGGGGCAAGAAAAGACTGAGGAAATGACGTCGGTCATGCGCTTTTGTACCCTGACGTCCTGATGTCAGTTTTAAGCGCCTTGACCGACGTCAGCCTAATACTTTGGTATTCGGGCCGACCGAGGACAGCGGACTACCCATATGTAAGGACTGCAGCAATGTGGATCTTCGAACATCTACATTTATGGTAGGTACAAAACTGTACTTTTTTTTACCTCACCTTGACATTCTGTATAAACCAAACCTGCCAGCACCACAGTTTAACTAGTCTGCTTTTATTTTTCTAACCCTGAATGCCCTGGGGGCAAACATGCTGATATGATTTCTTGGAAAGCAAATTCTTGCCCTTGACGCACTAAAGAGAGAGCTGATGAGATTAAAGTGATCTATTTGTTGTCAGATCACAGGCAGACTTGGAAGTAGTAGTGAGAAAAACTGCTGAGATTGAGAATCCTTGGTAAAAAAAGTCTGACTTTTTTGCAGTGAGTCTTGCATATATTTTTCTTGTGTACGTGTTCATAGCCTACCAATCTGCCTGAGGGCATTTACAAGCCTAGCCCATCGTTTTGTGGCTTACGCCACCCCTTTAGTATGGGGAACTATACCCATTATTTTGCTGTGCCTCTGTCGAGCAGTGACACTGAGGTAATCCCTGGGGTATATCTGCGATCTCCCATCCATTGGTCAAGATTTCTCTTGAACAAGGCCAGCGAGGTGCTCTGCCTCACATGTACCGGGATTTTGTTCCACAGCATAGGGAGTCTTTGGGTGATGAATCTATCCCTCCAGCACGTCCTATTAATAGCCGTGTCGAGGTTTAAGTCTCCCGCCCTTGTGGCTCTGATGGATCTAGATTTTTGAGGTGAAGCATATTCATCAAATCTGGGTTTGACATGGCCTTGTATGTTAGGCAAAGGTCACCTCTGAGCAAGCGGTGGCGACTGAATAGAGCTGGAGTTCTTTCAGTCGGGCAGCATAGGACAGATTTTTGAGACCCTTTATCCTTTTGGTGAGGAACTTTTGTGGCCTCTCCAGCTGCTGCAAGTGTCGGGTCAGATACATCCCGAATGGGGCATTGTACTCAATCATTGGTCTGATGATTGATGAGTAAAGGGAGACTATGACCTCCCTTGATCTAGATGAGAATCCCTTCATGATAAGGTGGGCAATGTAGAAGGTCTTCCTAACTACTTTAGCTACAAGGGTGTCGAATGACAGACTACTATCAACCTGGGTCCCCAGGTCTCTGATAACTTCTTCTGTGCTCAGTGGATTGTCACCTATTTGGTAGCTAGGGGTAACCTTGTTTTTCCCAAAGGGTATGACAATGCATTTTTTGGCATTTAACTTCAGGCCGTGGCTCTGGCACCAGTTATCCATTTCTGTGAGACCCTTCTGAAGGATATCTGTGTCAGATGTGTTTTCTACTATGGCGCCCAGTTTGCAGTCATCTGCAAACTTTGTCAGCCATAACCCTCCTGTGTTTGCTTGTACTTTGGAAAAGTAGATGCCAAACAAGAGTGGGCCCAGGACTGAGCCCTGTGGGACACCACTTGTGACAGGTTTTGAGTCTGACATGGCGCCAGCAACTCTGACCCTGTGGGTTCTGTCACTCAGCCAGTTTGCAACCCATCTTGTGATGTATGGGTTAACATTTAAGCTGATGAGTTTTTCAATGATACCTGAGTGGGGTATTGTATCGAAGGCCTTAGCCAGATCGAGGTAGGCTGTATGGACTGCCTTTCCCTCATCAATGGCTTTGGTGACTGTTTCGAAGAAGTCAACCAAGTTTAAAAGGCATGATCTGCCTTTGACAAAGCCAAACTGGGTTGGATCCAAAGTCTGCAAATTCCCTATGTCTTTATTTATGAGGTCCATTATGATCCTCTCCATGGCTTTGCAGATAAGGCTTGTCAAGCTAATGGCGGTAATTTCCAGGGTCGGTGGAGGCACCGCCTTTGTGAAGTGGGACCACCGTTGCAGTGCGCCACTCCTGGAGTGCGTATCCAGAGGTAAGACTTTGATTAAACAGCTGTCCTAGCTGTGGGTTTAATTCCTCATTGAGTTAAGTGGAGCACACAGCTGGGGACACCATCAGGTCCCATGGATGCTGTGTTTTTGCTTTGGAGAGAGCAGTTCTCACTTGGGCGCTGGAGATGTTTGGGGGGCTGCAATCGTTTGGTATAGATATCTCTCCTTTTGGGGGGGAGGGGGGGGAGTTTGCACTGAACCTGTCAGCCAGTATGTTGGCAATGTCTGTAGGATCAGTAATCTTCACATCATTTTGAACTAGTTCTGAGCATATCTGGGAGTTTCCTCCTAGGTTTCTAACATAGCTAAAGAAGGCCTTATGATTGTCTTTTGAGTCTTTAGCTATTTTTCTCTCGAAATTATTTGTATAATCTATGAAATTTTCTTCCAAAAGGGAAAAAAAAAAAACCTCTTCTTTTTTTGGTGATGTTTTGTGAGTTTCATGTCCTGTCTTCCAGGTAGTGTCATATGAACTGCAGAGCTTAAGAAATTAGTGAAGATGCTGTTAAGTGGTTATCAGACTAAAAAGGGTTGACAAGGTTTATGGCCTTAGGAGAGGGAGAGAATGCAGCATTTGACAACTCCGACTCTGCGTTGTACATTTTTGAGCCTGAATAGTTTTATGATCTCGGAGGATGTGAATTAGCCATGCAGGTACTGCACCACGTTTTCCTTAAAATACCTTATGATGTGTTAAGCAAAGTGATGCAGCAGCAAGGGAGACAAATTTCCTAATAGAAGTATATTGAGATTTCATTGAGCCCAAGCTTGGTGTGTGCACTGAGGAAGGTAACTAGGACAAAGTCACAGAGTTTAAATGTCTAGGTCATGCAATTTTAGTATGTATGGGGATTATTCTGTAGAGGGGAAAACACTCTGTGTAAAGGAAAATATTATATTTTAGTTTGTTATCCTTTACAATTCCATTTTTATTGATCACTGTGAAAGAAACCTCTTTCAAGGCTCTCTGAGTAATTTGACTTACAAGATATGGTACTGCTGAGAATATCTCTCCAGTAGAAATGTACATAGCTGTTCTTTGAGATGGTCCGCAATGGGATGTTTTCTTGGATGGCGTTTTAATCAGCTGTATATTCATGCACATATTAAAGCTGACCTTGCGTGACTCATGGTTAGCTCTCTTTTCAGCACTTCTTGCTGTTCCCAGTAGTAAATTTTCCATGTAAGTATTGAAGAAATGTTATCTGAATTGCTTCTTGCACTTCTCAACCATTTGCTGTTTCTTGGAGTATCTTCAATCAGAAAGTAGTCTTGAAGTAAGCTGTTAATGTGCTGTTGGCCAATGTGTGTCAGCCCAGTAACCGGGTTTTGATATTCTGCCCATTCCTTTTCACAGATAGACAGCATTGAGTGTGAGAGAGTACAGTAGAGAGAGAGAGATGTGTGAGAGAGTACAGTAGAGAGAGAGAGATGCAACAAACATTGTAGTGGGGTCCGCTACTGTTTCTGCAGATGCATTCTTCTTTGCCCTTGCTGAAGGAGTTGCATTCATGGCTTGGTGAGCTGAATACATGCCTTCAGCACTGCCACAAGTATTACCATCCTCCAGTGGATTGTGGCATAGGAAGGCCCTATTCATTCACTTCTTACTTGATGAGGACATCCATCCTCCCCGCTCCAGCTGCATTAAATGCCCATGGTGTTAAGTACTGGTCACCTTGGTCATAGTCGGGACTTTTTTCAATTTATGCTGTTGGAGCTGGCACTTTCCAGAATGTTTTGAAAGGAAGCTGCCCATATTCACAATCACCAGCTTCAAACAAGGCTGACTCAAATGTGCAGATGCCTTTAAGATAAGATTAATACAGTCACCTTACCACTTCATGAAGCTTACTAGACAAGTATGGTAAAAATGTGTGCAATTCTAAGAAGCTTAGCTTTTTAAGGCACTAAATATAGTCCACGTGATTTCCTATCTTAAACCCATTTTAGACCATGCTGAGGAGAATTTACAGACCCTTGCAAGCAGTAATATTACCAGTAAAGTGTCCTTAACACTGCCATGTACATGACATGCTGTACATGTTTGAAGAGTGCTGTTTCTAGGGTAGTTTTGAGAAGAATTACATGACTTTGTTTTAGTGAAAGTGATTGATCTGGGTTACTGGGTGCTGCACTAGTAACAAGATTATGTGGTCAGCCATCAGATTATATTGTTATCTTAGAAAATTAAAGGAAATTCAAGGTCTTTATTTTGCGAAAGTTGTACACCACCTACACTGTAAGAAGTTATACAAGTGAACAGAAGTTTGTTTTACAGTAGACTATATATAGAGGAAAGCAAGCTAATTGCAGTTTAAATTTGGAAGTTAAAAAAAAAAATAGATGCAACTACCTGGGAGATCTCCAGTTACTATCTTTAACGTTACAGGAGGCAAGTTTGTCGCCTTTCTGTATGATGGGAAGTAACCGCTGACAAGGGGATTTTACAGTCAGTACAGGAGTATGCAGTATCCTTTGTTTAGAGTCCACAAATGCAAGTTCTTCCATAGACACCTTTCACATGAAATGCAATGAACTGTATAATTAGTAAACCAGTTAAATGAAAAGGCACTACATTGCTGCCCTGCAGTAAAAGGAATGTTTTTTTTTTTTTTTACTTCAGAAAGTATTTTGCTCTAAAGATGGACAAAGGCCAGATCTAGATTTATCACCTCTAAACGAGTTGATAAACACAACAAATATTCATGATGCTGACTCTGAAAGCTGTGCTTTTGTTTGTAAATGTATTTTGATTGACTCTGGACCCATCTGTGTAATCCAGTAAGACATCATACAAAATATTCCGAGTCAAGTTTGTGGCATAAAGAGATGAAGCCTTACAGCAGTCTAGGTTCAACTGGTGTGTGTGTGTGTGTGTGTGTGTGTGTGTGTGTGTGTGTGTGTGTGTGTGTGTGTACGCGTGTGTTGGGAGGGTGATGACTAGGCAAAGCCTGTTGAATGTTAAGAGGGGGGGTAGGGGGAATATGCTGTCATGACTGGAAATGGGATTAGAGGTAGAAGCCAATGAGCTTGTGAGTGGAGAATAGAGGTAGAAGCCAATGAGCTTGTGAGTGGAGAATTGAAGTGTGCACATCACTGCAGAGACACAAGTGTTCCCTTTGCAATGCCCTCATTGTGTTGTCTACGCAACCCAGCACATCAAAGGCTTAGGACAAATCTTCATGTCTAACACCACCTGCACAGTATCTCCTCTCAACTTTTTGCAGGATATCCAAATTCTGATGGTTGTGAGGTCATCCCATCTGGATGGTGAATGGACATAGCGCCTCCAAGTCTAGTGGAGCAACTGGATGTGACCAATATGTGAACAACGTGTTGGAGAAAGTTTCATTTGAGGAAGCTCAGAGAATTGTTGGTGTAATGAAAAAGTATTAAAAATAATTATTAGAACATTTTGATAAGTTATCTAATGGCTTCTAAAATAGGCTTAATGGACAAATATTCATTGATTCCTGGGGGAACAGATGCATTTAATTTAATTTGCCATAGAATTTCTTTTCCCCCCACTATTTTCTTTATATCACCTCCCCTAGGGTTAATTTTAACCACTTCCAATATCCCAAAGTGGAAGCCTGAACATCCTTGGTTTTCATTTAGGTGTTTCCACAGGGCATTTTTCTCATCACCCTTTTGTATACTGTAAAGATGTTAGTATATTCTATTTCTCAGGCATCTGGTGGTCTTCCCCACATAAAAAACTGGACACTTTGTACACTTTTAGCTAGGTACACCAGATGCCTGGATCTACAGTTACCCCTTTGAAACCATATTTTAGTTCTGTTAATGTCCTCTAATATTTGACCTGGGGTGGGTATGATGTATTGGCACTGCCTACAAGTCCCACACTTTTGTGTCCCTTTGGTGATAGCTCCCTTGGGTTTGATTTTCCTTTCTAATAATTTCTTCATGTTACTTCCATTTTTGTAAACACAAACTGGTTTCTCCCCTACAATCTTTGATATTTCACTATCTACCTTCATGATGTTCCAATGTTTGTCCAATATTTTCCTAATTTCTCCACTGTTTACCAAATTGGAGAATACATGCTCTACCATATTCATTTTCCATTCTCTTATTGTCGAAACATCCATCAATATCTATAGTTGGTTGAATGCAATTTGCTTGGGTATCCTTATTTCCCAATAACGGTTTATATTTTTTACCTCATTCTCTTAACACATAATTGGTGACATCACTCACCAATTCAAGAGGATACCCTCTATCCAGGAAATAATCACCTATCTTTTCTAGTTCATTACCCATTTGTCTATCACTTTTCCATAAGGAAAAGTTTTAGAATTACTGCCTGTAGTGATGTAATAAAGTTTACTTTTTGTGAAGACCAAAATTCAATACCCTATTTAGACACCAGGATAACCCTTGAAGATGGGAGATTTAAATCCAATATATATAGGAAACAAACTTTTAGTAATTCGTACCTCGAATATCACAGTAGTCACCCCACGATTCAGAAAAGAAATATAGTTAAAGGTCAATGTATTCGTGCGGCCAGGATGACATCGTAAGTGAGGGACTTAGGTAATGAACTAGAAAAGATAGGTGATTATTTCCTGGATAAGGAAATAGAAAAAGAAGTCCAGTTATTAAGGAAAAATGTGGCAAGACCAATTTTACACTCCACAGAAGTCATGGTGCAGGCCGGTAATTTGTTTGAACACGGAGGTGAATTGGAAAATAATGATAACTTTCGAATTGCCTTTCCAGTTCCCATAGTAGACGAATTATGGAAGATAAAAAACATAATTATACAAAATTGGAACATCATAGTGGGAAACAAAGACCTAGCTGACAAAGTAGGTTTAGGTCCAAAATTTACTTACAAAAGGGTTTGCAACATAAAAAGCATGTTGGAATTCCATGGAGAAAAGACAAAACCTTCCAGGGCATGTACAATCAAAAAAGGAACATACAGTTGTACTAATTGTAAACAGTGTAGATTTATTTCAAACACATCGTTTATCACAATAGGTTTATTTAATGAAATTTTTTGGGCCAAGAATTATTTCAATTGTAACAGTGAACTATTAGTTTATGTAGCAACATGTGTGACATGTAGACAATATTATATAGGTAAAACCAAAAGAAGTCTAAAAAGACGTGTCTATGAACACAATTTGGCTATAAAAAAGAAAGACAAATTTAATGCTTTGTTTAGACATTCCATCATTTGTGAAGAATTCAAAAAGTTTGAATTCTTTGTTTTGGACAGTGTAGAAAACATTAGTTTAAATGGTGATTTGAACAACATCTTAGAATGCAAGGAAGTATATTGGCAGCTCCTTTTAGGAGCTGATAAGTTCCCTGGATTAAACGATACAATAAATCTAAAATGCTTTTTAAAATATAGATAAAAAGAATTTTATTGTGACACAATACATCATTTGTTAATAATTGTAAAACATAGAAATGAGTTTTACTATAAGATGCTTTTTTACAAAAGAATTTTTTACTGAAGGTTGAATTTTAACATAATGTGCTAGATAGAAGTGGTAAGATGTGGCACTTTAAATTAACATGTGTAATTATGAGGTAATTTCCTGGTAAGATGTATAAAATTAAGCAACAGAGTAAATCAATGGTTTCTGAGGAAGGTCGCATAATAAATTGGTGACTGAAAGCGCTAAACTGTTGTGGATTATTTCTCCAAGCTGTTTGGGACAACGGTACCTTTGCTTTTTGGTGTAAATAGTAGGAATATTTTAATATTAGAATAGGATGTATTTTGTATTTGACATGCACTAGCACTTAAGGCAGTAATTGGGATTAACATATGATTAAACAGATGATCTATAAGGAATGGAGAAATTATATGTAGTGTTCTGATGAAGTCTGAATTGATGAAAGCGCTTAACCGAATGGTTTTTAAACTTGTTTTCAATAAATTGTGTTAAGAAGTCAAGGAAGTGGTTCGTATTTGTCCGACTATACTGTCGCTTAGTGCTGTTTTTTTTTTTTTTTTTTTTTTTTCAACGCTGTGGAACAGAGTTTTATTATTTTTAATACTTTTTCATTTGTTGGACTGTTCCTGAGTTTATTTTTAAATTGCTGGTGTAACACTTGAGTCAGAATATTCTTTTCCAGTCTCTGGGAATAGCAGTAAGCTGAGAAGTTCTTCAGAACCCCATCCAACATCAGTAACATTTCTAGGAATGTATTGTTTCAGTACTTGATATTTCTCTGCTGAGCAAAAAGTGATTCAAGCCATCGTGGCAGAGTTCTCTCAATAAAACTCCAGGGCAGCAGGTTTTTTTTGGCAACTCTGGTGTCTTGTATTTTCTTAGCACTTTCTACAAGGTTACACTTGGGAAGGACACAGTAGCATCTCAAATGTATTTCTTTAACAGTTTTGCAGGTTGACTACATAGAATTCGAATTCTCTCAGTATGTAAAAAGAGAGCGAGTTTCTTTGGTGAGCAGTACTATAAGCTTACCATTGGAAAGATCATACACCTTTCCACCCAAAGCTTAATGACAGACCTATTATTTAACATGACTTCCAGTATGGTGTTCACTCGTTGATTGCAACTGTAACAGATCTCCCAAAAGAGCAACAGTTAGATTGCAAAAAGCCAACATTTTTTCAGGAGACTGTAATGTTTGTGTCCTTATCCTGGGTGCCTAAATATTTTTTTTTCTTTTTCCTCCCTTAAAGTACTGAAAGGTGAGAGTTTAACCTTGGGATCTGTAAAATGTTGCAGGAAACCCAAGGGAACCAGTTGGGGAGCAGAGGAGAAGGAAACAAAAATGGCGTCTTTGTAAGAAGAAGTACTAGAAATTAATGAAACCCATTTGGATTATATCAGAACAAATAAAATTATAGAAGACACAGAAGACACCATTAACCATTACTCGGATACAATAAAATGAAAGGCTGAGATAGGGGTAAAGGAGCAAATGGCTGAAATAGAAGTACAGCAGGAGGCAAGTTTGTGGATCTGGAAGATGGAGATAGGAGAGAAAATTTTTGGTTCACTAATATGCTGGAGATGGGAGGGAAATGACTATTTTAACTTTCATGAGGCAGCAGATAAGTTTATAGGCTGAAGTAACAGAGAGAGATCCTAAGGAAAAAAAAAAAGATGAAACTTGTATGTTCTGTGGGGAAGCAGCAAGAAGAAAATTCCAGATCTAAATTAATGAAGTTATAAAACTACCCCCCCCCCCCCAAAAAAAAAAAAAAATGATTCTAACCATGTTGTGGGGAAAAGGAAGAGCACTTGCATAACCGTGAGATGAGTGTTTATGAATGATGACTGTTCTGTTTGCACTAGGATGAGGGGAAGTACGTTTATTCCCATCATCAGATTGTGCAGAGATCTGTTACATTTTAAACTGTTATCAGTCAGTATGAAGATCATTTTCCCAGGAGTCCTAAAACTAAAGCAGAGTAAGCCCTAGAGGAGCTGGGAAAATTTTAGTCAAGAAATGTGGGGGTGGGAATTCCTGCAATCAAAGGGTGAGTGGGAAAGAAGGAACACGGAACAGGAGGCAAAGCTGCTTCAAAGTGCGCACACAACCATTTCCAGTCTTTAAAAATATGTATGACAAGCAGAGAGAAGTGCCATGTTTTCTTGAAGAGTGTGGTATGCTTCCTTTGTGCAGTAGTCATCAAATGTTAATGAGACTGGAAATTCAGAGGGACAACTAAGTATTGGTCTCTCTGCTACCATAATTTAAAACCTATAGGAATGCTGCTAAATATATTTTTGCTCATCCTGAGCACTAGACTCTTAGAGGAAGAAGAACGTTGAGGGAATGGTTGATTAGTGTTAAAATAAATAAGACTAGGGGCCATAAAAAATGTAAATTTGGATAAGTTTTGTCTTGGTGTAGAGCTGAAAACCATGGCTTCATAGGCTGAAAATGTGGCTACTCTGATTAGGTCACTAGACCTGTCAGGGAGGGGCAACTCCAATTTAGACTGTTCAGAACCCAGTAGCTGGTGCAGGGTGAAGGGTGCATCTGCCTTGAGCACAGGCTGTTGGACATTGTTGGTATTGTTTAGTTGCAGTGTTGTGTGCATTCACTTGATGCTTTCATTTAAACCGCTTTTGTTTTTTGCTCTTCAGTCTTGGAGAGGAGTTTTTGCTCAAGTTTGGATTGGGGGATTTGGCTTGGGGGGGGGGGGTGCCATTGAGCTGTCGGAGGTGCAGATTTGACACCATACCGGCTGTGATCCCTTGCGGAGGATGTAAAAGAGAGAGGTTTATAGAACATGATAAAAGGGACTCGAGTTAAAATGTACAGTCCAGTTACAGTTGGAGGGTGTACTGAGAGGAGACTGGGTGAGGATGGATTAAAAAAAAAATGTGAAACGGGAGAAAACTCTTAATGTTAGATGTAAAGGAAAGGGAGATGAACTCTATATATATATATATATATATATATATATATATATATATATATATATATATATATATATATATATTGAAATTGATTTGAAATGTGTTGCCTGTGGGAGAGTAAGAAGTAATAAAACATAGGTTAAGATACAAATGTGCGTTTCTAATGGATAAGTATAAGGAAAGAATCTGAATAGCACTGCAGTAGCAGATGCTGAAATAAAGTATTAGAAGAATTGGCAGGGGATGGAAGAAAAATGCCACAACAGAGCAGATGCTCAATTCTTGACAAAGGAAAAAACGTTTTTAAAATGTTTGCTGTATATAGTTAGTAATTGTTAGAATTTAATAGCTTCTGCATATGTAGTATGGTGAAAGAAAGTAGAACACATGAAAATTTGGGATGGGGAAACTATCTCGAGAGAAGATTATTGGAGTAGAGTGAATGGGAAGGGCAGTAGGAGACACAACCTTGACCAACAGATTGGGATAAGCCCCTCGACTGTGTAACATATATACAGAGTAAGTGGAGAGGAAAGGAAGAATGCGAAAATAAAAATTGGAATGAAAGTGACAAATTATTTTCATAGAATGTGAATGGTCATAAAAGCCAGCCAAAAAGAAGATTCTCACACATTAAGGACAGTACATGTGGTGGTGTTACAGGAGACTCAACTGAATAGACAGGAACATAGAGTTAAAGACTGGATTCAAGGAATCAGCAAAATGTAAGGGAGGCAGGAAATTAGGAGTGTTAATTTTAATCGGTAGGAATGCATATCTGAAAACTGAAGAGTAAAGTGATTAATTGGGTAGCTACTGTTAGGGGACAAGAGCGACATCAGTAGGTGTCTATGTAACACCTCAAACTAGTTTAAAGTTCATAGGTGTGTACTAGGCTAATGGCCCTGGAGCCTTTACAAGCCTAGCCCATAGAAGTGCCCTGGCATTGTGCCGCCCAGCGTTAGTTCCCAGAGCCTCTATCAAGTAGAGCCACTGGAGTGATCCTCTGGGTGAACTTTCTATTTCCATCCACTCATCAAGATCTCTCTTGAAGAGGGCTAGTAAAGTGCTCTGCTTGACATGTATGGGAAGTCTATTCCAGAACATGGGCAGTCTCTGACTTATGAACCTGTCCCTCCAGCTTGTTCTGTTGATTGTGGTAGTGAGGTTAAGGTCTCTGGAGCATGTGGTGCGGACAGATTGGGATTTCTTTAGATGTAGCATTTCTAATAGAACTGGGTCAGACATGGCTTTAAGTCGAGCAGAGATCGCCTCTTAGTTGATGATATGAGATTGAATAGCTGGAGTTTTTTTTAGTCTGTCCATGTAGGACATGTGTTTAAGGCCTAGGATCCTCTTCGTTAGGTACTTTTGTGGCCTCTCCAGCTGTTATAGGTGTCTAGTGAGGTACATGCCAAATGGGTCATTATACTCTGGTCTATTGATGGAAGAGTAGAGAGAAATGATTACCTCTTTCTTCCTGGATGCAAAACCCTTAGTAAGATGTGCCACAGAAAAACATTCTGACCACAGTGGCAATGTGGTGGTCGAAGGAGAGGTTGCTGTGTCCCCAGATTTCTTATAATACCTTCAGTGTTCAGTGGGCTTCTATCAGTGTGGTAATTGGTGGGAACTGAGTTTTTCCCAAAGGGATGACTACTCATTTTTTGGCATTAAGCTTAAGGCCATGGTTTTGACACCAGTCATTGTTCTCAGCGAGGTCTTTCTGTAGGATGTCTGTATCACTTGGGGAGTTAATGGCTCCCAGCTTGCAGCAGTCTGTGAACTTCCAGCCAGAGTCTCTCCATGTTGGCTTTGACTTTTGAGAAGCAGATGCCAAACAGGACAGGACCCAGGACCTTGTGGGACTCTACTCGTGACTGGT
Organism: Protopterus annectens; assembly: GCF_019279795.1. Lineage (NCBI taxonomy): Eukaryota > Metazoa > Chordata > Ceratodontiformes > Protopteridae > Protopterus > Protopterus annectens. Next base: position 1,173,391,144 of record NC_056727.1, read on the forward strand.
CGGCAGTCTGACTTGGAGTCCCCTACTTCCACACTGTGGGTTCTATCTGTGAGCCAGTTTGCAACCCACCTAACTGTATAGGGGTTGATTTCTAGTTTGAGTTTATCAATAATTCCTGAGTGAGGAATGGTATCAAAGGTCTTGGCCAGATCTAGGGAGTCTGTATGAACTGCCTTACCCTCATCCACAGCTCTGGTGACTGACTCAAAGAAGTCAACCAGGTTGAGCAGGCATGAGCTACCTTTCACAAAACCAAATTGCGTGGGTATCTAGAGTTTGAAGATTCCCTATGTCCTTGTTAATTAGGTCCATGATGATGCGCTCCATATCCTTGCATATCAGGCTAATGGGGCGATAATTTCCAGGGTCTGTAGTCACTCCTCCTTTATGGAGAGGAATGATTGTAGCAGTGCGCCATTTGGTAGGGACAAAGCCTGAGGTGAGGCTGTGAGTGAACAGGGCACACAGATGTGGTGCCAGTTCACTTTGTAGTTCCATGTTTAGTATATGTCACCATATTTTAAAATTGTACTATGCTCTACAGCTGTTTTATAGGTTCATAGGTTCATACTAGGCTATCTGCCCAAGGGCATTTATAAGCCTAGCCCATAGTTATGTGGCTTTCGCCACCCCTTTAGTTTGAATAAAAACTATGCCTATCATTTTTCTGTGCCTCTGTCAAGCAGTGACACTGAAGTAATCCCTGGGGTATATCTGCGATCTCCCATCCATTGGTCAAGATTCCTCTTGAACAAGGCCAGCGAGGTGCTCTGCCTCACATGTACCGGGATTTTGTTCCACAGCATAGGGAGTCTCTGGGTGATGAATCTGTCCCTCCAGCACGTTCTATTTATAACCGTGTCAAGGTTTAAGTCTCCCGCCCTTGTGGTTCTGAGGGATCTAGATTTTTGAGGTGAAGCATATTCATCAAATCTGGGTTTGACATGGCCTTATATGTCAGGCACAGGTCACCTCTGAGCAAGCGGTATGAGACTGAATAAAGCTGGAGTTCTTTCAGTCGGGCAGCATAAGACATATTTTGAGACCCTTTATCCTTTTGGTGAGGAACTTTTGGGGCCTTTCAAGCTGCATCAGGTGTCTGGTCAGATACATTCGAACGGGCATTGTACTCAATCATAGGTCTAATGAGTGATGAGTACAGGGGACGATGACCTCCCTTGATCTAGATGTGAATCCCTTCATGATCAGGTGGGCGATATAGAAGGTTTTCCTAACTACTTTAGCAACATGAGTGTCAAGCGAAGACTACTGTCAACTTGGGTCCCCAGATCCCTGATGACTTTTCTGTGCTCAGTGGATTGTCACCTATATGGTAGCTAGGGGTAACCTTGTTTTTCGAAGGGTATGACTATGCATTTTTGGCGTTTAACTTCAGGCCATGGCTCTGGCACCAGTTATCCGTTTCTGTGAGGCCCTTCTGGAGGATATCTGTGTCAGATGTGTTTTCGACTATGGCCCAGTTTGCAGTCATCTGCAAACTTTGTCAGCCATAACCCTCCTGTGTTTGCTTGTACTTCAGAAAAGTAGATGCCGAACAAGAGTGGACCCAGGACTGAGCCCTGTGGGACACCACTTGTGACAGGCTTTGAGTCTGACATGGCTCCAGCAACTCTGACCCTGTGGGTTCTGTCGCTTAGCCAGTTTGCAACCCATCTTGTGATGTATGGGTTTACATTCAAGCTGATGAGTTTTTCGATGATACCTGAGTGGGGTATTGTGTCAAAGGCCTTTGCCAGGTCGAGGTAGGCTGTATGGACTGCCTTTCCCTCATCAATGGCCTTGGTGACTGTCTCAAAAATGTCAACCAAGTTTAAGAGGCAGGATCTGCCTTTGACAAAGCCAAACTGGGTTGGATCCAAAGTCTGCAAGTTCCCTATGTCTTTATTTATGAGTTCCATTATGATCCTCTCCATGGCTTTGCAGATAAGGCTTGTCAAGCTAATGGGCGGTAATTTCCAGGGTCTGTGGAGGCACCGCCCTTATGAAGTGGGACCACAGTCGCCGTGCGCCACTCCTTGAGTGCGTATCCTGAGGTGAGGCTAAGATTAAACAGCTGTCCTAACTGTGGGTTTAATTCATCGTTGAGTTCATGAAGCACACAGCCGGGGACACCATCCGGTCCCATGGATGCTGTGTTTTTTGCCTTAGTGAGGGCAGTTCTCACCTGGGCGTTGGAGATGTTTGGGGGCTACAATCCTCTGGAATAGATCTCTCCTTTTGGGGAGGGGGAAGTTTGCACTGAACCTGTCAGCCAGTATGTTAGCAATGTGTGTAGGTTCAGTAATTTTCACATCATTTTGAACTAATTCTGAGCATATCTGGGAGTTTCCTCCTAGGTTTCTAACATAGCTAAAGAAGGCCTTATGATTGTCTTTAGAGTCCTTGGCGATTTTTCTCTCAAAATTTGCCTTGGATGATTTTATGAGAGCTCTTAGTTTTTACTTATAATGATCAAAGGTGTCTTACCTTTCAAGGATTTTGCTCTATCTTGTAGTAGCTTCCTCCTTTTGTTGTAGAGCTTGTTTATGGCTGGGGTCCACCAGACTGGACGCTTGCCTTTGGTACAGAGAGTCTTAGTTTTGTTTGGGATTGCCTGATCCATGCAGTCCTGTAGGTGCTGGTAGAAGGCATTTGTAAGTGATTCAGCGGTTTGAGTAATGTTTACCACTGGCTCAGGGGCCTTAAAGGAGACCACACTAGTTTTAGAAGTGTGAAATCGGCTTTTGAGAAGTTTTTCACTGTGGTCTTTTTGTTTCAGGTGGGGGATGAGGACCTCCAGCGAGATTAGTTTATGATCTGATCTCACCAGTGAGGGGTATACTTCGGTGTTGAACATTTTGATCCCATGTTCGTGATGATGAGATCAAGTATGTTTTCACCTCTTGTGGGGATGGTGACTAGTTGTTCCATGGCATTTGAGTTTATGAACTCCAGGAATCTTTGGGTTAGAGTGTTCGGGCTTGAGTAGTGTTCCCAGTCTATATTAGGGTAGTTGAAGTCACCTAGTATGATGGTGTTTGGAGATACATTTATCCTCCAATGTTTTCAGGAAGGCCATGTGAGGTTCCTGAGTTTGAGAGGGTGGCCTGTAACATGCTACAAATTGCAGAGCAGTCTTGCCTATGGTTAATTGCACCTGGATGGTCTCCGATGCATCGTGCGTTGCCACCAACCTTGAGGTGTGGGTGTCCTTTATGAATATGGACACCCCTCCTTTCTTGGTGTTGTCCGGATTTTGGGGCGGGCATTATGATATGAGGTGAAACCTGTTAGTGCTGGGGTGCTCTCAGGAGCCTTGAACCAGGTTTCTGTCACAGCACAGACATCGATGTTCTCCATATTGAGAAGGGCCTCGAGTGCGTGCATCTTGAGATTGAGACTTCTGGCATTGAGCAGCATTACCCTTAGTTTTTTCCTTTTGGTGTTCTAGGGTGGTAGGTTTAGAATTTGAGCCTTGCCTAAAAAGGCACTATGGGGTGGCAAGAGCCTTTGCCAATATCCGGAAGCCCAGGGTGACAGGTGCAAGCCGTCCCTTGCGGCAGCGTGGCTTGTCCAGCATGTCATCCCAGGCAGACAGACATTGGATCCCCTTTGAATGACACCAGAATTTAAGCCAATTATTAAAGCTGATCATCTTATCACTGTATTGTGGCATCATTCTAGGTGAAGGTAGGATACTGCTCAAGGTCAGGGTCATACCTGCCTGGGCTACATAATCAGAGAGCTCCTCGGCGTCCCTTTTCATGTAGTCCAAGGAGGTACGTCTCAGGTCGTTGACACCAGCGTGGACAATGACTGAGTCGTACTTGTACCTGCTGTTGAGAGACCTGAGTGCTTGCGTTATGTGGCGGATTCTAGCGCCCGACAGGCAGCTTACTGTGACCTTCTCCTTACTCAGTCTGGTGGCGGACGTCAGTGTGTCTGACTATGGAATCACCAATGACAAGTGTGTCTGGCATTTTGTTTGGCCTTAAGGGCTGTGACTGTTTGACACTCTGACTGTGTGGTCTATGTGTTGCATGTGTTGGGTCGTGAGGTGGTAGTTGTTTGGGTGTCTGCTTTGGTGGCCTCTGCTGTTTTGGTAAATTTTGACCAGAGCCTCCGAGTATGTCTTTGTGTGAGTATGTGTATGATTTGAAGTTGTGATGGTACCATGTGTGACTGGGTATGTATTGTGTGTGGTTGCCTTCTCCTCCTGTCTGGTCTTGCCAGTCCTATGTTGAGAGAGCTCAGCCTCCAGTTTGGCCGTATAGTTGCATCTCTCATGTATTTGTGTTTTGTGGGAGAAGGAGAGGATTGTCTGTGTACATGAGGCAATTGTAACATTGCCTCAATATTCCCAGGTTCACCAGTTGAGCTGGAGAGGACACTAGCAACTGATCCCTCGACATACTAGAAGTAGTAGATAAAGAACTTTCAAAGGACTCCGGGGAAGTGGGTTTTGGGCTGGTGGGGTACTATCTATAATAAGAGTGCTTTATCAAGGTGCAAGTACTGTAGGAGTAAGTGCTAGGCTTTACAGATAGAGAATAGTCTACTTGGGAATCAAGTAGAGATGAACTTTTCAGTTATAGGATATGCTGGTTAGATCAGCAGTACAGTTTAGCGTGTTTTATAGCAGGGGCTGAAGGGAGCTAGGAATTGGCCCAAAGCGACCAATGGACTACTAGTTTCTGGCTGAAACTTCACCAAATCGGACAAAAGGCGCTCAGTGCTTCCCACTCCCACTGGTAAGCAAAGAAACTTCCCTCCTTCCTAATAAGGCAATGGATCAGTAACAAGAACTAAAAACAAAGCCCAGGGATCAGCAACTCTGAAACTGGACTACTCTAGTTCAGTAAAGTGGGAAAACAAGAGATTTTTTTGTTTTATTACAGAGATAAGGAAAAACAGACAGTAAATGCTATAAATGCTGTAAATTGGCTAGCGCACTTTAGTGTGTAGCCTACAGAAACAATTTGCAACAATTAGTAACTTAAAGTGCAATAAACAGTGTAAAATGCAGAAATCACTTAAAGTAGCAGTAAAACAGGCGAAATGCAGTCGCTAGCTTAATAACAGTGGGAAAGCCACAAAAATACTTATATCTGGTAGAAAGTCACTCTTTTAGCTCTCTGCTGCTTGGATCACTCTGCAGGCCACCACGAGGATCTGTGCAGAGTTGGTACAAGCTGGAAAACACGTGTTTAGCGTGTTTTATAGCAGGGGGCTGAAAGGAGCTAGGAATTGGCCCAAAACGACCAATAGACTACTAGTTTCTGGCTGAAACTTCACCAATTCGGACAAAAAGGCTGCTCAGTGCTTCCCACTCCCACTGGTAAGCAAAGAAACTTCCCTCCTTCCTAATAAGGCAATGGATCAGTAACAGGAACTAAAAACAAAGCCCAGGGATCAGCAACTCTGAAACTGGACTACTCTAGTTCAGTAAGGTGGGAAAACAAGAGATTTTTTATCTGTTTTCTTCTTGTCTTGCGTCCATAACTAGACTAATGTCTGTATTTAAATGCTATGTTTTTTTTAACTGTATAATGCAAATATATGTGGAGCTTTTCTCCCCGGGCCTCCACTGAAAACGGACCGGTGTCCAGTCGGACTCTCCCGGTCAACAAATGTAAATAAATAAATTCATGGAGAACACAGCCAGGGATATTGTCCAATCCCATGGAAGCTGTATTCTTGGCCTTGGACAATGCAGCTTTAATTTGTGCTGCTGTAATGCTGGGTGCCTGGCATTCTTCCGGTATTGAGATTGGCCCTTTGTGGAGGAGGGATAAAGATGGTACTGAATCTGTCAGCCAATACGTTGGCAATATTTGTTGGCTCAGTATAGGAGATACCATTGTGCAGCAACTCAGAGCAAATCTGGGTATTGCCATGGAAATTCTTGATATATAACTGTAGAAGGTTTTGTGGTTATTTTTAGTGTCTGCCACAATTCAGCCTTTATAGCTGGCTTTGGAGGTTTTGATGAGGGATCTCAACTTTTTGTTGAGGCTAATCGGGGAATTTTTCCATTCTTGGGACTTCACCTTTTTCAGCAACAGTTTTTCTTCTGTTGTAGAGTTTATTAATGGCAGGGGACCAGCAGATTGGCTTCCTATTTTTGGAGAAGAGCATCTTGGTTCTGTTGGGTATGGCTAGTTCCATGCATTTATGTACATGTTCATACAAGTGCATTGGTGTAGGATTCAGCAGTCATGCATCCATTTTTCATTCGCATGGGTGCTGTGAAGTTGGCCATCTGTTTTTAGGTGTCCAGAGTCAGCTTTGGAGAAATTTTTCATGGTGGATACCTTTGCAGGGGGTTGAGATGTGGATTTCCATGGCGATTAGTTTGTGGTCTGATCTAACCACGGAGGAATTGACTATTAGTGTAGAGCAGCGGTTGCCCATGTTGGTAATAACCAGGTCAAAGATGTTGCTTCCTCTAGTGGGGGTACAAATGAGCTGGTCCAGGGCCTTGGAATTTATGACTTCCAGGAAACTGTGGGCCACTGCATTGGTGCATGAGTAGTTTTCCCAGTTGATGGAGGGGTAGTTGAAGTCACCTAGTATTGAGATGGATCTTAATAGTTTCCAGGGTGCTTAGGAGTGGGGAGTGAGTTTTGATGCATGTTTGGTGGACCTGTAGCAGGCTATGACCTGAATTGCCATCTTAGCTAATGTTAGTTGTACCTGGAGTATCTCAGATGCTTTATGCTGGGGTACTAGTCTGGAGGTGTGCATATCCTTTATGAAATATGGAGACACCATTGCCTTTGGAGCTTCAGTACATGTTCTGGGGCTGAATGGTGTGGAATGAGTTGTAGCCTGGTAGTGCAGGGGTGCTTTCTGCTGCTTTAAACCAGGTATCCGTTATAGCACAAATGTCGTTCTCCATTTTGAAGAGTGCTTTGAGCAAGTGGATCTTGAGATTTAGACTTCTAGCGTTGAGCAGCATGACCCTCAGATTGCATTTATTTATAGCGATTATAGTGGTAAGTTGGTCTTTGGAACACCACCTAAAAAAAGGCACTGTAAGGGTGGCAAGAGCCTTAGCCAGTACCCGGTGGCAAGAGCCTTAGCCAGTACCCGGAAACCCAGGGGCGACAGATGCAGGCCATCGAGGTCTGTCAGTCATGTCATCCCAAGCAGACAGATACTGGATCCCCTTAGATTGACACCAGAAACTTAGCCAGCTGTTGAAGTCAATCATTTTCTGTTTGTACTGCGGTATCTTTCTTTGCGATGGTAGGATGCTGCTCAGGGCTAGGGTCAGACTTGCCTGGGCCACATAATCCAGGAGCTCCACCATGTCTCTTTTCATGTAGTCCAGGGAGGTGCATCTCGGGTCAGTCACACCCACATGGACAATGATGGTCACACTTGTACTTCTGTGTGTTGTCGGATTCTGGCACCTGATAGACAGGTGACTTTTACCTTCTCCTTAATCAACCTAGTGAATGGGACATCAGTGTGCCTCACTGTTGAGTCACCTATGATTTTTTTTTTTGAATTGGGCAAGCTGTTTTGCCTTAGGGGCTTAGGTTGAGGGGCATACTGTGTAGGTGAGTTATAGGGCTTGTGGTTTGTGCGGTGTTGTGGTGGTAGAGTGCGTTTATACCCTGGAGGTCTCTGCTGTTTGGGTAGATTTCTTTTGAGAGCATCCGCGAAGGTGGGTGTGTGGTTTGTGTTTTTATGTGAGGTCTGTGATGGTGGGTGTTCTGGAGGGCTGTGTATTCCATGTGGTGTGCAGGTATTGACCTTCTCTTGACCAGCTATTCCAGTCTTGGCTGAAGAGCGCATGGCTTCCAATTTGGAGATATAAGTGCATCTCTCACAAGTCTGAGTGTTGGAAGGTAAGAGGAGAGGGTTGTCTGTGTACATGAGGCAATTGCTACACTGCCTCAGAATGCCCAAGTTAACCAGGTTAATAGGAGTAACCACAGGGAACTGACCTTTAGGCATGCCAAGAGGGATGGTTATCCTTACTAAGTACTGGAGCTGTTTCCTTATAGGACGTCTAGTGCTGATGGCACTTGTGCTACGATAATTGGTACAAAAAGCCTGATGAAGTGCTAGGTGAATAAGCTAAAGTGCAAAATAGAAGAGAACTAGCAAGTTCTAAGGGAAAAATTGAAGAGCAGACTTTCTGGCACTGGTAATAGTTTACCCCCAGCTTAGTAGTGCTGCATGGCACACAAACATGTTCTTTTAAACAAGAAGGTTGAAAGGGATAGAAAAACTGCCCAAACTGCCAATAAACTACAATTTCAGAGCCAGAAACGACTCCTCTTGTGGTAGATAGGCTACCTCATGCTTACCACTCCCACTCATAAGCTGGACGGCTAACAGAGAAAGGTCTGGGGAACTCAAACTTACAGAACAGTCCTGGATACAGCATATGTGTCTAGACTACTCTAGTAACGGGAAAGGCAGGAAACAAGCTTAGAACTTTTTTTGTTTGTTTTGTTTGCAGAAAAAACAGTCAACCTGTAGCCGGAACACCTCAAAAAGGGTTGAAAACTGTGCAGCTGAAGCTCTGGATGCTGCAGACCTGTATTTAGATTATGGTACTCAATTTTAAGGTTAAGAACTCTTTAAAAAAAAAAAAAAAAAAAACTCAGTTAAGCACAGATTAACTACATTTCATTGCTATGTACTGCAATTCATTACTGCTTAACTGCAGTTTTTCAAAATCCAAGTGCTATTCTTTTTACTACAAGTGATTAATCAGTAGATTGCTTTGAAACAATACCTCACAAATCATAACAGTAACAGACAGCATTAATAAAGCAGTTATTCAGTAGAATACTGTCATCAAGTTAGTGTGGCTACCAGCAAGTAGTAATAAATTTGGCAAGCAGCAAAATGAAGTAGAAAGAGGTACATTTCTAGTAGAAAGTGAAAAGACAGAAGATAATTCAAGGTTCAGAAGCTAAAGGGGTGGGCCTTTACTAAGATGTCCTTCATGGATGCATCTGCAGTCATAACAAGTGGGTTGTCCTGTCGTCAGGCAGCCCTGCAGTCGGCCGGATTCCAAAGTCCGGGTCCGGCTTCGGCTGATGTCGCACTCCACCCGACGTCATCTCTGTTGGTCTTCGGGTATAAAAGCATCAGCCGACACCATTTTCCTCAGTCTTTCTTGCCGCGTGGCACCCGAAGCAGAAGCTGTTCGCAAGTGCCGGTCGGTCGGATCCAGAGATTACTTCTACCGAATACTACTTCGAAGACTTCTAAAGCTAAGTACCCCGTTGGGGACTCTTTCTTGCCTCAGCCGATGTCAGAAAAAGTTAACAATTGTTTAACCTGTGGGAAACAAATACCTCATAAAGATTTCCACTCTTACTGTCTGCCTTGTTTAGGCCCAGCCCACGACGTAGCAGCCTGTTCGGCCTGTGCCTTTTTCAACCGACGAACGCTTAGGCGTCGGTCGGAGTTTGCAGAACAGTTTTTCGGTACTGATTTTGCGTACATTATGCCGTCGGATCCTCCGACTACCCAATCTACCAAAAAACGCAAAGATAGACCGACACTCGCGGTCCGCGGTTTCGGCCGAAACCACGGTAAAGCAAACCGCGAGTGTCTCGGTTTCGGCCGAAACCGAGAAAACTGATCAAAGTACAGCTGAACCTGTTCTTACAACTGAGGCCCCTGCTACAACTCTTGAATCGACCTCAGAAATTTTACCCACTACGGTGGTTGACTTATCAGACACCATCCCCTTGGATGTCTCTACCCCAGCACGTGGTGCTGCTAGGCCTCCAGCAGCCATGTCCATTAAGGCCTTCGCCAGGGCCAAAGCAGCCAAGACTACTAAATCAGTGCCTGTTAAACCCTCCACATCCAGGCCCTCTTCTAGTTCTCAAATGCTTTCTTTGGCAGAAGATTTAATTTCTTTAATTAGAGGATCTCAATCTCACCCAGACAGGGCCTCTCAGCCCCAGAGAAGAGACCTAGGGCAGAGCCCCCTGAGCCCGTGTCTTCTGATGATTCTGCTGATGAATCAGACATAACTGACCAGCCAGAGGCTCCCTTCTCCAATTTTGAAGATTCTGATGCTGAAGAATCCATTCCAGCTGCTTCCCCACCAGAAGAATTCTCCTTTGGGGAAACCTTGCATGCCATGCGAGAACAGTTCCAATGGCAGCAACAGGATTTTTCAGACTCCAGAAAAGACTTAGGACCTTTCTGCACCTCCCACAGCACAGGCCCTTAGCTATACCTCCTGTTCTCTCTGTGGTGGATGATGCTTTCAATGATGTTTGCTCCGCTCCAGATTCTTTACCCCAGCCCCTGCCAAACCAGACAGATTTTACAGGGTGCCAGATACTCATCACCACCTTTACAAGACCCCACTTGCAGACCCAGAAACTATATCCCAGGGTCCCAAGGCAGTAGCCGCGACCACAGCTAAAAACCCTATTCCTTCTGAAAGGGAAGCAAGGTCATTAGACAGATGGGGTAAAAGGTCTACACTTCAGCTACTCTCTCAGCTAGAGCTTTAAACTGTCAGTTTCACATGATACAATACCAAGAGTTTATGCTTGATCAGTTAACTAAAAACTAACCACTGATGAATCTCTTGATAAGAAATATGTATTAGAGATGGTAAATAACATACAACAGGTTAGCAACCATTCCTTAAAATGTGGCTATGATGCACTGGAGGCTTCATTTAGATCAGCCATGACAGGCACAGTGATAAGAAGACATGCATGGCTAAAGGAACAAGCTTTACTGGATCATGTTAAAGCTAAGTTGCTAGATGCTCCTATGGACAAGACAAGTTTGTTTGGTACACCTGCCCAGCAGGTTATGAAGAAAATGGAAGAAAAGGCAAAATCTGTTCAAACTGTTAAAGATTTCTTGCAGGTTCAACCCCAAGGTTTAGCAGGAACTGGCCTGCCAAAATTGGTCCTTTCCTGACTCCACAAAATTTCAAAGGGGCAGGAATAGACATTCCAGAGGCAGAAACCAATCCAGAGGAGGTGCCTACAGAGGACGACAGTGGCAAGGTAACAACAGAGGCACAGACACAGCCACTGCCACTACTTCAGCACAACCACAGTGACTCAATCCTAACTCCGCCTACCAGGGAACAAATAGCAGCTCCTCTAGGCGGAAAGTTAACCTTATTTTCAAAGAACTGGCACTACATAACAAAAGACAAGTGGATTTTACAAACCATAGATCAAGGTTACCGGTTTCACTTCCACACTTTACCAGTCAAAAGAGGAATGCCAAATCTACCTCCAAATCAAAAAACAGAGGCTCTACGCCAGATAATGGTGTTAGCAAACATGAGAGCTGTGGAAAGAGTGCCAACAGCAGAACAAGGAAAGGGGTTCTATTCCAGACTATTCCTAGTTCCAAGAAAGGAGAAAAGTTGGAGACCAATTCTCGACCTGTCCACCTTAAATACATACATCATTGTCCCAAAATTCAAAATGCTGACCCTACAGCAACTTCTTCCCATGCTGGGCAAGGAGTCTTGGCTGGTAACTCTAGATCTCAAGGAGGCATACCTGCACGTCCCCATTCGACCAATCTGCAGAAGATACCTCAGATTTCTTGCAGGATCAGAGCACTATCAATTCTCAGCATTGCCCTTTGGCTTATCTACTGCCCAGAGTATTCACAAAATGCCTGGCATCAGTAATCGCCCATTGCAGACTACAGGGAATTCAAATTTACCCATACCTGGACGACTGCCTGCTACAAGGGGACAACAAAAGCAAGCTGACAACAGATTTACAAAGGGTCATTTACTTGCTACAAGGACTGGGATACACAGTCAATTTACAAAAGTCAAGGCTGATACCATCCCAAACAAGGACATTCTTGGCTGAATTGGACACAGTACAACAAATGGCATTCCTGACTACAGAAAAACAAAAGAACTTCCTCTTTACTTCTTGGCACTAACAAAACTGAACAAGTTAACAGCAAGAAAAGTTCTGCAGGCCTTGGGCTTCATGGCATCATGCATAATCTTGGTCCCATTTGCCAGACTACATATGAGGAAACTACAGTGGTACCTAAAGAATTTATGGTCCCAACACAGACACAGTCTAGAAACAGAAATCCCACTAATTCCATGCTTAAAACAGGAGTTCCTATGGTGGGCTCAGGCATGCCAGTCAAACCCAGGCCTACCCTTTCGCAGATGTCAACCAAGCCAGACCATCACAACAGACGCTTCAGACCTAGGATGGGGGGCCCACATGCTGGACAAATGCGTGCAAGGATTGTGGACACAGGATCAACTTCACCTGCACATCAATCTAAAAGAAATGCTGGCAGTAAAACTGGCAATCCAAAAGTTCAAACCATTCCTCAAAGAGGGCCAGTTGATGATAAGGACAGACAACACCACAGTCATGTGGTACATCAACAAACAGGGAGGCACTCATTCATACCCCCTATGCTGAATGACCTTGGAGCTGTGGACCCTGGCACTCAGCTACAACATTCAGTTACAGGCAATATTTGTACCGGGGAAAGACAATACTCTAGCAGACATATTAAGCAGAACCACCTCGGATGCCCACGAATGGAAGCTGGACCGGACATCTTCAAGACCATCTCAAAGAAATGGGGAATGCCACAGATAGACCTATTAGATCACCTCTCAATCACCAGCTCAAAAAGTTCTGCACAAGGACATTCCACCCACTAGCATGGAAAGTGGACTCACTCTCCTTCAACTGGAAAGGCCTAACAGCATATGCATTCCCACCTCTTCCTTTGATACACAAGGTACTACTAAAAATCAAGGAAGAACGTCCAAGGATAATCCTGATAGCTCCAAACTGGCCAAGACAACACTGGTACCCACTACTGAAGAGCATGTCTCGGAACAATATGTGGCCAATACCCTGATGCCTTTGATGTTAACTCAGAACAACTACAGCATCATACATCCAAACCTAAAACGCTGCAACTGACTGCATGGAACATCACATAGCAGCAGCTAATCCAGAACTTTCCCAAAGAGTTAAAGACATTATTCTTGAAGCACGCAGACCTTCAACAAGAAGGAACTATGCTGGAAAATGGAAAAGGTTTGTCATTTGGAGTACGGAAAGAGGAAAAGATGTGTCAAACATAGATATGCCTAACATTCTGGAGTATCTGGCGAACTTCTTCATTCAGGCCTGTCCTACTCCTCCATCAAGATACATGCATCAGCTATTTCAGCAGAATACAGCTTTGATCCACCTGTTTTTCGCACCCTTTGCTCAGGCAGTTCCTCAGAGGAATCAAGAATGTAAAACCTCCAAGGAAACCACCATTACCAGCTTGGGATTTAAACTTTGTGCTAGAAAAGTTGACACTATCACCCTTTGAACCAGCAGCAACAGCAGACCTACAACACCTGTCATGGAAAACTGCTTTCCTACTGGCAATTACTTCAGCAAGGAGGGTTTCAGAACTACAGGCCTTAATGGCAGTGCAACCCTTCCTAATCTTCCACCAAGATAGAGTGTCCATGAGGACTAATCCTACGTTTATGCCCAAGGTGGTATCCAGAGTATCTTTAAACCAGGCAATCCACCTACCTACCTTCTTTCCCAACCCACAAAACAGAGGGGAAAGAATACTGCATACCTTGGATGTACATAGACAGCTACGCTACTACTTGGACAGAACAAAAACAGCAGAAAGACTGACCAACTTTTGTAGCCTATGCAACAGGAAGGGAAGGAAAAGCTATTTCCAAACAGACAATCTCCAAATGGATAGGAAATTGCATACGATACTGTTACTCCTTCCATGGAAAACCAATTCCACAGAACATAAGACCTCATTCTACAAGGGCAACAGCCACTACCACAGCCTTCTTACGAGGAGTGGCAACCAAAGACATTATTGAGGCGGCTACTTGGACCTCCGTGCATACATTTGCCAAGCATTATAATTTGCCTCTATATTCCAGATCCCGAGCAGGGTTTGCCACTGCTATACTGCAAGGGATCCTAAACACACCATAATCTACTTTTATCCTCCTCCCCTAGTTGGCTATGGTATTCTACCCACTTGTTATGACTGCAGATGCATCCATGAAGGACATAGTACAGTTTTGTACCTACCATAAATGTAGATGTCCGAACTGGATAGCATCTGCAGTCAGGATTACCCTCCCTCCTTTCCCCTCTGTGGTACTCCTAGGATGTTTACCCTCCTAATAGCTAGCTGTTGGGGGGGAGTCTTTCATGGTGTATTTGTTTGTATATATGTACATATATGCTTATTTTTGTGTTTACCTCTATCTATTTGGAAACATTGGCATCTATCCAAATTTTAGCCTGCAAGAGGGCTACTGGCATCTGGGGCAAGAAACACTGAGGAAAATGGCGTCGGCTGATGCTTTTATACCCGAAGACCAACAGAGATGACGTCGGGTGGAGTGCGACATCAGCCGAAGCCGGACCCGGACTTTGGAATCCGGCCGACTGCAGGGCTGCCTGTCGACAGGACAACCCACTTGTTATGACTGCAGATGCTATCCAGTTCGGACATCTACATTTATGGTAGGTACAAAACTGTACTTTCTCACTATAGAATGAGCTGATGTAATGTGACTGTGGGGAAGAGTCCAGTATCAACTTTATACCGGAGGCGGTCAACTCAAAGCCACCAAGATTTAAGACCAGCACAACAACTGTGTGGGTGGGTGGGGAAAAAAACAGCCTTACAGATTACAGAGATATGTAGTAAAACAGAAAACAGTTGAAAATAAACACTTGTCTTTTTCCAGTATCACAGCAGGGCAAAAGGCAGAAAGCCAGTCTCTCTGCAGGTTTGAACAACTTAAGCAAACAATTGTAACTGGTTTAAAACACTGGCTATTGAAGGCAGAGAAACAGAAACCAGCCCAATTATCCATTCAAAAGTAACAGTTTTGCAGGAATGCTTTAAGCTAGATTAAACCAGACTAAATTACTTTCTGCCACAAAGATAAATGGCTAGGAGACTCTAGACAATATATTTCACTACAAGCTGAAAGGGTCACAAACAGTAACAGATATTCAGCTCTACCAGACAACAAAAAGACTAAAAACAGTTGCACCTATTGTAAAAAGAAACAATTGTACAGATTACAGAGATGTAGTATAACAGAAATGCAGAAAACAATTGAAAATAAACACTTACCTTTTTCCAGTATCACAGCAGGGCATAAGTCAGATGAGCATTTTTTTTTTAATGGAGGACGTGGATTTCCATAGACTGTTAGAATAAGATGCAAAAAGCTTAACAGCTCCAGTAATTTTAATTAGAAGAAGAAGCAAGTAAGACAAGCTATGGGGAAGAACCCAGGGTGTTGGTTTCCCAAACTGATATATGTAAGGCAGGGGAGGCATGGGCTTGTAAGTGTGGCAAACTATTAAAAAAATATTACAGGTCATGCTTCAAGAAGTAGAAAACAGGCAGTGATAGTAATGTTTACAAAGGAAGGTAAAGAATCTTAACGACCCAGAGTCCACCGAATAATAATCGTGCTAAACTATGAAACCTTTATTTGGATTATTGTTCAGAGAGTGACAAAACTGCTTCCAAGGTTGATCAACAGACACACACCTATCCACGTTTAAGGTAGACAAACATTTGACGACATAAATAAAGCATTGATGATCATAAGAATTTACTAGGCTAATAGCCCTAGAGCCATTTTAAGCTTGAATTACCCAAGTTTTTCCAATTATCAATGCTCATGGGATAGAATGGCTTTAGTGTATGGCTGTGCCTTAGGGTATCTACAAACTGCCCTTGTTCATAAGGGCAGCAAGCGACAAGCCAGGGGTGAATTTGCGATTTCCCATCCATTAGTCCAGATTGATTTTGAATAGGCTTAGGTAAGAGCTCTGTTTCAGTGTGTGTGTGTGTGTGTGTGTGTGTGTGTGTGTGTGTGTGTGTGTGTGTGTGTGTGTGTAGGGGGGTGTGTTCAGAGGAAAGGGTAATAGCTGAGACATGTACCTGTTCCTCTAGCAAGTTTTGTTTGTCACAGACTAGGTTTAGATCCTTTGGGTAATTCTGGAGCGGTTCGTTTTGTGAATGTGTTGCAGCTCCATTAGGGCTAGATCAGAGGATGTCTTGTAGATTAGGCATAGATTGCCTGTCAGTAATCTGTAGAGATGGTACATGGACATAGTTAAAAATCAGTCTGCATAGGACATATTTACATCCTATATTTTAGTGAGGAACGTCTGTGGCTGCTCCAGCTGTTACAGATGTGTGGTCAGGTACATGTCAAAGGGTGCATTGTACTAGATTATTGGTCTAATGAGGGCGGAGTATAATGGGACTGTAATCTCCTTAGATCTGGATGCCATGTCCTTATAAGTTGAGCCACATAGATTTTCTCATTATGGACACAAGGTGATCAAGTTCAGGTTACTGTCAGCATGGGCTCCCAAGTCCCTTACCACTGGATATACACTTTGGGGAGTGCTTGTCATTCTTGTAATTTACAGGGATGCTGGTCTTCCCAAAGGGTATAAATATGATTTTTTTTTTCTGTTGAGTTTTAAGCCATGATTCTGGCACCAGTTAGTTCTCTATGCCTGTATTCATTAGTACAACAGATTTGTGAAAACAGTATGTAGATCAAGAAACATTGATCTGTTTGGAAAAAGAAGCATCTGAGGAAGTGCAAAAATATAAACAACAAAACCTAGAGATTTTTGAAAAGTATAAAAAAGAAATATGGACATGGGAAAGAGAGAGAGAAATTTGATATGGTGCAATATTTATGCAAAGGTGAAAGCCAAATTAATCAATGTAAAGAAGGCAGCCCCAAAGATATTCAAAGAGAAATACAGGCAAAGGCATCCAGGTATGGAAAGTTTCACAATAAAGAAAATATCACGAAGAGGGAATGTAGAAAAGATTAGTAAAGTTAAAAATGGAAGTAGACGTTATGGAGTACCTGCAGAGTGAAGGATTTTGGTTTAGAAGGTCTAATGCTGGTTGCATCGCTGCGAGATGGGGCACGTTGACTAAGGAGAAGCAGGAAGATCAGGAGACATCTGAAGAAGAAATATGGACATGGGAAAGAGGTTTTAATATGGTGTAATGTTTATGCAAAGGAGAAAGCAAAACTAGCCAATGCAAAAAGAGCAGCACCAAAGATATATGAAGAGAAATACAGGCAAAGGAATCTGGATATGGAAAACTTTACAATACAAAAAATAAGACATAGAGGAAAAGTAGAAAAGGTTAGTAATGGGGAAGTTAAAGAAATAGAAGCCGAGGTTATGGAGTACCTGCAAAGTGAAGGATTCAGAAATTACCACAACAGGATAGAGAAATGGATTTCCACATTAAGAGGAAAGCAGTGGAACAAGAACCAATTGGTCAGGTGCCATATGAAGATATTTCGGAGCCTTCTACAGGAAACCAGTATTAACATTCACCTGAAGCTGGACAGGAATGGAAGGAACAGGAAACTCTGACGCAGTCAATGTTCAGGAGTGATAGGCCAGTGAGTTCCCATATGACAGAGCAACGGATGGCACGGGATGAAATTGAAGAGAAATGTGCCACAGGAAGGTGCTATAGAACTTTCTGTAGAATGCCTGCAGGAAATGGAATATAAAAAATGTGCCTTCAGTTTAGAAGAAAATGAGTTGAGAAGAGTTGCTTGATTTAATGGGTAGATATGTTAAGATCGATGAAAGAATTAGACTGCAGAAGGTCAGTAAAACCCAAAAAGTCAGAAGTCTGATAAAACAAATTAATGCAGTAATTAGGACTGTCCATAGAGGTCCATGTGGAGTAACGGAAGTAAACAGGATATACTACTGTGCAGCTAAATTAATAACTGATAAAGTTCTACCACAAGAGCACAGGATAGTGAGGAAAGGAAGGGGAAAAATCAAATACCATCATGGAAGTATCGAATAGAGAAAACTGTAAAGCAATTAAGAAAGGCAATGTACAGAATGCTTTGGCTAAGCATGTGATGCAAACAAACTCTGAGCATACATTCAGGTTTAGAGTTTTAGAGAAAATTAATGTGAATACAAGAGGAGGAGATATAATGAATCATACAGAAGATAGAGAGAGTAGATGGATTATCATGCTTAGGGCTGATACAGGTCACGGATTAAACGAGAGAGCATCTATTAGGCCTCATTTAAAGAAACGCAGGCATATCAAATTTTAATATTTCTTTATATCTAAATATATTTGTGATATACACCTCTATTCATATATATCTAAACATATTCATTATTATGCACATAGTCTACAATATACAATTTTAGTAATAGTGTTTTTAGATCTATATATCTAGATAGATTAATTGTTTTTTATATATATTTTTATTTTTATATATATTTATATTTACATATACATATACATATTTAGTTACTATTTATTTATTTACTTAATTTATATATATATATTTTTTAGAATTTGTATATTCATGTGAATTAATTGACATGAATATGGTATTTTAATTACATATGCACATATATACAGATATATTTGATATAAATATAAATATAAATATATAATAAATATATAATAGTTATTCATATATTCTTAGTCAACTGTTTTAGTATAATAAGCACTACTTAGGTTGGCTTCATTATTTCCATTGCTGCTATGTTTGTGATATCGCAACATATGACAATTTTATGTTGTCATTATTTTTAATTCAAGTTGTTTTTAAAAAATGTTCTTAATTATTGCATTTTTAATGAATGTGATTTGACTTGGCCAACATTCTATAGAATGTATGTTAGTATTTTTTAATGATTGGTCTAATTGATTGAGCCTTTATATCTGAGTATATTATTTATTGTAATACTTAGTCTGGGATGAGTTTTATTCTGTTTTTCAATATTAGATGCATTGCTGCTACTTTTTGTATGTACTATACCATTATATGCTGTGTTGGAGATGAATTTCATGCTGCTGAATAATATTAGATGTAGTGTTCGTTATTTAATTATTTAATTATTATCATTTTTTTATTTTTAATAGATTATTATATGTCCATCATTCAAAGTTCAGTTATCATTGTGGCTTTTTGATAATTTTTCAATTGATAATTTTCCAATTACTAATTAACTGATTATTATGGATGCCTTTAATTATATAAGGCGTATGAATTTTATGCCCAGTGTCAATGATCCGAAGAAGCTACAAGTTAGTGAAAGCGCTCATCGCATTATATTTTAATCAATAAACTTGTTTTGTGCATTATTTGGACTATATTCAGTGGATGTTTGTTTTATTGAATGAACAGCAATTCTCGCTCTATCACCGCTTGCTTGAACAATTTATTTTAATGCACTAGTTACTTTAAATAGCAAGCGTGCTTTTGGCGTGTAACCAGGAACTATATATTCTCTTGATTTTGTCTCAAAGTTAAGATGGTGTCTAATTGGAAAACACCACACCCAGATGCAGTACCTAACTTGTGGTTAAAAGTATTAACATCTTTGCATGAAGATTTAGCCATGGGTAAGAACTATTTATACGCACATCGTGAATAGACACCAACCTGTTTAACAACAGGAAAAACAATGCTCCAACTTAAGAGTGAACCTGCAAGATACCCTGACATCAAAGATTGAAACAATACTAATTTCATGAACTTTAATCGTACTTTGACTTAGGAATGGGGTCCATTCTCATCATAGTATTAGAAGCCCAAAAGATTTGGAGAGATTAAAAAAAAAAAAAAAAAAGGTATCCTGGGCTATTATCAAGACCCATTGATGCAGTGTTTTTTTTTTTTTTATCTCTGGAGAGTGCAGTGAGGACCTGTCCTGTAGTGGTAGTTGGGAGGGCGAAATGGGGGACAGGGGGGGTGATAAGGGGGTGAAATTGGAGCTTAATTTATCGGCCAGCAAATTTGCTATATCACCTTGTTCAGTGTAGAAATACTATTTTCTTGTAGTAAAGCACACTGAGTGTTCCCTTTAAGGTTGCGTACTAACTGAAAATGCGTTATGGTTATTGTTTTTGCCTCTTAAGTTGTCTTTGGTGGACTTTATTAGTTCCCTGATTTGCTTGAGACTGATGAGGGAGATGTCCTTCAAGGATGCATCTGCAGTCATAACAAATGGGGTTGTCCTGTCGTCAGGCAGCCCTTCGGTCGGCCGGATTCCAAAGTCTGGGTCTGGCCTCGGCTGGTGTCGCACTTCACCCGACGTCATCTCTGCTGGTCTTCGGGTATAAAGGCATCAGCCAACGCCATTTTCCTCAGTCTTTCTTGCCGCGTGGCGCCCGAAGCAGAAGCTGTTCGCAAGTGCCGGTCGGTCAGATCCAGAGATTACTACTACCGAATACTACTTCGAAGACTTCTAAAAAGCTAAGTACCCCGTTGGGGACTCTTTCTTGCCTCAGCCGATGTCAGAAAAAGTAAACTGTTTAACTTGTGTGAAACAAATACCTCATAAAGATTTCCACTCTTACTGCTTACCTTGTTTAGGCCCAGACCACGACGTAGCAGCCTGTTTAGCCTGTGCTTCCTTCAACCGACGAACGCTAAGACGTCGGTCGGAGTTTGCTGAACAGTTTTTCGGCTCAGATTTTGCGTACATTATGCCGTCTGATCCTCCGACTACTCAAATTGTTAAAAAACGCAAAGAAAAAGACCGACACTCGCGGTCTGCGGTTTCGGCCGAAACCACGGTTAAGCAAACCGCGAGTGTGTCTGTTTCGGCCGAAACCGAGCAAACGGGTCAATCTTCAGCCGAATCCATGACTACTACCGAGGCTCCTGCTACCCTAGTTGAATCGGCCTCTGAAGTTTTGCCTACTAATGTGGTTCCTAGTGAATTATCAGACACCATCCCTTTGGATGTCTCTACCCCAGCACGTGGTGCTGCTAGGCCTCCTGCAGCCATGTCTATTAAGGCCTTTGCCAGGGCTAAAGCAGCCAAAACTGCTAAATCAGTGCCTGTTAAGCCCCCCTCACACAGGCCCAGTTCCAGTTCACAAATGCTTACTCTGGCAGAGGATCTCATCTCTTTAATTAGGGGATCCCAATCTCACCCAGACAGGGCCTCTCAGCCTCCAGAAAAGAGACCTAGAGCAGAGCCAGAGCCAGTGTCCTCTGATGATTCTTCGGATGACTCAGACATTACAGACCATCCAGAGGCTCCTTTTTCTACTTATGAAGATTCCGATGCTGAAGAATCTATTCCATCTGCCTCTCCACCAGAGGAATTTTCCTTTGGGGAAACCTTACATGCCATGAGAGAACAATTCCAATGGCAGGGACAAGATTTCTCAGATTCAAGAAAAAGGCTTAGGACCTTTCTACACTTACCACAACATAGGCCCTTAGCTATACCTCCAGTTCTGCCTGTTGGGAATGATGCATTTAATGATGTTTGCACTGCTCCTGATACTTTACCTCCAGCCCCTGCCAAACCAGATAGGTTTTACAGGGTACCAGACAGTCATCACCACCTATACAAGGCCCCACTTGCAGATCCTGAGACTATCTCCCAGGGGCCTAAGGCAGTAGCTACGACCTCAGCAAAAAACCCTCTCCCTTCTGAAAGGGATTCCAGGTCCTTAGAGAGATGGGGGAAAAAAGTTTACACCTCTGCTACTCTCTCAGCTAGAGCTTTGAACTGTCAGTTTCATATGATCCAATACCAAGAGTTTATGCTTGATCAGTTAACTAAGAAACTGTCCTCTGATGACTTCTTAGATAAGAAATATGTTTTAGAAATGGTGAATAACATTCAGCAGGTTAGTAACCATTCTTTAAAATGTGGCTATGATGCACTGGAGGCTTCATTTAGATCAGCCATGACTGGCACAGTTATAAGAAGGCATGCATGGTTGAAAACAGGTCTTGCCGGATCATGTTAAAGCAAAGCTGTTAGATGCTCCTATGGATAAGGCCAGTCTATTTCTCCTATGGATAAGGCCAGTCTATTTGGTACTCCTGCTCAGCAAGTAATGAAGAAAATGGAAGAGAAGGCAAAATCTGTACAAACAGTTAAGGATTTCTTACAGGTTCAGCCCCCAAGGTTTAGCAGGAACTGGCCTTCCAAAAATTGGTCCTTTCCAGACTCCTCAAAATCTCAGAGAGGCAGGAATAGACGTTCCAGAGGCAGAAATCAATCCAGAGGAGGTGCCTACAGAGGACGCCAGTGGCAAGGCAATAACCAGCGAGGCACAGGCACAACCACTGCCACTGCAACAGGACAATCACAGTGACTTGGCTCTGACACCGCCTACCAGGGAACAAACAGCAGCACCTTTAGGCGGAAAGTTAGCCTTATTCTCAAAAAATTGGCACTATATCACAAAAGACAAGTGGATTTTGCAAACCATAGACCAAGGCTACAGGTTTCACTTCCACACCTTACCAGTAAAAGAGGAATGCCAAACCTACCTCCAAATCAAAAACAGAAGCTCTAAAGCAGATAGCTCAATTAACAAAGATGAGAGCTGTGGAAAGAGTACCACTAACAGAACAGGGCAAAGGATTCTACTCCAGACTCTTCCTAGTACCAAGAAAAGAGAAAAGTTGGAGACCTATTCTCGACCTGTCCGTCTTAAACACATTCATCATTGTCCCAAAATTCAAAATGCTGACCCTACAGCAACTTCTTCCCATGCTGGGCAAGGAGTGTTGGCTGGTAACTCTAGATCTCAAGGAGGCATACCTGCACGTCCCCATACGACCAAATTGCAGAAGATACCTCAGATTTCTTGCAGGATCAGAGCATTATCAATTCTCAGCATTGCCCTTTGGCTTATCTACTGCACCCAGAGTATTCACAAAATGCCTGGCATCAGTAATCGCTCATTGCAGGCTACAGGGAATCCAAATTTATCCATACCTGGACGACTGCCGGATACAAGCGGACAACAAAAGCAAGCTGACAAAAGACTTAGAGTCATTTGCTTACTACAAGCCCTGGGATACACAGTCAATTTAAAAAAGTCAAGACTGATACCATCCCAAACAAGAACATTCCTGGGTGCGGAATTGGACACAGTAAAACAGATGGCATTCCTAACTGCAGAAAAACAAGAACAACTCCCTCTTTACTTCTTGGCATTAACAAAGCAGAACAAACTAACAGCAAGAAAAGTACTGCAGGCCTTGGGTTTCATGGCATCATGCATAATCCTGGTCCCCCATGCCAGACTGCATAGGAGAAAGCTACAGTGGTACCTAAAGAATTTATGGTCTCAACACAGGCACAGCTTAGAAACCGAAATCCCACTAATCCCATGCCTGAAACAGGAGTTCCTATGGTGGGCTCAAGCATGCCAGTCAAACCCAGGCTTGCCCTTCCACAACTTTCAAGCAAGCCAAACCATCACAACGGACGCCTCAGACCTAGGCTGGGGGGCACACATGTTGGACAAATGCATACAAGGATTATGGACTCCAGACCAGCTGCACCTGCACATAAATCAAAAAGAAATGCTGGCAGTAAAACTAGCAATCCAGAATTTCAGACCATTCCTCAAGGAAGGCCATTTAATGATGAGGACAGACAACACCACAGTCATGTGGTACATCAACAAACAGGGAGGCACTCATTCATACCGCCTATGCAGAATGACTCTGGACCTTTGGAATATGGCTCTGAGCTACAACATCCAGTTACAGGCAATATTTGTACCGGGAAAAGAAAACACCCTAGCAGACATGTTAAGCAGAACTACCTCGGATGCTCACGAATGGATGCTACACCCGGACATCTTCAAGGCCATCACAAAGAAATGGGGAATGCCACAAATAGACCTATTCGCATCCCCACTCAATCACCAGCTCAAGAAATTCTGCACAAGGACATACCACCCACTTGCATGGAAGGTGGACTCTCTATCCATCAGTTGGAAAGGCCTGACAGCATATGCATTTCCACCTCTTCCTTTGATGCACAAAGTACTACTGAAAATCAGAGAGGAACGTCCAAGGATAATTTTGATAGCTCCGAATTGGCCAAGACAACACTGGTATCCATTGCTGAGGAGCATGTCTCGGGGGAGAATGTGGACACTACCCCTGATGCCTTTGATGTTAACTCAGAACAACTACAACATCATGCATCCAAACCTAAAAACTCTGCAACTGACTGCCTGGAACATCACATAACAGCAACTAACCCAGACTTATCCCAAAGGGTTAAAGACATTATCCTTGAAGCCCGCAGACCTTCAACAAGAAGGAACTATGCAGGAAAATGGAAAAGGTTTGTCATTTGGAGTACTGAAAGAGGAAAAGATGTGTCAAAGATAGATATTGCTAACATCCTGGAGTACTTGGCAGAGCTTCTCCATACAGGCCTGTCCTATTCCTCCATCAAGATACATGCATCAGCTATTTCTGCAGAATACAGCTTGATCCCCTGTCTTCTCACATCCTCTACTCAGGCAGTTCCTCAGAGGAATCAAGAATGTAAAACCTCCTAGGAAACCACCATTACCAGCATGGGACTTGAACTTTGTGCTAGAAACATTGACACTCCCTCCATTTGAACCAGCAGCAACTGCAGATCTTCAACACCTATCATGGAAAACTGCTTTCCTACTGGCAATTACTTCAGCAAGGAGGGTTTCGGAACTACAGGCCTTAATGGCAGTACAACCCTTCCTAATCTTCCATCAAGATAGTGTCCATGAGAACTAATCCTACATTTATGCCTAAGGTGGTATCCAGAGTGTCTCTAAACCAGGCAATCCACCTACCTACCTTCTTTCCCAATCCACAGAACAGGGGGGAAAGACTGCTGCAATACCTTGGATGTACATAGACAGTTACGCTACTACCTGGACAGAACCAAAGGTAACAGAAAAACTGACCAGCTTTTAGTAGCCTATGCAACAGGAAGGGAAGGAAAAGCAATTTCCAAACAGACAATCTCCAAATGGATAGGAAATTGCATAAGATTCTGTTACTCCTACCATGGAAAACCAATTCCACAGAACATAAGACCTCACTCTACAAGGGCTACAGCCACTACCACAGCTTTCTTACGAGGAGTGGCAACCAAGGACATTATTGAGGCGGCTACTTGGACCTCCGTGCATACATTTGCCAAGCATTATAACTTACCTCTATACTCTAGATCCCGAGCAGGGTTTGCCACTGCTGTATTGCAAGGGATCCTAACTACACCATCATTTTTCTTCCTCCTCCCCTAGTTTGGCTATGGTATTCTACCCATTTGTTATGACTGTAGATGCATCCTTGAAGGACATAGTACAGTTTTGTACCTACCATAAATGTAGATGTCCGAACAGGATAGCATCTGCAGTCAGGATTACCCATCCTCCTTCCCCTCTGTGGTACTCCTAGGGTATTTACCCTCCTAATAGCTTGCTGGGGGGGTCTCTTATGGTGTATTTGTTTGTATATATGTACATACATGCTTATTTTTTGTGTTTGCCTTCTACTTTTTTGGAAACATTGGCATTTATCCAAAATTTAGCTTTCCAAGAGGGCAACTGGCATCTGGGGCAAGAAACACTGAGGAAAATGGCGTCGGCTGATGCCTTTATACCCAAAGACCAGCAGAGATGACGTCGGGTGAAGTGCGACACCAGCCGAGGCCAGACCCAGACTTTGGAATCCGGCCAACCGAAGGGCTGCCTGACAGGACAACCCCATGTGTTATGACTGCAGATGCTATCCTGTTCGGACATCTACATTTATGGTAGGTACAAAACTGTACTTTTCCTGACTTTTGGACATAGCTTTTTCTATTTTTGGGCAGGAGTTTATTGTGCACCCTGTTTATACTTGGGGTCCATCAATGGGGCTTGCTTTTGGCATTTGTCCCAAGTTTATTTGGGTTTGGTACTGCTGTTTGTAGGTAGTTTATTTACATGCTTGTACAAAGTTTCTGTAAACACTTCTGCAGAGGCCAACACATTCTCTGAGTTGGAGGGATTTGGAATTTAGCCATGGCATCGCTTAATAGGAGGGAGGTAGCCTTAGAAAAGTGCTTAAAGGTTTTGAGATTTGCTGGTGGTTCAGCCTTTATATTTCAAGGGTGACCACTTTGTGATATGATCTGACCAGTGAGGACATTACAAAAGGGGGGATGGGTGCAATATTCTCATGTTTCTTTGTACCAACTCCAAGATATTTGCGCCCATAGTAGGTATGCCAAGTAACTGTTCCAAGGTGTTTGCATTGACAAAATCCAGACATCTTTGAGCCTGTTTTAATGGTTATGTATGTATGCCAGTTTATGGTGGGATAGTTGAATATCACCAATGAATATAGTGTTGGGCTGAACTGAGAATGACTCCAGTATATTCAAGTATGTGGTATGATTATCCTGTGTCATAAGTGGGGGGATCAAGGATACACTATAAAGTTAGTCATGAAGTAGCTCAAACATGTCATATTTTTTGACCAATCTCGATGTGTGCTTACTTTTTACGTAGATTGATGTACCTTCACATCTCGTCCCTTCTTGTGCGGTAACTGGTTTAAATGTATGGAAGACATTGTAGCCTTGTATTGCTGGGTTGCTGTCTAGATCCTTAAACCACATCTCAGTAACTGCACAGATTTCAGCATTCTCCAGGGTGAGGAGCAATTCCAGGAAGTGGAACTTCTTGTTGAGACTCCTAGCCTTTAGCAGTAACACCTTTTAGTTTATTTTGCAAAGAATGTTCAATGTTGGAAGGTTTATCAGATTGGCAAAAAAGACCCTATAGGAGTAGATATTGTTTTGGCCAGTATCTGAAAGCCTAGTGGAGCAGGTGTAGACCACCCCTGACAAAGCACAGTGGTCTGTCGATCATGTCCTCCCAAGTTGACAAATATTGGACCCCTTTAGAAAGACAACAATAACTAACCAATTGTTAGTCGATTTATCTTCTGTTTATATTGTGATGTCCTTGGAGAAGGTAGAATGCTGCTAAATACTAGGCGCATATGCCTGGGAAGCATCACCCAAAAGATCTATTGAGTCTCTCCTCATATAGTTCAGGGAGGTACATCTCTGGTCATTAACACCCACATGGACTACAGCAGAGTCATTTGGTCTTCTGACTGCATGTGATCTAGCGGATCCTTGCCCCCGATAGGTAACTGACAGTGAATGTTTCCTTGCTTAGCCTGGTGAGGGGAACAACAGTGTCCCTCGCCTTACAGCCTCCATTGACCAATATATTGGGTTGTGTAGCAGTTTGCCTTAAGGGCTTAGAAGCTGAGACATTGTGAGATGTGATTGTGTGTCCTGGGGAGTGTAGGAGCCAATGGGAGGCCTTTGACGTTTGAGTAGATTGCGTTGTAACGATACAGGAAGAATCTAAAACAAAGGTAATGCCCCTGCTTTTGGTAGGCCTGGATGTAGACAAAGCATTTGATAGGGTCCTCTGGTGTTCTCTGTAAAGATTTGAGGAGTTTTGGTTTCCCCCAAAAAAGGAAAATTGACAGGGGACATTTACTGCGTGTTAGCAGTTAATGCAAAAATAGGGATGCTTTCTCAGGAGTATATTCTTTATAGAGGGACTAGACAGAAATACCCACTGTCTATTTGTTTAGAACCTATGGCTAAACAGATCAGGGAGTCCATAATTGGGTATGAGTGGGGCGGCAGGGGGAGAAAATTACATTATTTATCGATGGTGTAAGACTTGGCAGGATACAAATTGAGACAAAGGCAGTAGCAGTTCTCCCTCATTTGAAATGGTACAGCAGAGCTTCTGTTTCTGAAATCATCCAAGGCCAACTTTGAGAGAAAAATTACCGTACAATCATAAGGCCTTCTTCAGCTATGTTAGAAACCTGGGTGGAAACTCCCAGATATGCTCAGAATTAGTCCAAAATGATACAAAAATCACTGAACCCACAGACATTGCCAACATACTGGCAGACTGGTTCAGTGCAAACTTCACCCCCCCCCCCCCCCCAAAAGGAGAGATAACTATCCCAGTGGAGTGCAGCCTCCCAGACATCTCCAATGCACAGGTGAAAGCTGCTCTCTCTAAAGCTAAAAACACAGCATCAATGGGACCGGATGGTGTCCCCGGCTGTGTGCTACATGAACTCAATGAGGAACTAAACCCGCACATAAGGCAGCTGTTTAATCTTAGCCTTACCACAGTATACGTGCCCAAGGAGTGGCGTACGGCAACTGTGGTCCCACTCCACAAAGGCGGTGCCTCTACGGACCCTGGTAATTACCGCCCCATAAGCTTAAGCCTGGTCTGCAAAGCTATGGAGAGGATCATAATGGAACTCATAAACAAAGACATAGGGGACTTTCAGACATTGGACCCGACCCAGTTTGGCTTTGTCAAGGGGCAGATCATGCCTTTTGAATTTGGTCGACTTCTTCGAAACAGTCACCAAGGCCATTGATGAGGGAAAGGATGTCCATACAGCCTTCCTTGACCTTGCAAAAGCTTTCGACACAATACCCCACTCGGGTATTATAGAGAAACTTACCAGCTTAAATGTAAACCCATATGTCACAAGATGGGTTGCAAACTGGCTAAAGGACAGAACCCACAGGGTTAGAGTAGCTGGCACCATGTCAGACTCCAAGCCGGTCACAAGTGGTGTCCCACAAGGCTCAGTCCTTGGCCCCCTGTTGTTCGGCATCTACTTCTCAGAAGTACAGGCTAACATAGGAGGACTATGGCTGACAAAGTTTGCAGATGACTGCAAACTGGGAGCCATAGTGGAAAGTACATTGGACACAGATATCCTTCAGAGGGGTCTCATGGAAACTGATAGCTGGTGCCAGAGCCATGGCATGAAGTTAAATGCCAAAAAATGTATAGTCATACCCTTCGGGAAAAACAAGGTAACCCCAAGCTACCATATAGGTGGCAATCCACTAAGCACAGAAGAGGTTATCAGGGACCTGGGGACCCAGGTTGACAGTGGCCTTTCTTTGACACTCACATTGCTAAAGTGGTTAGAAAAACCTTCTACATTGCCCACCTGATCATGAAGGGATTCACATCCAGATCAAGTGAGGTCATTGTTCCCCTGTACTCTTCACTTATCAGACCAATGATAGAGTACAATGCCCCATTCGGGATGTATCTCACCCGACACCTGCAGCAATTGGAGAGACCCCAAAAGTTCCTCACCAAAAGGATAAAGGGACTCCAAAATCTGTCATATGCTGCCAGACTGAAGAAACTCCAGCTCTATTCAGTCGCATACCGTCTGCTCAGAGGTGACCTGTGCCTGACATACAAGGCCGTGTCCAACCAGGAATTAATGGGCATGCTCCACCTCAAAAAATCCAAATCTACCAGATCCACTAGAGCAAGCGACTTAAACCTTAGCACGGATATAAATAGGACATGCTGGAGGGATAGATTTGTCACCCAGAGACTCCCTATGTTGTGGAATAAAATCCTTGTCCATGTGAGGCAGAGCACCTTGCTGGCTCTGTTCAAGAGAAATCTTGACCGGTGGATGGGAGATCGTAGGTTTACCCCGGGAATAATCTCTGTCTCACTGCTGGACAGAGGCACAACAAACTAATGGGCACAGTATTTTTTAACATAAGGGGTGGCGCAAGCCACAAAAACTCTGGGCTAGGCTTATAAATGTCCTAGGGCAGATAGCCTAGTATGAACCTATGTAATGAAAACGCTGTAAAATGAAGCACCTTGAAATAAGGTAATAAGAAGTACAGAGGGCAGGCAGCAAGGGAAACTTGGGGAAAAAAAATAAGTCAAGATGCATGAAAAATTGAGAAAATGGAAATTGAGTCTGAATTTAGACAAAATCTTTGCTATAATAATGTTTGTGGCCCACTTGGTTCTATATGCAGGATAAGCTTGCCTTTCTTAGCTTGAAGGGTAAGCAGTGGGGTAAGCTGATTGAAGGAATTTTTGTGGGAGGGGGAAATACGTACGGATGAACTGGGAGAAGTTAATTTTGCTAGTCGAACAAGGTGGCCTTGGAGAACCAAATCTCTAAGGGTATTATAAAGTAAGGCAGTCAGGATTAGTGTATCTAGCATAATTCCAGTAGTATAAAGCAAAGAAACAACTCTTGATGTTGAGCATTTCCTCCTTGTCTCAACATCGGCTGTTTTCACAGCAGTATAAAGTAACTTGGAAACTCCTGATGATGAGACTTAGAGGAGATGCTGAGGATATTCTGAGCCTTGGGGGTATGCTCACAAATTAGAGCAATAACGTGGTGAATATCCAGGCATTTACAACGACAAAACAATTAAGGTCACTGAAGAGACAAGAGGTGTTCTCCATAAGGCACTTTGAGGTGTAAAGGCAAAGCGGATATGTGTATAAAATGTTTTAGGCTAAAGAAATGAGGTTTGAGAAGCCGCAAAGAGATGGAGGATAATGACTTGGGAGGAGGTAGCATGAGCAAGGGTTTAAATAAACTAACGACTTCATAGAGTTTCAGGGATTAAAACTACAGAAAGATGAGTAGACCTGATGTTACTAGAGCTTAATCTCATTACTTATCGGGTACACCATAAAAGGTTAAGGAAGTTTTATAAAGAGCTCCAAAATAATTATCAAAACCAAGGGAAAAAAAACTGGAAGACCATGTTAGACTAGAGCTGTACAATAGAACAATGACAAGCAGTGTACCCAGGGTCTCAAGTTCAAATGTAAGGTCTGAATGATCTTGGCAGAGAAGGCTTGCACATATTTTTTTCACCAAGGATGAAATAAGTAACATGTTCCCACAGACCAATAATAGATGCTGGAGCTAACCATTGACTGTGAACGCATCTTTTGATTTGGTCCAAAGTTGTGATACTTTTATATTAACATAAGATAACTTTGTTTGGATTGTAGGGGATCCTGAAACAGCCAAAGCAATACAAAGGATCAATAATATTAGTGGCGTCAGGCATGAAATGGAAGTCAAAGAGCCCATTTAACAAAGAGGAGATGTACAAAGTTATGAAAAATCCGGAAATAGAAATGACCACTAACAAAGAATGCATTTTGTTGGGTAAATGGTTGCTGTGGGCATAATTGATGCAGAATAAGATTCGAGTACACAAATAAATTTAAAAGAAACTGGCTTGGCTTTAAAGTGCTGGCAATTCTGTGAGGGGCAGGCCAGAGCAGAAGCTATATCATGGATGACCGATTCAGAAAGAGCAGATTAAGTCCTTGCTGGTTATTGAAAAATGAGGTCACTTCACTTTTCTATAAAGGGTGTTACAACTGATCGTTTCATAAGATTACATTTCATCAAAATTTTAATCCCTAGTCTTGAGCAGTCTACAAATGTTAG
The DNA here is from genome assembly GCF_019279795.1 of Protopterus annectens. Taxonomy (NCBI): domain Eukaryota; kingdom Metazoa; phylum Chordata; order Ceratodontiformes; family Protopteridae; genus Protopterus; species Protopterus annectens. The sequence continues at coordinate 1,173,422,357 of NC_056727.1, forward strand.
TTAGAACTGGCCATCCTGGCAAAATTTCAAGCCTTTCTAAACCCTGTTAACAGCGTTTCCTTGAACTGCTCACAGAAACCTAATACAAGCATGTTAATAGCTGCATAGAGGCAACTGTAACCAACGAGGAAGAAGTACAGAAGTAACAAAAAACAAGCCACCCTTGTGGAATCTCTGCATTAATAGGATGTTTAGCAAAAGCAAGAAAATCTTGGCAATAATTAGGTGTAGCACCCAGCAGGTAAAAGTTCTCTCATCAAACTAAACGACTCTAATGACAAATAGTCTACCAAAACAAAATTTGAGGTAAATTTGGCCTTCTAAGCCAAGGACTGCCACAAGACTTTATGCATGCCTGCACCCTCAAAGGAAATACACAATTGTATGCAGAGCTCATTGTTAATGAAGCCACCTGTACTGTGCCAGAAGGTATAGTAAACCTACTGGGAGACGGACTCTGTCTTGCTTTACCCTGTCTCCCACCAACCTTTTCTCAGGAAGCATCATCGTACAACTCCCCCTTCTGTCATTAGGGAACAGGTCCTTGGTGCACTTTCTAAGGCCAAGAACGGTGCATTGATAGGCCCCAGCAAAATCCCAGGTTGCCTTCTAAACAGCATGAAACATGACCTATCAGGCCTTTTGTAATCCCTATTTAACCATAACCTCCAAGCAGGCTTCATGCCTCACGAATGGAAAACATCAGCTGTCATCCCATTACACAAGTAGGGCCAAATACAGACCCATAAGTCTCAGTAGTCTCATGCAAATACATTAAACAAATTGCTATGGAAATAATCAATAATGACATAGCAAACCTCCAGACACTGGACCCAACTCGGTTTGGTTTCACCAAGAGGAGATCATGCCTACTCAGCTAGCTGGACTTCTTTGAGAAGGGTCTCCAAAGCAATGGATAAAGGCAAAATGGTTCACAGGGTCTCCCTTGATGACCAAGGCATTTGACGCAATACCCTACTCTAGCATTATTGGCAGACTCGAGAGGTTTTGTATAAACCCTCGTCACCTGCTGGATAGCCATCTGGCTTGGACAGGGTCTAGAAAGTTGCACTTTAGAAGTCCACCTCAGTAAAGAGGACTGTCACCAGTGAAGTCAGTCAGGGTTTGGTCCTGGGAATGCTCCTTCTTGGTGCCTGTCTCTGAAGTCGTGGACAATGTTTAGGGACTCTAGCTGACCAAATATGCAGACTATTTTAAATTTGGAGCAGTCGTAGAATCCCCACCAATGCCGGTGTTCTCCAGGAAGGGCTGACTTAGACTAATAACTGTTTTCAAAGCCTTGGAATAAAACTAAATGCCAAGAAATGCATGATGGTTACCAGGGTAGCTGATTTAAGGATATGGTCATATTGACAAGCACACCTTTTGGAGTCTGCAGAGTAGTCGGGGACTTGAATCCACAGACAGTAATCTAGCCTTTGACTGTCACATGTCTACAGTAGTGAGGAAATCATTCTGTGTTTTGTAAGTTGTAAACAAAAGTATGGCAAGTGGGTCCAAGGAGGTCATTGTTGCACTGTATTTGTCATTTTTTCAGACCAGTCATTGAGTGCAGTGCTTTCTTTGGCATGTACCTAACCAGGCAGTCAACAACTGGAGCATCCGCAGTGGTTCCTCACCAAAATACATGGCTTAAATAACATGTACTATGCAGACTGTCTTAAAGCTCTGTCTCTGTATCGTCTCCTAGAGGCTTTTGAAGGGAGTTCTTTGGCATAAAATGCAATGTCAGACCCCATTCTGATGCAACTCCTGCATAACTGCAACACAGGTAGCACCAGAATTACCCATTCTAAAGGCTTGCACCTTGCTTGTGATACAACTAGGACCTGCTGGAGAGACAAGTGCGCATGTCAAAGACTTCCCCTTTTCTGGAACAGGATCCCCATCCTTGTGAAGCAGAGTTCCTCCGTAACCCAATTCAAGTGTAACTTGGAAAAAGCCACTCTTCTGGGTACTCCTGACATGATTGTTATAAATGCCTCTCACAGCTAGCATCTCATTCCTTACTGTAATTAGCTTGTGTTTTTGCCACTGGGCCCAAGTGGTGGCTGGAAAAAGGGGACATTTAATCAGTCTATCTGCTAAGTTAACATTTTTGTAAACAAGTTAAACTAGTGCATTGGTAACTCTTTGTTCTCCACAAGCACAAAAAAAGCATTTGTTTTAGTCTGCATAAAAGACCAGAAAGTGATTTGGGACTCCAGAGCAGATAAGTGTACTTTGCATACTTTCTGCCAGGAAGGGATTTCTTCATTTTTGTACTTGCCACTCAAGTGGTGTATAATGCTTTCCTTTGTCAGATCTGTTTAGCTGCTGCTACAAGAAAGAATGTGCCCGAGAAAGGAAGCGTTGAGACTCGCACCCTGTCTGAAAAAACTGTAGTCCTGAAAAAGTAGTTTGTTGCAGCTAATAGTTTATTACAGCTAGAAACGAAGTGAAATGTTCCTTGGGTATGACTTTGTCCTTAAAGGAAGCTTTTAGCTCATCAGTGAATTATTGGAGGAAATGGGTAAATTAGCAGCTGAACACTGCAATGTGGTGGGATGCACATTCCCACAAGATTGGTTGTCACCTGACCAGTAATGATGGCTGCATGAGGAAAAATAAGTTATTAAACCTTGTTTAATGCACAAGAAAGCATAAATTGCCTTTTTGTATGTCTTGGTCCTTATAAAGTGTCGTTCATTTAATTCATTCTTTGTGAGTTCAGTTGAATGCTTTGTTATGAATCCTGTAGAGGAAGAAGTTTTGAAGCTGGTGGCTTTTGCGGAGGAAAAAGAGGGCAGATCTATCTCCAAACAAACCATTTCCAAATGGATAGCCAGCTGCATTAAGTGCATGTCAGTGCAACCCTTGATGTTCGTAATCTTTTTTTTGTTTTGTTTTTTTCTTTACAATTAATTTCGTATTTGCAGTGTTATTTTTAATGTTTTTTGTCCTGTATGTTTATTTTACTTAAGTTTGCTGGGGGGGTTTCCCCTCGGGTCTCCACTGAAAATGGGTTTGTTTGCAAACTCAGTTGAACTAACCCAATTAATAAATGTGAAATAAGTAAAACTTGTATCTTGATTAAGGTACTCTGAGTTTAAAAAAAAAAAAAAAAGAGCGATGTCTTCAAGCTTTTTGTCCTTTCAGATATACTCTTGTCTTTTGGAACTCTAAATTGTGTGTGTGGTCTGTATAGCGGATTAATTAATGAAAACTGCTAACCAGAAAAATAGTGCACTAAAACGGTATGCCTCTTCTGAGGGTACGGAACCCCAGGCAAGTAAACAATATAGCTGAGGTAGATTGCAAGCTCAAATAAAAGTATAGTGATGGGTGATGGATAACTTCAGTGGCAGATCTGTCTTGGTCTAGAATACTAATTGCCAGTCACTTTTCTTTTATTAACAGTATTTTATAGTGCCTTTTCTTTATTGTTGTGGTAAAAAAAATGCTGGAGTTAGCATTAAAAACAAAGTTGAAGGGGAGTACGATTGCATAGAGTTGTGAATATTTCATGCTGGTATTTGACGGGACAAATTATTTAAAACTAATGTTTAAAGCAAATGAGTATTTTGAAATGTAGCAATTAAAACAACTGAGGGACTAATGGGTTTTAGATGAACACACAAGTGAATTTCCTTGCAACAGATTAAGAGCTAGATAAAGTGCTTTGCTACTTGACAAATGTGTGCTGTAAACATTTTTGTGACCTTACTCTATTCGACAGACAGTAGTGTGTGTATCTGTACACACAGTGCAGTCCACTACTTGCATGTGAATGTGTGTGTGTGTTTAATTTTTTAATGTATGTGAACATGCCCTGCAATCTGCTTATACACTGAGTTTCTGCAGTGCTTTTTGTCTGGGTTGTGTAAATGGATGCCTGCTACAGTGCTGAAGTTTAATTTGAATGTCACTTGGAAACAGTTTTTTTTTTTTTTTTAAGTTAGCTGCATAAATGACACCCAGCTGCATAAATGACACTCTATGTAGCTGTGGTTTGAAGTGGATTTGTAGTAAAGTGTGTGTGCGTGTGTGATTTAGCACATTTGAGGATAAGAGAAAATTTCTTATCCACTTGTTCTGTGATCCAGCTTTATCCAGGAGGCTGTTTTTGATGTGAAGGACCAAAGTCAATGGAAACAACTTGTTTCACATTTTCTCAAAACAGTGCTAGACAATTTTTTAAACACCTTTATTATGTTGTCCTTTAAGATGTAGACCCATGTAAATTATTAAAGAAAAAACAACCATATTAACATTTTTCCATTTACGTGCGTTTTACATCAAGAATGTTTTCTTTGTCAGCAGTCCAACAGTACGTAAATTGCTGAATTCCTGCCTTCTCTTAAACCTCACTCCTCTTCCTGAACATTATTTGCACGTATTTTTTCCCCACAATTTTAATTTATTTCTATGTATTTTTCTCTTTCCCTTTTCTAAAGATACCTCTGCCATTTCTTTCATCTCTTTTCAATAGTAAATACTTTCAGTACAGTTGATTTACATTTTTATTTACATTTTCTAGTAATAGCTTTTTTGGCAGCCACCAAAATTATTTTTAGGAAGGCCTTACTTTGTCTAGGCAAGTCAGATCATGTCCCCCAGCTCTGAATAATAAATTGTTACTTAGGAAAAGGAAACATTTGGAGAAATGTTCTGAGTAGTAATATTTGAAGGCTGTAGACATACTTCCTGTAGTGGATGCCAGATTTGGTGAGGCGTTTCTCTGTGTTCTGACTATGGCATCTACTTTGACAGAGGGCTCCTGGTTTTGCCCTTCGAGAGGCCACAGTGCTGCTGCTGGATACAAGCATGCCATATCCAGCTGAATTAGTCCTGCAGTCAGTTGGAGTGTTTCTCAATGACCCTTTGGTTCCTATGCCTGGGTGATCATTATCAAAGGGATGCTGCCCTTAATTCTTTGTATGCAGGGAGATTATTGTTCATGGATTGAGGTTTTGGCAGCCTCCCCATATTTAGAGGGTGCTAATATGATCTCTATGCCTGGGAAACTGGCCCATATCATCCAGGCAGGTGTTTCTCCATTTTGCCACCCAACCTCCTTCCTAAACTTACTGAAGTTGTCTCAGGAATTTTGATCATTTTTTTAAAAAATATCTTGCAGCTCTCCTTTGATCAAACATCAGTGTTAAAGGTGCCCACCTTAAAAAGACAGAGGGAAACCCTTCCTTTGGAGGACTGAGTCCTTGAATTCAGAGGCAAATGAGCTGTCCTTTTGACCAAATGTCTTCCCCCTCTATTTAGGAGTCCATCTTGTTTGCTGCATCACCTCCAGAAGATGTCTTATTAGACATTTCCTTTCATATTATAAAGAATCACTTGAGATAGGATTCTTAAGACTTCTGACTAGTTAAGAGCTGTAGGGAACTGATGGACCTGTCAGAGCATATACCCTTAGTTTTTCCTGTGGTTATTGAAGCCTTGGAAGATACTTTTTCTAATGCGCCCTTGGAGTCAGATTCATTGCTCATAGAAAACCCAACCATTTCTATAGGGCTGGGGATTCTTGCAAAGCATCTACAAGAATCATTTGCTGATTTAGTAATGTCCTGGATCCACCAATGACACACTTCTAATGATGGGGAGAGCAAGATTCTTGACGGCTTTTAGAAGAAAGTTTGTCTGTGGTACACTGGTCTTCAGTTTATATAAACATACATGTGGAAGTACTGGGAGACACTACTGTTCCAATTGAAATCCAGGCAGAGAGGATTGCAGACAAGGACTTGAACAATAGAGTGCTGCAGCCATGCAGCCTCCATTTCTAGGTGATTTGAGAACTCTCGAGTGTGATGCTGCGGGTACATCATGCTGGATGTTGTGTAGAGGTCCATTTTAAGGAGCCTTGCCTGTATGAGGATCCAGCCTGTATCAGATCACATCATAGTGAAGCTCCTGAAGGCTGGGTAATGGGATATTTTTTTGGACACCCTGTGGAAAAGGTGCTTGAGAAAGTGGAGAAAAAGTGGAATATTGTGCAGTCTGTAGAGCAGTTTTTACTCTTCCCCTGCACCAGGTTGTCGAAATAACTGTCTTAACAAAACCTGGTCTTTCTACCAGAGACGAGAAGAAAGGAAAATGACAAAACCATAAAGGATATTACAGAAAGAAATGGCAAGATCAAAAAGGGAACCTTGGAGGCTATCCGAGTGGAGACGGAGAGAGAACAGCAGTGACTCACATTGGCACATTTCTCCCTCGCCCTCCACAAATCTTACACCAGTCCTCAACGTCTCCAAACTTGTCACCAAACCATCTCACCCCAAAGGATGCCCCTGTTGTCAGAATGCTGTTCCCATCCTCTGGGAAGCTGCTGCTGCTGCCATTAGTAACGTGGCTGGCCCCATTTTTCCTTTCAGATTTCTTTGGATAGAAGCAGTTTACTGCATCTGGCTCTGCTTTTAAATTCAGACTATTAACCGTTTTTGTAAAATAGTTTCTAGTAAAAGAAAGAGGGGTGCCTCTCCTAAAGAAATTCAGGATTCTGAATCTGAACAGGAAGATGCAAGGATAGATATATTTTTTTCCTGTGATTTCTAATTCAGAGTAAGAGGAGACCTCAGTTTCTGATTCTTTGGGGGGCGTCATTCTCTGAGACTATTGGGGACTGAGGTTTTTCATTATTACAGAAGGATTTTCCAGAACCTTCAACAATTCCTCCTACCCTGTCTTTTTAAAGGATGTAAGGATGTGTCTTACTGCCTGCAATTTTCCCAATGGTTAGCCAGCTCATCCTAAAAATACAAGATATATAAATTTCCACGATCTTTTACATTTTTATGCACTTTTCCCAGATCTGACCCGGCAGCTGTAGCTCTAGTTGATTCCATTGCTGCTGTACACCTGATCAACTCCAGTCGTACTCTTTCTGGTAAGGATTGGAAAATTGATATGTATGGGAAAAAGTATGTACTTTTGCAACTTTGATTTTCAGAATTTTGAATGGTCAGGCTCATGTAAGTTAACTGTGCTACTATGAAGAATGGTTTATCTGCCGTTTCTTCTTATGAGTAAATATCTACTTTAATGTTAGCTTCTTCTGTTGCACCGGTCCCTACTTATTTACAGTGTGTGAATGACTCTGATACTACTATCAGAGCCATCACCAGCTGACACGGTTTTGAAGAGGTTTGCATGGCTGCATTCCTAGAACCTTGCAGATGATAATGAGATTTTACATTCACCATCAGATTTGTTTGGCCCCTTTGCTGCGGAGGTAATCAAAAAGTGTGATGAAGGGTGCAGTCTGATCCGGGGAATCTCTCAAAAATTTTCCACCCCCTTTTCCATTTTTTCCAAGGGATTTTCTGTGTCCTCCTCCAGTTTTGGCAAAACGTGGAGTAAACTTTCTCTACAAAGTACAGGTAGACCATTTAAGAGGAAATGACAAGTGGGTTCCGAAAAGGAGTCTTGAACCTTTCATTACCAAGGGCAGTCTAACAAGTCAGAGTGGCTGTTTGAGACCTTGTGACTCCCCCCTCCCAAACTGGCACCTCCTTTTCTTCCAGAAAGTCTGAATCTCCATTTTCTCTATGGTAGCAGATTAAGACAAATGGGTTCTGAAAATCATTCAAGGTTACAGGTGGCAGTGGGAGGAAATTCTTCCTTTCCAGGGGGTCATTCCTCATTCTGCAGATCACGGTCTTTCCACTGGTTCTTCATGATTTGCTGTCCCAAGCAGTGATAGAATCAGATGATCATCGTGTTACACTGCTGCAGTCATCACACTTGGGTTATTCTGCAGTTGGGCGGTTCCCCAGTCGGCCTGAGTTCCAAAGTCTTGGTTCGGTGTTGGTTGCTGTCGCTTCCTCCCTGACGTCAGTGCGACAGGGGTATATAAGATGCAGCTGACACCATTTTCTTCAGTCTTTCTTGCCACGCGGTGCCCGAAGCAAAAGCAGTTCGCAAGTGTCGGTCGGCCGACTTCTGAGATTTTCATTCCGAATCCAGAACCGAAGTCTTCTACAAAGCTAAGTACCCCATTTGGGGAAACTTTTTCTTGCCTCAGACTGATGTCAGTAAAAGTTAATAACTGTATTTCTTGTGGGAAGCAAATACCTCAGAAGGATTTCCATTCCTATTGTATCCCATGCCTAGGCCCAGACCACGACGCCACTGGTTGTCGGTTTTGTGCTAGGTTTAACAAGCACACTATTAAACGTCGGTTTGATTTTGCCCGACATTATTTTGGCAGAAAATTCAATTACACCATGCCGTCGGAACGTCCGACAACCGGAATACATAAAAAGCGCAAAGACAAGGACAGGCATCCGAGGCCCAAAACTGACGAAACCTCTTCTAGGCCGGTCGCTGGTTCTCCGATTTTCAGCGAGGCACCTTCGCAGCCCCTGACGTCCGCTTCTGCAGAACCACAGGCCGCCTCAGACTCCCATGTGGAGATGGCTGGGCTTTCGGATGCACAAGTTTTTCAGCCTACCGAAACTAACCCTTCAGAGGGATCTGGAGTAGCTGAGCAACCCGAAGCTTCAGAGGGTGTTTTCAGACCCTACTCAGTTAAGCATTAAACCCCCTGCTAAGTCTAAGCCTCCTTTAAAAACAAAGAAACAAATAACAGCATTCTCCAGGACAGGCCTCCATGCCTAAGAAACAAATGCTCAAAATGGCCGAAGACCTAATCACTCTGATCAGGGGGTCCCATCCCCCTCCTGATAAAAGACCCAGGCAGGATGCAGACTATGACTCATCTGACCAAGTTGTCCATTTCTTCAGATTCATCCTCAGACCTAGGATATTCTTTACCCCCTTATGAGGACTCTGATGCTGAGGAATCAATTCCATCAGCCTCTCCGCCTGAGGACTACTCCTTTGGGGAAACCTTACATACCATGAGGGAGCATTTCCATTAGGAAGGCCAGGGTTACTCAGAAGCCAAGAAAAGGCTCAGAGACTTCCTTTTATTACCTCAACACAGACCCCTTGCTATTCTGCCAGTGTTAGATATTGTGGATGATGTGTATATTGAATCCAGCTTAAATCCTGACTCCTTACCTCCAGCCCCAGTTAAACCTGACAGATACTAGAGTCCCTGACTCTCACAAATTTCTGTATAAAAGTCCTGTTGCTGACTCTGAAACTATTTCTCAGGGACCCAAAGGGATTAAGGCCTCATCAGCAAAAAATCCAGTCCCCTCTGGCAGATTCCAGAGCATTAGACAGATGGGGAAAGAAAGTATATAAGTCTGCAACCTTAGCAGTGAGAGCTTTAAATTGCCAGTTTCACATGCTAAAATATCAGCAATTTCTGATGTCTCAGTTGAAACAAAAAATGCTTCCAGATTCAGATCCTCCTAATTTTAAAGAAATGCAGGATGTATTGCATGCAGCTGAACAAGTGGGAAAACATACTTTGCAATGTGGTTTTGATTCTTTAGAGGCCTCCTGTAGAGCAGCAGTTACAGGCTCTGTCATTAGAAGGCATGCTTGGTTAAAAGAACATACGTTACCAGATCATGTTAAAGCAAAATTATTGGATGCATCTTTGCAGCAGGATGTGTTATTTGGAGTTAAGGCAGAAGAGGTATTGAAGAAAATGGAGGATAAGGCAAAATCTATGCAAACGGTGAAGGATTTCTTACAGGTTCAGCCTCCCAAGATTTTGCAGAAATTGGCCAACAAAGAATTGGTCCTTTCCAGTTACAGACGGACCTCAAAGGGGCAGATACAGACATCCAAGAGGTAGAGGTCAACCACAAGGTCCTTGCAGGCCTCGACAATGGGGTCCACCAGGCCAGAAAGAAGGGGAAGACAGGCCCCAACCATATAAAAAGCAGCTTCAATGACTTCCCATTACAGCAGCTGCCAAACAACTCTCTCTTGGCAGCCCCCTTGGGAGAAAAACTGGCACTTTTCTATCACAATTGGCATTGGATCACCACAGACAAATGGCTTCTCGACATTGTATCTCAAGGTTACAGGTTCCACTTTCACACTCTGCCAAGGTTAAAAAGAATGCCAAATCTGCCACAAAATCAATGGTCAGAGGCTCAAAAACAAATTACAGCACTCATGGAAATGAGAGCTATTCAAAAGGTACCACCACAAGAGCAAGGACAAGGATTTTACTCAAGACTCTTACTGGTTCCCAGAAAGGACAAAGCCTTGGAGGCCCATTCTGGATCTTTCTTCTCTAAACACCTAACTGGATGTTCCGAAATTCAAAATGTTGACAATAAAGCAGCTTCTTCCCATGCTGGGCAAGAAAGCTTGGCTCGTGCCCTTGGACCTCAAGGAGGCATACCTGCATGTCCCTATCAGACAAAACTGCAGAAGATACCTCATATTCCTAGCAAGTTCAATGCACTATCAATTCTTTGCACTGCCCTTTGGCTGATCTACTGCTCTCAGGGTCTTCACAAAGTGCCTGGCACCGGTAATTGCATTTTGCAGACAGAAAGGAATTCAAATTTATCTGTACCTGGACAACTGCCTGATTCGAGCAGAAAGCAAGGACATTCTTCTAAAGCATCTGGCGTTTGTAAAAAAGTTATTAAGTTGCCTGGGGTACACAGTAAACGAAAAGAAATCAAAACCAGTGCCCTCACAAGAGAGAATATTCCTGGGTGCCAGATTGAACACAACGGCCCAGATGGCTTATCTCACGCCAGGCAAGCAAGGACAACTGACTCAATACTTTCAATTGATGGCAACAAAAACCCAACTTCCTGCAAGAAAACTTCTGCAGGCCTTGGGTTACATGGCATCTTGCATACTACTAATTCCATATGCCAGACTGCATATGAGGAAACTACAATGGTACCTAAAGAGTGTATGGTCTCAACACTGTCAAAGTTTGGAAACGGTTATTCCACTAATTCCTTGCCTTCAACAGGAGTTTTGATGGTGGGCTCAAGCTTGTCACCTCAACAAGGGACAACCATTTACTCAACCCACAGCCAGGCAAACACTGACAGCAGATACATCGGATTACGCCTGGGGGACACACATGGCAGAAAAATGTATTCAGGGCAAGTGGCCCGCAGAACAAAGGCATCTTCACATCAATCAAAAAGAGATGTTAGCTGTACAGAATGCCCTTATAGCTTTCAAGGACCTGTTGCATCCAGGACAACTATTACTAAAGACAGACAACACCACAGTTATGTGGTACATAAACAAGCAAGGGGGCACTCACTCCTACCCCCTCTGCAGACAAGCCATGACCTTGGGGAACACAGCTCTAAACTATCAAGTTCATCTGCAAGCACAATTCCTGCCAGGAGAAAAAAACACACTGGCAGACTACTTAAGCAAAAACATCATGGATCCCCACGAATGGGAATTGAATCCACAAATATTCAGAATGATAATACAGAAATGGTGGATCCCCGACATAGATCTGTTTGCATCCCCAATGAACTGCCAGCTACAGAAATTCAGCACAAGGAGTTACCGTCCACAAGCATGGAAAGTGGATGCCCTCTCATTCAGCTGGAAAAACCTACAAGTATACGCTTTCCCACCACTACCTGTCCTTCCAAAGGTACTCCTAAAAGCCAGGTAAGAAGAGCCAAAGATGATCCTGATTGCACCAGACTGGCCATGCTAGCACTGGTACCCAATCTTAAAGAGCTTAGCACAAGAACCACCCTGGATTTTGCCTCAAATCCCACATCTGCAGACTCAGCACAACAATCAGATACTTCACAGTCAGCTAAAGACCTTAAACCTAGCTGCATGGAAAATTCCTTAGTCAAACAAACAGTGCCTCTCTCCAAAGCTGTTATGGATATCATTCTGGAGGCCAGAAGGCCTAGTACCAGGAAAGCCTATTCGGATGGCCAGAAGGCCTAGTACCAGGAAAGCCTATTCGGATAAATGGAAGAGATGCTGTGCTTGGAACCAGGCTCACAGCCTTGACCCGCTTGTCCCAAACATTCCTCAGATTCTACAATACTTAACTGAGATGCTGGACAAAGGCCTCTCCTTTTCATCCATCAAGATCCACGCCTCGCCATCTCTGGTCATTACAACACGGATCCACCAATTTTCTCTAATCCTTTGCTAAAACAGTACCTCAGAGGGGCTAAAAACATAAGACCTCCCCGTAGAGCACCTACTCCAACTTGGGACCTCAACTTTGTTTTGGAAAAATTAACTTTACCTCCTTTTGAGCCAGCTAACACGGCAGAATTAAAATATATCTCTTGGAAAACTGCTGTGCACCTGACAATAACATCAGCACGAAGAGTTTCAGAATTACAGGCACTAATGGCAGTGGAACCTTTCCTCATTTTCCACCAGGACAGGGTGTCTTTAAGAACTAACCCTATGTTTATGCCAAAGGTGGTTTCAAGTGTGGCTCTAAACCAAACAATTCACTTGCCAACTTTTTATCCAAAACCACAGAATAAAGGGGAGAGACTACTGCATTCTTTGGACGTTCACAGGCAGTTATGCTTCTACTTGGACAAAACCAAAGCTTTCAGAAAATCTGAGCAGTTACTGGTAGCATATGCTGCAGGAGCACAGGGAAAAGCCATTTCAAAACAGACTATTTCAAAATGGATAGGACATTGTATACGTTTCTGCTACACACACCATGGGAAACCTATACCTAGCAGCATTAGATCTCACTCCACCGGGGCAACGGCCACTTCAACTGCCTACCTCAGAGGAGTGCCTACCAAGGATATTTTGGAAGCAGCAACATGGAGCTCTGTGCATACCTTCACCAAGCATTACCATCTACCTTTATACTCTACTGCTGTGCTGCAGGGCCTTATAGCCACACCTAATGCCTTATAGAACCAGCCACCCTACCTCAACTTTGGGATTCTACCCAAGTGTAATGACTGCAGCAGTGTAACACGATGAACATAGTACAGTTTTGTACCTACCATAAATGTAGATGTTTGAGTGTATACACTGCTGCAGTCCAGGTTACCCTCCCTCCTTCCCCTCTTACTTGCTGGTACGTACCTATGTCTTCTACCCTTTACTACCTATGGGGAGTATTTGCTGGTAACTGAAAGTTGTTGTTTGCTTTTCTTATGTATGTTTTATTAGCAATTTGAATTGCCTACCAATTTGGGGGCACCTGACATCTGGGGCAAGAAAAACTGAAGAAAATGGCGTCTGCTGCATCTTGTATACCCCTGTCGCACTAACGTCAGGGAGGAGGCGACAGCAACCAACGCCGGACCAAGACTTTGGAACTCAGGCCGACTGGGGAACCACCTGACGGCAGGATAACCCAAGTGTAATGACTGCAGAGTGTATACACTCGAACATCTACATTTATGGTAGGTACAAAACTGTGCTTTTTTTCATGTTTCACTGTTGCAGTCATCACATTTGGGTTATCCCTGCCAGGGTAGCCCTCAGTCGGCCCGTATACCAGATGTTTAGTATTTATGCATTGGTTGCCGTCGCTCCAGGACTGATGTCAGGTCGTCATTGGTATAAAATAAGGCAGCCAACGCCATTACATCAGTCTTTCTTGCCGAGGAGCCTGAAGCAGAAGCAGTTTGCATGAGTGCCGGTCAGCCGCTACCTGAGTTTTCCATTTCCGAATTGAAGTTGAAGTCTTTTAAATCTAAGTACCCTGTTGGGGATCCTTTTTTCTTGCTCTAACTAATGTCAGAAAAAGTTAACAATTGTCTTGCCTGTGGAAAGCAAATACCACACCGAGACTTTCATTCTTACTGAGTCACTTCCTTAGGCCCAGACCACGACGTCCCCCGCTGTCGCTTTGGTGCTTTGTTCAATGCCAGAACTATAAGTCATTGGGCCCTTACTGTAGCTAGATATTTTCGCTCTCAGTCCTCTAATTCCGATATGGCTTTGGTAAGCCATCCGACAACCGATCTTCCGAAAAATTGTAAGGGTAAAGACAGACGGACAGCACCGGTCCAAAACTGCCGATGCTTCCGTTAAGCTAGTCGTCAGTTCTCCCGTCCTCAGTGAGGCACTTTCGCAGCCCCCAAAGCTCATTTCTGTGGATTCGCAGGCTGCTACCAAGACCCTTTCAGAGTCCGGTATGCCGCAAGAGTGTTCGACTAAGGATCCTGCGGATGTCTCTACCTTGGATGGGTCTGGAGCCGTTGAGCAGGCACCGGCTTCAGAGGAAGTACTTTGCACTTCCGTTTCTTGATACAGACGGACTTCTTTCGAAAACTACAGAATTTCTAAGGCCCAGGGTACGAACTACACCCAAGAAACAGACTACCCAATCTCAGTTGCCTACTTCCTTGCCTCAGTCTCCGATGCTTAAAATGACGGAAGACCTTATAATGCTTATCAGGGGAAGCCAGGAAGCCAGGCTACCCCTTCCAAAAGAAAGAGATTCGTCCCCAGTAGTTTTATCTGAACAGGAGTTCGATGACTCTGATGCATCTGAATATGAAGATATGCAACCCCCTCTCTGCTTATGAGGATTCTGATGCAGAGGAATCCATCCCTTCAGCCTCTCCACCCAAGGACTTTTCCTTTGGGGAAACCCTACATACTTTAAGGGAGCATTTCCAATGGGAACAGTCAAAAAAGAGAGACTGTGAATTCTTAGATCTTCCACAGCACAGGCCTCTTGCCATTCCTCCAGTCCTGGATGTTGTGGATGATGTTTTTATGGAATCCAGTTTAACTTCTGACACCCTTCGTCCTGCTCCCTGGAAATCTGACAGGTACAATAGAGTCCCTGACTCACAAATTTATTTTCAAAAATCCTACTGCTGACCCTGAGGTTATTTCTCAAGGACCTAAAGGAATTAAAACAATTTATGCTAAGAATCCTACCCCCTCATATAGGGATTCCCGAGCATTAGACCGATGGGGTAAAAAAGTATACACCTCTGCTTTTCTTGGTATTAGAGCACTAAATTGTCAGATGTCCTTCAAGGATGCATCTGCAGTCCTAACAAATGGGTTGTCCTGCCTCAGGCAGCCCTTCGGTCGGCCGGATTCCAAAGTCTGGGTCTGGCCTCGGCTGATGTCGCACTTCACCCGACGTCATAGCTGCTGTCAATTGGGTATAAAGGCATCAGCCAACGCCATTTTCCTCAGTCTTTCTTGCCGCGTGGCGCCCGAAGCAGAAGCTGTTCGCAAGTGCCGGTCGGTCAGAACCAGAGATTGCTACTACCGAAGACTTCTAAAAAGCTAAGTACCCCGTTGGGGACTCATTCTTGCCTCAGCCGATGTCAGAAAAAGTGAATAACTGTTTAACTTGTGGGAAACAAATACCTCATAAAGATTTCCACTCTTACTGCCTACCTTGTTTAGGCCCAGACCACGACGTAGCAGCTTGTCTAGCCTGTGCTTCCTTCAACCGACGGACACTTAGACGTCGGTCGGAGTTTGCAGAGGAGTTTTTCGGCTCCGCTTTTGCTTACAGCATGCCGTCGGAGATTCCGACTTCACAATTAGCTAAAAAGCGTAAGGAAAAGGACCGACACTCGCGGTCCGCGGTTTCGGCCGAAACCGCGGTTAAGCCAACCGCGAGTGTGTCTGTTTCGGCTGAAACAGAGTCCACGGTTCTTCCTTCGGCCGAAAGCATACCTCCTACAGCCGAGGCCTCATCCAGCATGGCTGCATCTGCTACTGAAATTCCACCTGCTCTTACAGGTTCTCAGGATTTATCAGATACTATCCCTTTAGATATATCTACTCCTGCACGTGGAGCTGCTAGACCCCCTGCATCCATATCAATTAAGGCTTTTTCCAGGGCTAAAGCAGCTAAATCTTCAAAGACCGTGCCTGCTAAAACCCCCTCTCACAGGCCTAGCTCTAGTACTCAAATGCTTAGTCTAGCAGAGGATCTCATTTCTTTGATCAGGGGATCCCAGTCTCACCCTGACAGGGCTTCTCAACCCCCTCCAGAGAAGAGGCCTAGAGCAGAGCCCCCTGAGCCAGTTTCTACAGATTACTCCTCTGATGATTCAGAAAATACTAATCCTCCAGAAGGCCCTTATTCTCCATATGAGGACTCTGATGCAGAAGACTCCATCCCTTCTGCCTCTCCTCCTGAGGAATTTTCTTTTGGGGAAACCTTGCATGCTATGAGAGAACAATTTCAATGTCAGGGCCAGGATTTTTCAGACTCTAGGAAAAGGCTTAGGACCTTTTTACATTTGCCACAGCATAGGCCTTTAGCCATTCCTCCAGTACTTACAGTTGTGGATGATGCATTTATTGATGCTTGTACTGCCCCTGACTCTCTTCCTCCGGCCCCTGCTAAGCCCGACAGATACTACAGGGTTCCGGACACACATTATCACTTGTATAAGGCTCCTATTGCAGATCCTGAAACTATTTCACAGGGCCCCAAAGCTGTAGCAGCTGCCTCTGCCAAAAACCCCCTCCCCTCTGAAAGAGAATCTAGGGCATTAGAGAGATGGGGTAAAAAAGTTTATACTTCTGCTACTCTTTCGGCTAGGGCCTTAAACTGTCAATTCCACATGATTCAGTATCAGGAATTTCTGTTAGATCAGCTAACTAAAAAACTGTCCTCGCCTGAACCTTTAGACCATAAGTCCCTTCAGGATTTAGTACATAACACTCAGCAGGTCAGTAATCATTCCTTAAAATGCGGCTATGATGCACTGGAGGCTTCCTTTAGATCAGCTATGACTGGTACAGTGATCAGAAGGCATGCATGGCTAAAAGAGCAGTCCTTACCAGACCATGTAAAGTCAAAGCTTCTAGATGCTCCCATGGAAAAACAGTTTGTTTGGCTCCCCTGCACAGCAAGTGTTGAAGAAGGTGGAAGAAAAAGCGAAATCTGTCCAGACAGTCAAGGATTTCTTACAGGTCCAGCCTCCGAGGTTTAGTAGGAACTGGCCTTCCAAGAATTGGTCCTTTCCAGACACCACCAGAGCACAGAGAGGCAGAAATAGGCGCCCAAGAGGCAGAGGTCAATCCAGAGGTGCCTACAGGGGACGTCAGTGGCAGCCTAACAACCAGAGAAGTACTGCCACAGATTCAGCCACTACCACTTCCACAGGACAATCACAGTGACTTGGCTCTGAAACCGCCTACCAGGGAACAACTACAAGCACCCTTAGGCGGGAAACTAGCCTTATTTCCAGTAAACTGGCATTACATTACAGGAGACAAATGGATTTTACAGACAATAGACAACGGCTACAGGTTTCACTTCCATACTCTACCAAGGAAGAGAGGAATGCCAAACCTACCTCCAAACCAAAAGACAAACGCTCTAGAGC
Source organism: Protopterus annectens (assembly GCF_019279795.1). Lineage (NCBI taxonomy): Eukaryota > Metazoa > Chordata > Ceratodontiformes > Protopteridae > Protopterus > Protopterus annectens. The sequence continues at coordinate 1,173,439,573 of NC_056727.1, forward strand.
AAATAGACCACTTACTAAGGATGAGAGCTATAGAAAAGGTACCGGCTATGGAACAAGGACAAGGATTTTATTCCAGACTTTTCCTGGTACCAAGAAAGGAAAACCAATGGAGACCTATCCTCGACCTGTCCGCTCTGAACACATATCTCATTGTTCCAAAATTCAAGATGCTGACCCTACAGCAACTTCTTCCCATGCTGGGCAAGGAGTCTTGGCTGGTGACTCTAGATCTCAAGGAGGCATACCTGCACATCCCCATACGACCAAATTGCAGAAGATACCTCAGATTTCTTGCAGGATCAGAGCATTATCAATTCTCAGCATTGCCTTTTGGCTTATCTACTGCGCCCAGAGTATTCACAAAATGCCTGGCTTCAGTAATTGCTCATTGCAGGCTCCAGGGAATTCAAATTTATCCATACCTGGACGACTGCCTGTTACAAGCGGACAACAAAAACAAATTAAAAGATTTGAGAAAGGTTATTCACCTATTGCAAGCCCTGGGATACACAGTCAACACAAAAAAGTCAAGGCTGATACCATCCCAAAGGATAACTTTCTTGGGTGCAGAACTGGACACATCAAACCAAATGGCATTCCTCACAGCAGAAAAGCAGAAGCAACTACCACTCTATTTCATGGCATTAACAACGCAGAACCAGCTTACAGCAAGGAAAATCCTGCAAGCCCTGGGTTACATGGCATCCTGCATAATATTGATTCCACATGCCAGACTACATATGAGGAAGTTGCAATGGTACCTAAGGAATTTATGGTCTCGGCACAAGCACAGCCTAGAAACCCAAATTCCAATAATTCCATGCCTGAAGCAAGAATTCCAGTGGTGGGCCCAGGCCTGTCAATTGAACAAAGGACTGCCCTTCCACAGGCCTCACCCAAGTCAGACTATCACCACGGACGCCTCAGACCTCGGTTGGGGGGCACGCATGGTGGACAAGTGCATACAAGGCTTATGGACTCAAGACCAGCTGAACCTACACATAAATCAAAAAGAGATGCTGGCAGTAAAGCAGGCAATTCAGACATTCAGACAGTTTCTTCAACAGGGTCATTTGCTGATAAGGACGGACAACACCACAGTTGTGGTATATCAACAAACAGGGAGGCACACATTCTTATCCTCTATGCCGGATGGCAATGGACCTCTGGAATGTGGCCCTGAACCTCAACATTCAGCTCCAGGCCATATTTGTGCCAGGAAATACTAGCAGACATCGTAAGTAGAACTACCACGGATGCCCACGAATGGATGCTGCATCCAGACATCTTCAAATCCATCACAAGGAAATGGGGACTACCAGAAATAGACCTGTTCGCATCCCCACACAACCACCAATTGAAAAAATTCTGCACAAGGACATACCACCCACTTGCTTGGAAGGTGGACTCCCTATCCTTCAGTTGGGAAAACCTGACAGCATATGCATTCCCACCTCTTCCTTTGATGCACAAAGTGCTACTGAAGATCAAAGAGGATCACCCAAGGATCATCCTGATAGCTCCAGACTGGCTGAGGCAACATTGGTACCCGCTACTGAGGAGTATGTCTCGGGAACACGCATGGCCTCTACCCCTAGTTCCTCTACTGCTAACACAGAACAACTTCAAAATCCTGCATCCAAACTTGAAAACACTGCAGCTAGCTGCTTGGAACATTACATAAGAGAAAATAACCCAGATTTATCTCAAAGGGTTAAAGACATTATCTTGGAGGCTCGCAGACCCTCAACAAGGAAAACTTATTCAGCAAAATGGAAAAGATATCTCATTTGGAGTGCCATAAAAGGAGTAGATGCATCATTGGCAAACATAGCTAACATCCTGGAATATTTAGCAGAGCTTTTCCACAATGGCCTGTCTTACTCCTCCATTAAGATTCATGCATCAGCAATTTCAGCAGAATACAACATGGATCCTCCAGTCTTTTCTCAACCTCTACTCAGGCAGTTTCTGAGAGGAATTAAAAATGTAAAGCCACCAAGGAAACCACCATTGCCTACATGGGACTTGAACTTTGTGTTAGAAAAGTTGACACTCCCCCCTTTTGAACCAGCAGCAACAGCAGAATTACAGTACTTATCTTGGAAAACTGCTTTCCTGCTTGCAATCACTTCAGCAAGAAGGGTTTCTGAATTGCAGGCATTAATGGCAGTACAGCCCTTCCTTATCTTCCATCTGGATAGAGTGTCCATGAGAACTAATCCTACTTTTATGCCAAAGGTGGTCTCCAGGGTATCATTAAACCAAGCAATCCACCTACCAACATTCTTCCCCAACCCACAGAACAGGGGGGAAAGACTACTGCATACCTTGGATGTGCACAGACAATTGCGCTACTACCTGGACAGAACCAAAAACAATAGAAAAACTGACCAGCTTCTGGTAGCATATGCAACAGGAATGGAAGGAAAAGCAATTTCAAAACAGACAATCTCAAAATGGATAGGAAATTGCATTAGATTTTGTTACTCTTTTCATGGAAAGGCAACTCCAGAAAACATCAGACCTCACTCCACAAGGGCTACAGCCACTACTACAGCTTTCTTACGAGGAGTGGCTACCAAAGACATTTTAGAGGCTGCTACTTGGAGCTCCGTGCATACATTTGCCAAGCATTATAATCTAGCTTTATACTCCAGATCCCGAGCAGGTTTTGCCACTGCTGTTTTGCAAGGGATCTTAACTACACCATAAGCTCTTAGTGCCTCCTCCCCCAGTTTGGCTATGGTATTCTACCCATTTGTTAGGACTGCAGATGCATCCTTGAAGGACATAGTACAGTTTTGTACCTACCATAAATGTAGATGTCCGAGAGGTATGCATCTGCAGTCCGGATTACCCACCCTCCTTCCCCTCTGTGGTACTCCTAGGGTATTTGCCCATCTTGTAGCTAGCTGGGGGAATCTATTATGGTGTATTTGTTTGTATATATGTATATACATGTTTATTTTTATTTGCTCTCTACTGTTTGGAATCATTTGCATTTATCCAAATTTAGCCTTCCTAGAGGGCACCTGGCATCTGGGGCAAGAAACACTGAGGAAAATGGCGTCTGCTGATGCCTTTATACCCAATTGACAGCAGCTATGACGTCGGGTGAAGTGTGACATCAGCCGAGGCCAGACCCAGACTTTGGAATCCGGCCGACCGAAGGGCTGCCTGAGGCAGGACAACCCATTTGTTAGGACTGCAGATGCATACCTCTCGGACATCTACATTTATGGTAGGTACAAAACTGTACTTTCTATATGCTGAAATGTCAGCAACTTACCACGGAACTCCTCAAACAAAATATGTCTTCTTTTCCTGCTTGTGCAGAAAATAGAGTTGCAAGAGTTGATGCATTCTACAAGTCAAGTAACTAAGCACACGTTACAATGTGGTTTTGACGCTCTAAAAGCATCCTGCAGGGCAGTTGTCACTGGTTCTGTACTTAGAAGACATGCCTGGCATAAGTAACAGCCCTTGCCAGGCCATGTCAAATCCAAATTATCGGTCTCGCCATTGCACAAAGACAATTTATTTGGCAACATGGAGGTCTTAAAGATGCAAGAAAAAGCTAAATCTACTCAGACAGACTTCTTGCAGGTCCAGCCACCAAGGTTCAGTAGGCATTGCCCTTCCAAGCACTGGTTCTTTCCTGCCCCCTCCAGGTCAGCCCAGCCCAGACCCTGGGAAAGCAGACCCCCCCCAGGCAACAGCCCCAGGGAATGCAGAGATCTAAGCAATGGGGTTCCTTCTCTTCAAAATCAGGGAGTGCTAAGCCACCCCCTCATGGTAAGAACTCACAATGACTACACTTCCACCCCCTCCCTCTGCCCACCTACTCTTGTCCCTAGGAGGAAAACTGTCCTTCCACGCAAGTACCTGGGCCACCATTACCAATGACTGCTGGATCCTAAACAGTAACCCAGGGATACAAATTTTATTTCCACACACTACCAACCCCAAAAGGGTTCCTAGATCTTCCCCCAAACCAGTGGGCAGAGGCCAAAAAAAGTCCTTTCCCTGCTCTCTATGAGGGCAGTAGAGCATGTTCCTGCAGAACAGATGGGCCAGGGTATCTACTACAGACTCTTCCTGGTATCCAGAAAAGAGGGCACCTAGTGCCCCATTCTCTGTCTATCCATTCTAAACACCTTTCTAGTGATACCAAAATTCAAAATGCTCACACTCCAGCAGCTTTTTACCTATGCTCTCCAAGAATGCTTGTTTAGGCACCCTAGAACCAAAAGAGGCCTACATACACATCCCAGTCAGGGAATCATGCAGGAAATATCTACCTTTCAGGGCAGGATCACTGCACTTTTATCTGCGCTTCCCTTTGGCTTATCCACTGCTCCCAGAGTTTTCACAAAATGTTTGGCTCCCGCCATTGCTTTTTGCAGGCAATGAAATATTCAAATTTACCCATACTTAGACGACTGCCTGATTCAGACAGACAGTCAGGAAACTCTGCTAATGTACCTGACCTTTGTAAAGGACCTACTGACCTCCCTGCGGTATACTATCAACGAAAAGAAATCCAAACTGGTACCCACCCAAAATATTGCATTCCTGGGAGCAAGCTTGGGCACAGCATCCCAGATGGCATTCCTTACACTGAAAAACAAACCTACTTGATAGCCTACTTCTCTCAACTAGCCACCCAGACCCCAGTTATCCGCAAGGAAAATCCTGCAAGCTCTGGGGTTTATGGCTTCTTGCCTTCTACTCATTCCATATGCCAGACTGCATATGAGGGGGAACTACAATGGTACCTAAAAAACCTTTGGTGTCAACACTCCCAAGACCTGGAAAGTCTTATACCAATGATACCTTGTTTAAGGAAAGATTTTATTTGGTGGGCAGTAGCATGCTACCACAACAAGGGACTAACCTTATTGCAACCCCACGCGGTCCAGACCCTCACCATAGACTCATCAGACTATGCCTGGGGTGCACACCTGTACAGCAGTTGCATTCAGGACCAATGGAGCCCCACCTGCACATCAGCCAAAAAGAGATGTTAGCTGTTCAGCATGCTCTGAGAGCTTTCAGACCCTTTACTCTCCCCGGGGCCTCTACTGATCAAAACAGACACCACCACTGTGATGTGGTATATCAACAAGCCGGGAGGGACTCACTCGTACCCTCTTTGCAGGCTCGCCATGACTCTTTGACACATGGCCTCAGCCATGCAACTACACCTGCTAGCACAATTCCTGCCAGGCTCTCTAAACTCTCTGGCAGACAACTTAAGCAGAAATCTTCTGGACCCACATTAGTGGTAGCTAGACCAAAGAACCTTCACCCTTGTAACCCAGAAATGGGACACCTCGAAGGTCGACCTCTCTGCTTCCCACTTCAGCTATCAGCTCAGCAAATTCTGCACCAGGGAACCTCACAGCAAGGCCTGGAAAGTGAATGCTCTATTCTTCCAGTGGGTCAATCTCTTTGTCTATGCATTTCCCCCTCTACTGCTCATTACAAGGGTACTGCTCAAAATAAGGGTGGAAAAACTGAGGACAATCTTGATTGCCCCAGACTGGCCACGCCAGCACTTGTACCCACTGCTGCACAGCCTGTCACTCCTGCCACCATGGCACCTCTGTCAGATCCCAACACTCCTGACCCAGAGGAATGGAGAATTCATGCATCCCCAAGTGCAGACCCTCAATCTGGCAGCCTGGCTTATTCCCTGACCACTGCACAAGCTACCAATCTAAGCAAACAAGTTCTAGATGTTATACGTGAGGTGAGACGCCCTAGCACTAGAAAGTCTTATGCTGACAAGTGCAAAAGGTTTTGCACCTGGATCCAGGCAAAGGGAGCTGGAACGGCATAGCCCTCCCTACCTCTCATCCTGGATTTACCTTGCTGACCTACTACACAGGGGTCTATTCATCTCTTCCATTAAAATGCATGCCTATGCCATCTCTGCTAATTTCAGCACAGAGCCAGCTCTTTTCTCCCACCCTCTCATCAAACAGTTCCTAAGAGGGGCTAACAACTTAAGGCCACCCAGAAGAGCTCCTACCGCAACTTGGGACCTAAACTTTGTGTTGGAAAAGCTCACCCTGCCCTCCTTTGAACCAGCAGCTTCAGCAGAGTTAAAGTTTCTCTCTTGTAAAACAGCCTTGCTTCTGGCCATCACTTCAGCTAGAAGAGTATCCGAGCTACAAGCACTAATGGCTGTAGAGCACTTCATTATTTTCCATGCTGACAGGGTCTCTTTCAGGACTAACCCATCCTTCAGGCCAGAAGTGGTGTCCAGTATGGCTCTCAACCAATCCATTCATTTGCCCACCTTTTTCCCTAACCCACAGAACAAGGGGGAAGGGATTCTGCACTCTCTAGATGTGCACAGACAGCTCAGATTCTCCCCAGACAAGACTAAATCTTTTAGAAAGACTGATCCAATTGTGTGTTCTGATCACATTATCAGTTGTCTGCCTTACCCTTTGGATTATCCATTGCACCAAGATTTTCACAAAGACTCTGGCTCCAATTATGTTGCTCAATGCAAGCTATAGGGTATCCATATTTTCCATATTTAGATGGCTTATCTTTGCACTTTTTTTCAAAGTGTCAGGAATCTCTCTTGGGTGAGAAATCTGTTATACAAGCTGGGATTCCAGGAGAACATTCAAAAGGCTTTCTCGACTCCTTCACACAGAACTGTTTTCCTGGTATGTCATATAGACACCTCAGTTCAGAGTTTATCTTCTACAGGAAAAAACAGATCTATTTCTGAGATTTTCCAGTCTGACTTCAGCCACTGGAGGGAATTCCTCAGGATTTTGAGTCTCATGGCATTTGTGATTCTCATGATACCCCTGGCAAGACTCTACATGCGAAAGATACTGTAGTATCTGAAATCTCTTGGGCCCCAATACCAACACACTTATCTTTTCAAATCCCAATGCTGGGGTTTCTCACAAAAAGTAATCATTTGGTGGAGACAGCAGATATTTTTAATTACGGGTTTCTCTTCCTCCCTCCCTCCCTGCTTCAAAGCAGTCAGTCACCAGAGATGCCTTTAACGTAGCTTGGGAAGTAGTTTCAGGAGGGATAAAGGTGTAGAGTGTGTGAGATACCAAGGACAGACCCAAAGCACATGTCAAAGAAATGCTTGTCCTGATCAAGGCATCTGACTGAACCGTTTTTGGTCCCCGGCACTCGAGTGGTTACAGACATTAAGCAAGGGGGTTCCAGGTTGTACCCCACTGAAAACTAGCTGTGTAGCTTAGGATGTAGCTTCACAGCACAGCCTCACTGTGCAGGCATCCTACATTGCATTGGAACAAAATTGTGTGGCGCATATGAGCTGAGTAGGACCAGGACTTACTCTCATGAATGGAAACTAGATCAGGAAATCTTCCAAGATTTGATCCATCTGTGGGGAGCTCCTCAAGGAGACCTTTTTGTGTCTACTCTGAACAGTCAACTGACAAGATTCTGTTCCAGGACTCCCAAGAAAGAAGGCATAGAAGACGGGTGGCTTTTTCTTTTACTTGGACAGGAATGTTCATGGATGCTTTACCACTGATATTCAGGACACTTCTAAAGATTCAGAAGGAATTCTCGAAGATCATTGTGGTGAATTCCATCTGGCCCAAGCCCCTGTGGGTTCTCCCTTCTTTTGGAAATTACCCAGGGGCAATTACCACAAACATCCTCTCAAATTGGATCTGTTCACACAAAAACAGAGGTGTTTGATACAGCTGAGCATTAATCAACTTCAGCAGACTGCCTGGATGATAAGGTCTTAATTCTCTTTAGGTACTTGTTTACTGAGGAAGTACAGCAGTTACTAATGGAAGCAAGAAAGCCTGCCACTAGAAAATCGTAAATTGGCAAATGTTAAAAGTTTTCTAGTTGGTGCCAACAACATTACCTGCACCCATTCAGGGCTAGATATTCTCTGGTTTTACAGCATTTGTGTGAGTTACTGTCATATGGCGTTTCTTATTCCCCTGTCAAGATTCAGTTATCAGCCATTTCAGCTAACTAGGCTGAATTGAGATTCTCAATATGTAAAACATTTTTACTGTTTGCTCTGATCTCTGCAACAAGCGTATCCAAGTTGCAATCTGTTATAGTGAGTCAGTCCTATCTCCATTTCTGTAAAGACACTGCTTCTTTGAGAAGTAATCCTTTTATGCCTAAAGTGATGTCCAGGTTTACTTTAAGCAAGTCTGTTTATCGCCTTATTTTCTTTCATGAACATAAAAATTGGGGAGAAAGGATAACTCCATACATTGGATGTCCGCAGACCATTCTGGTACTATCTTGATGGAACCAATCTTTAAGCTCAAATGTTCATTTCTTGTGAGGATAAGGAGGTATGACAACATGTCAAAACAGGTAGTTTCCAAATAGTTGTCTAAGGCTATTACTTTTTGCTATACTCGCCATAACAAAACAATCAAGACCCTCTATGCCTATGAGGGTCCTGGCTTCAGCTATGGCATTTTGGAAAGGGTTGGATTCTAGAAGTATTCTAGAAGCTGCTACTTGGTCCTGTCTACATACTTTTACGGTTTACTGTCATAATTTCGAATGACACTCAGTCTACCTCACTTTGTTCGACAACGGAAAGTCGAACACGGCAATGTCTAACTTTAAGCAAGCCTAGGAACGGGTTTTGACATGGGTCGGGATGGGGCGAGGTTTGTAGTTCGGCAATAACAGTGAAACCCTTATCTTAACCCATGTTAAAACCCATTCCTAGGCTTGCTTTTAAATTTCAACATTGCCATGTTCGACGTTCCGTTGGCGAACATAGTGCAGTCGACAGAATTTCATTCGAAATTGATAGTAAACCACTTTTACAAAGCATTATAAGCTTGATTGTCTCTCTTTCCAGATCAAGCTTTGCCAGGACCATTGGCTAGGGGCTTCTGGACTCTTATCTCCCAAATGTACAATGTGTGGTCCATCTGTCCTTCATTGAAAAGCAGCTTGCTCCATTTTGGCAGTCAGCTCTGTAAAGAGAGGACTTGAGCTTTTGTCAGCTCTTTGCATACAAGTGAAGGTATGCATTAACAGACCAAGAGGAAAAAAAAGTAATTTAAAAGAAAAACTCTAGGAGTCCTAGTCCTGCAGTACCAGATGTTCTGGAAGAGCATGTGGGGAATATTGTTTCCCAAGAATCCTTTGAATTCCTGCCTGTTATGCCACAAGCGTAGAAGCTGAGTCTGCATTCTATGAAAGCAATAGATTTGGTTTAACAGTAGTCCTAAGAGTCTTAAGATTTATGTAAACTTGGGTGTAATTCTTCCTAACACATTTCCAACATTTCCAAGTGTCAACCTGTGGTGGTGGTGCTGCGGTAGCATTGTCGCCTCACAGTAAGACGCTGTCCGGTTTGATTCTCAGCTAGAGCGTCCTCTGCGTGGAGATGTGCGTGAATGGGCATACCTTCGTAGAAAGTTGTGCGTCAGGGCTAGTAACTGGGCACGTAAAAATCAGTTACCAATCATTAGCGGACCAGAGTTCCGCTGTGGCGACCCCTAACTGGGAAAAGCCGAAAGACACAACAACATGTTTGCCCTTCCTTTTTGCAGTGTTTCTAATCCTATGGTGTTAAGTAGCAATGTCTTGATATCCAGGCTGTCACATTGGCCAAAGGAAATATATTACTATATCAAAGGAAGCTTTTACTTGAGGGAAACTCAGCTGTTGCAGCAAGCTGTAAAATTAGAATTACTGAATGGTAAAGGTGAGTTAGTTACATCTTTATTAAATTGTCATGTATGACTTGGGCAGTCAGAATGTATATAAATGAAAACAAACCATATTGGCATGATTTTAGTTGCAAACGTTATGCATCACTTATCTATCCAGTCATTTCAGCCAGACATTAAATAGCTAATTCAAATCCTGCCTTCTTTTAAACCTTGTTCCTCCCTTGTATGTATTCTCAAAATTTCTAGTTTTTCTATGTAATTTGCTCGTACCCTTTTCTGAAGATTCCAGTTCCAGTTGTTTTATGAATGTTACTATATTTACTACTAGTAGTAAAGTTGGTTTAGACTTTGATTTGTAAATTATATGTCATTTGTATATCAAACTGATTTGTACCAGACGCTTGTCCTGAAAATGTATTTGTGAGGTTTGCTAGTGTTAAAATGCATCAACAGTGCACCCTGCTGGAATGAAAACAAATGTACGTGTTGTTACTTAATTCAATGTATATGTTTTTATAGTGGATATTGGGACAGCAGAGGTTAACCAGCTAGCTTACTTTAAGAAAAATAAGGGAATTGTAAATCAGCTGTTAAACCATTAAAACGGCACCCCACAGTGCTGAGTAGGACTTGAGATGGTGGGTCTGGAAGAAGCCTTTCTTAGCTCAGTAAAAAGAGGGTAAGCCCCAGGCACTGCCATAAACATTTGATGTGTTTTGTAGTAGTCTGTGTTAAATTCCTGTCTCAGCTTAAAAGAGGAATACTGTGAGAACCTAGAGTCACATGACCAGATGAGGTCATTCTGCAAGCCATTGTGGATATTGTATTTCACAAGGAGTAATCTTTGAGTATTGAGTATTCTGTTTTGGGGAGCCTGACTAGAAAGACTGCTCACGTATTTCATTTTGCCTTGCTCTGTCAAGTAAGTTAATAGGGAACAGTAATTAATTCTCCTAGATTCGATCAGGAAATATAGACAAGCTTAGTTTAGAGATTGTTTTTTTTTTTTTTTTATTTGTACAAGTCTGCCCATCACTGTTATTTTCAATATTTCCTGTGATTTGAACTCTGTTGTTTGCTGTAAATATATATTCAGTATTTTCATGCTCTTTTATTATTTATTATTAAATATGTTTAAGTTTTTTGGCTGGTCCTTTCATAAAGTACTTAACCTTTGAGAGTGTTTAATTATTTGGTGACACTGTGGGCCACTCCAGAAGTCCTAGCTGTCTTGGTCAACTACATCTCTTTGCATTAGTATTACTATTACACAGTATAATTGGGCACCATTTGTTAAGGGCCTTAGACTAGCTGATTGTGAAGTTTCTGGTGGCAGTGTTAACTGCCTTATACTCTGGGCAGAAGGGGACACTGCAGGTAAATCTGTGCCAGCCTTTCCCAGGTGTTTGCGTCAGCTACTTAGGGCAGGGTCCCCAAACAATGGACTCTGAGAGGGTGCTGGAGGAGTTGGCTCGGATACTCGGCCGAGGCCTAACCCTACAACTGTGCCAGTGGGGAGTCTTATTGGAGATCTGGAGGGAGGCAGATATGGAGAAATCCAGACCTGTGTGTGTTCCCTGTGTACTCTTAAGGGGAATTGTGCTCAATGCAGACAGGTCTGCATCTGGAAATACTAAGTGTATCCATTTGTATTCTAAGTGTATGTCCCTCTTCCAGTGTCCATGGTGAGGATTCAGGCCCCTTGATTGATTGGCCCAGCATGGGTATGTCACTGCTTGTTTCTTTGAATACTTTGTACTACTTTATGAATGCATTATTCTGCATGGTGGTGGTGGTTCAGGATCTTCATCCGAAGTTGGTCTCCTTGTTTCTTGAGCTTCCCCTGTTTCATCATCCCTTCCACTTGGAATTATAGATTTCTGCTTGGCTATGTATAGGAGCCTTTAACTGTGTAGCTCTGAAGTACCCCTTCATATTGGGTAATCCCAAATTGCCTTGTTCAATTGGAAGAATCCGCTTATTCCACTTGTCTGTTACCATTTTCCCCTCCCAGATAAAATCCTTCAGGAGTTAATTGCTATCCACAGTTGCTATCCACAACTAAAAAAACGTAGCTCCTTGTAATTTGCTATCCATATAACAGAGCTTTCAATTTTTTAGTTTTTTGTATTTTCTTTTAGTCTCTCCTCATATATCTCTAGCTACCACACCAACATCTTTTTAATCCATACTCTTACTTCATTTTATCATGTCCCTGTAAATATGGATATTGTTAAACTAGTTCATGTGTGGTTGCATAATTTATAGCCATTACCTTTGTTTTAGTTTCATTAGTTTAGTGTCCTGAAAAGATTTGAAACTGCCTCAAAATGTTCCACAAAACTGAAATATCCTTTTTTTTTGTTTGTTTTATCAGGTATAAAGTAGAGCCAGCTTTTCTTGACTACCATACCAATTATATCCTTAAATTTCTGAGTAAATAAAATAGCAAAGTGGAAAGAGGACACCCCTGCTTGGTTCCTCCTCTGCTTAAACAAAAATTATCAGAGAGGAACCCACCCACTTTAATTTTTGCCTCTGATTCCTCATATATCCTGATAACTGACCTTATAATTTTATCAGGGAATGCACTGTGAAATGCTTTCTGTGCATCAAGACCCACCAAGAACAGTGGCATTTTTAACATTCATCTTCCCTCTGGATCATCAGTGTTCTCTTATTGTCAAATGTTTTTCTCTCCTCCACATTGATCCATATTGGTCAATTTTCGCATTGCGTTTGCCATTCTTTTAGCCATTATAGACATAAACACTTTATGGGTAGGGATTGAAATGGGCCTGTATGAAGCTGGATCTGGTGGGTCTTTACCCTCTTCAGGTATTACAGCCATGCCAGCTTTCTTCCAGGATGTTGGTGCTTCTCCTCTTAAAATGCTGTTAAACAAAAGCTTCCAGATCTTTGTCATTTTTCCCCTCTTAGCTCCCAAACTTTTCCAGGAATACCATCTATTCCTGGGGATTTTCCTGTGGATTGGTTGTACATCACCATTTTTTATATCATCCCCTCCTATCCTAGCTGTTAGTAATTGAGCCTCCTCTACCTGGAATGTTGGTATATTTAATTCTTCTGTAAACATTTTCATTTGTACCTTTTCTTGATCTCCATAGTTCCCTGTTTATACAGACTTTCATAAAATTTCCGAAATATTTCTGGTAAGTAAGGTGCGTTAGTTCTTGATCTTAATAGTTTTTCATATCCTTCAGTTGTGTGTGCGTGCGTGTGTGTGTGTGTGTGTGTGTGTGCATGGATTCCATTTCAACAGCATTCGTGTTCTGTTAATTCTGTTACTTCAAAACTATTACTTTCTGAGATACAGCTTCTGTTATTTCAGCAGTGCATAATTTGTCTTGCCTGTCCTTTTATGTAGACTACTACTCCAGTTTACTTCATTCTCATCTGCCTTTGACAGTAGTATATTTTCTGTCTAAATCTCCTAGTAAATGTGCATGTGGTAATCTGATTACCCAGAAAAAAATATATTGGTTTAAGTGCTTATTCTTCCTGGGGCAGTTAACAGTTGTGTGTATGCCAGCAGTGAATTTTGCGTCAAATTTAGTACAGCTACAAAATGTAGAGATGTTTATAGGTTTCAATATCTTATCAGATAGAAAGTTAAATATATTGAATATCTTATCAGAAAAATTAAAACTGCGGTGGTGGTGCGGTAGCATTGTCGCCTCACAGTAAGACGCTGTCCGGTTCGATTCTCAGCTAGAGCATCTTCTGTATGGAGACGTGTGAATGGGCGTACCTTTGTTTCAAGGTTGTGAGTCAGGGCTGGCAACTCAGCACGTAAAAATCTTCTGCCAATCATTAGCGGACCGGAGTTCCGCTGTGGCGACCCCTAACCGGGAAAAGCCAAAAGACAACAATCAGAAAATTAAAATTCAGAAACATTTAAAAATTGTGTAAAAGGGCTTCACTTTTTATTCAAATAGTTAAGGAAGACAGGAATGGAAAAAACAAAGTCTACTAATGAAATACCTTTGACATCTCCCTTTTTAGAAGTGTCTAAGCTGGTCATAGATATGTCTGAAAATGCATTTCTGATGATCACCTCAGCCAGTTTTAATAATTAAAGGTATGACCTTTGGTGCCATTTATTTATGAAACCCAGAAATGGTGGTTCAAATGCAGGAGCTCATCCACTTCTAAGCAGGGCATGAAGTACTTGTTAGATGAAAGCCAAAGGTGGCCTTCCATGACAACAATTTCAAATGGCGTGTCCTCAACATCTTCATTGTAATTACCTTCATTACTATAAATGCCAACTGGTTTTTCAGATATAGACCTTGGATTAGTTTGACTTGGCACTGCAGATACCATGTCTTCTCTAAACGTTTCAGTACCATATACAAACATTTGTTCCTTATCTGTTCCATTACTGTTTAGTATATTCAGTTAAGAACCTAGTATGCATGCATTACTTGTCAGACCTTTGGAACCAAGGTTGGCTGTACTTTGGCTGATAAGTGCAGTACAACAAGAAAAAAAAAAAAAGTTTACTTATTAATGAACATTATGAATCATATCTGTTCTCCATATGGGTTCTGATTTATGTGGTGACATCTTGTCACAGCCTTTTGTCTCTCTTACAGAAACTGTCACTGTCAGCCTCATGAGGAATTTTTTTTGACTGACCCTGCAAGGATCCCCTTATGGCTTTAATAGCATTTTCGCTAAATTATGACTTAAACAAAATAGACTGTTGCTTCACATCTGGACACCTTTAAGAGGCCCAGTCCCTGAAAATGCAAAGCACCTGGATACTTTGAGAGCAGTTGTACAGGGTAGTAGTACCAGCTGGCTCTTATCTGTTCCACAATCTCTATGTAGATCTGCTTCAGTGATCCTTTACCTGAAACTGTTGCAGAGGAGAGTAGTATCTTTAGGGGAAAGGACTATGGAAGAATATATTTTTCTACCTGTCCTATCTGTGTGTGTGCGTCTCAGTTCCTCTCACAGCTTTGTTATAAACCAAATGCAAGTGATAGTGCAAACGCATCCCTACTAAGAGTACCAAAGATAAACTTATTTCTAGAGGTTGTAATGTAAACATGTCTTGAATTGTGCATATGATGACTATGAAAACATTAGTTAGGACAGCTGAAACAGCAATTAATGTCATGAGGAGATCTGCCTGGGAAATAATACAGTTTTGTCCAGGACATGTAAAAGCCATCTCAAGTTGTCTTTTTTACGGTTTCATTTTAACTGAAATCTGGGCATTTGTTTATTTACATTTTGTTGAATGGGTGCCCTTTTGGGCTAAGACCTTGAAAATTCACAAAACACAGGAAATTTGCAAAGGTCATCATTAATGCAGTAACAAATTAGTAATGTAACAATAACCCACAGCTGGGTGTGGATAATGCTGGATTTACCCACAGGTGGCGTGGTTTCGTCACTAGGGCGAACCCAGCAGTGTTTGCCCTCGTGACCAAACCACTCCAGCAGTGGGTAAATCTGGCATTACCCACACTCAGCCGTTGGTTATTACTATTATACGATGGCATTATTCAAGAAAAAATGTTTGCTGTCCTTAAATAATTTCCTTGTATAAGGGCACTGCTCTGACCCATTTTTTCCTAGTGTCCTGGGGCTTTCCTGATGAACTGCATATCTGTACATCATTGCTGTTTAAAGGAAGCAACAGAGAAAGGAAGACCTGTTGCTCTTTTTCTTTTTTGTTTGTTTTTTAATAAAAAAAAAAAAAAAATTGCAAAAGAGTTTTCATTATGGCTGTCCAAAGTAAACCATCCCCCACTGAAACGCTTGAATTTGGAATAGCAATGTTCCTACAAGTGTTTGGAGATTCCACTCCACACAGTCCAACACCAAAATAATGGAACATGATAGTCACGGAACCAGTGAATAGCAAAAGTAGAACAAAATATGTACGACATACAGAAAACCTTACTTTTCTAAATTCCAGAGTTTCAGTGAGGGCTGGTTTACTTTGGACAGCCATAATGGCAGCTCTTTTGTGATTCTTACTTTTGGTCTGTTTTAGACCTACAAGACCCTTCATGGTGTATATCTAGTTTTTGCTGTGTTCTAAATTAAAAAAAGTAATCCAGGGACGTTCAACTTGTGTGAGAGATGGACAAAGAAAATAAAATGATAATCGGATACTTTTCTCTAGTTTTGCATAACTTACTAGATTATCCTTTTTTTTACTCTTTCCCATCTGTCTCATTCTTTAGAAGTCTACAGTTTTTGAAACTTATTTAAACAAAAAAAAAGTTTCTGTAGCATATGTTAGTAGAAGAAAGTTTGGATGACTGGACACTTTTCCATTGGCATACGCTTGATTTAAAACGGTCGCGCTGGTTGGGTTTGACCAGTCCGCGTCCTTGTTTTGGAATGTTAATGGACAGTCATTGTATAATATGTAATACATCAGAGTAGCTCTCTCAGCTGTGGGGGGGGGGGGGCACGAGTCAAGGACAGCAGTGAAACAAATGTTTAATGAAGAGATACCTCAGTACACTAGATATTTCCCTTCTGCAATGAATCTATTTTATAGGAGCAGCACACAGTAAAACGGTACTTCTACAGATGAGTCTTCAATCCACAGTAAAACGATACTTGTACAGGTACATCTCCATCCCGATGTTCATGTTTCACTGTTGCAATCATCTCAATTTTGGTTATCTGCCTGCAGGTAGCCCTTAGGCGGCCTGAATACCAGAGTCTTGGGATTTCTGCGTCGGATGCTGTTGCTTTTTCCATGACGTCAGGAGTATAAAACATGCAGCCGATGCCATTACATCAGTCTTTCTTGCCGTGCGGTAGCAGAAGCAGTTCGCAAGTGCCGTCGGTCACTACCTGAAATTTTCATTTTTTTGAGTTTCAGACCTGAAGTCTTCTAAAAGATAAGTACTCCGTTGAAGATCCTTTTCTCGTGCTCTAACTGATGCCGGAAAAAAATTAATAATTGTCTTGCTTGTGGAAAGCAAATACCTCAGAGATTTTCATTCTTACTGCGTCACCTGTTTAGGCCCAGACCACGACGTCCCTCGCTGTCGGTTTTGTGCCTTGTTCAATGGCCAAACTATTAATCGTCGGGCTATTTTCGCCACAAAAGTCTTTTGCTCTCGATCTCCGTATTCCGAAGTGGCTTTGATAAGCCATCCGACTACTGATCTTCTGAAAAAACATAAGGATAAAGACCGAGACAGACCGCATACGTCCAAAACTGCCCACGATGCTACCGTTAAGCTAGTCGCCAGTCCGCCGGTACTCAGTGAGGTGCTTTTGCAGTCCCTGATACCCGCTTCTGCAGATTCACAGGCCTCTACTGAGACCCATTCGTGGTCCGGTATGCCTCCAGATGCTACTTCGACTGCGGAACCTGCGGATATCTCTACCTTGTATAGGTCCCAGAGCCGCTGTGCAGGCACCGACTTCTGAGGGTGTATTCAGGCCTTCTGCTTTTCGTATTAAATCGACGACTTTGTTTCAAACCAAAAATACCTAATTTCTCAGGCCTAGAGTTCGCACTACGCATAGGAAACTGACAAAAGCACACACTCAGGCCTACATGCCACAAAAACAAATGCTTAGAATGGCTGAAGACCTTATTACTTTAATTAGGGGAAGTCAGCCTTCCCCCTCAAAAAGACCTAGAACTGATTTTCCATCTGATTCTTTTGATCAGGAGTCTGATAACTCTGATCCTTCTGATTACTAGAACATACCCTTATCTACCTATGAGGATTCTGATGCGGAGGATTCCATTCCCTCTGATTCTCCACCAGAAGATTTTTCTTTTGGTGAAACCCTGCATGCCCTTAGAGAGCATTGACCCTGGGAGAGCCAGGACGACTCTCAGTCCAAAAAGAGACTCGGAATTTTTAAACTTGCCTTAGCACAGGCCTCTAGCTATCCCACCTGTTCTGGAAATTGTAGATTGTCTTCTTGGAATCCAGCCTTACCCCTGATACTTTGCCTCCAGCTCCCAGAACACCTAACAGGTACTGTAGAGTACCTGACTCCCACAAATTCCTCTTTAAGAATCCTGCTGCTGATCCAGAGACCATTTCCCAGGGACCTAAAGGCATTAAGACTGCTACGCCCAAGAATCCTACCCCTTCAGACAGGGATTCTAGGGCTTTAGACAGATGGGGTACGAAGGTATACACCTCTGCTAGTCATTAAGGCTACTGCTGCCAAGAATCCTACCCCTTCGGACAGGAATTCTAGGGCTTTAGTCAGATGGGGTAAGAAGGTATACACCTCTGCTACTCTTGCCATCAGGGCTTTAAATTGCCAGTTTCATATGTTAAAGTATCAGCAACATATTATGGAACTAATTAAACAGAAAATTATGTTGATTCCTGATTGTGCAGAACATAAAGATTTACAAGAGTTAATGCATTCTGCTAACCAAGTTGGTAAACATATTTTGCAATGTGGTTTTGTTGCCTTAGAAGCATCTTGCAGGGCTGCTGTCACTGGGTCTTTTCTTAGAAGGCATGCTTGGCTTAAGGATCAAACCTTGCCAGATCATGTCAAAGCAAAATTACTAGATACACCAGTGAACAAAGATAATCTATTTGGCAGTAAAGCAGAAGTCCTCAAAAGGATGGAGGAAAAAGCTAAATCTATGCAACTATTGGTAAAGACAGACATCACCACAGGTATGTGGTACATAAACAAGCGGGGGGGGGGGACCCATTCCTACCCACTCTGCAGATTAGCCATGGCTCTGTGGAACACAGCCTTGAGCAACCAAGTGCACCTGCAAACTAAATTCACCGGCAGATGACTTGAGCAGAAATCTCATGGACCCACACAAGTGGAAACTGGAACCCAAAGCATTCAAGCTTTTGCGGAACAAGTGGGGGCACCAGAGATGGACCTCTTTGCTTCCCCTCAGAACTATCAATTGAGCAAATATTTCACCAGAACTCCCCACAGCCAAGCTTGGAAAGTGGATGCCCTGATGTCCTTCAAGAATGCAACTGCAGTCATAACATATGGGTTGCCCTGCCTCAGGCAGCCCTCGGTCAGCCGGATTCCAAAGTCTGGGTCCGACGTCGGCTGATGTCGCATTTCTCTCAGACGTCAGAGCGGCTGGAGTACATAAGCATCAGCCGACACCATTTTCTTCAGTCTTTCTTGCCGCGCGGTGCCCGAAGCAGAGGCAGTTCACAAGTGCCGGTTGGTCAGCTCCTGTATTCTTCGATTCCGAAGTCATCAAAAAAGCTAAGTACCCCGTTGGACCTTTTCTTGCCTCAGCCGATGTCAGAAATTACTGAAAAAGTTAACAATTGTCTTTCTTGTGGTAAACAAATACCTCATAAGGATTTCCACTCTTACTGCCTTCCTTGCCTTGGCCCAGACCACGATGTCTCGGCCTGTGTAGCCTGTGCTCGCTTCAACAAGTGCACTCTCAGGCGCCGGGCGGAGTTCGCTGAAGATTTCTTAGGCGAAAGATTTGCTTACACAATGCCGTCGGATCTATCGACATCGCAAACTCCCAAGAAACGAAAAGACCGGGACCGACTTCCTCGGCCCGCGTCTACCTCCGACTCCACGCCAAAACCTACCGCGAGTGCTCCGGTTCCCTCTGAGACGGTCTCTCCACCGCTCCGAACCGAAGACACCGCAATACCGACGACTCCGATTCCGGATATCACTCCGCCGGTTATTGATTTTCCTTCGGATACCGAAACCGAGGAAATGCCCGAGACCATTGCTGTAGACAAGGTCACTCCTGCACGTGGAGTTGCCAGGCCTCCTATGGCCATGTCTATTAAGACCTACACTAGGGCTAAGGCAGCCAGCAAAACTAAGCATCTTACTACTAAAACCTTACCTCAGCCTACTCCAGAGACACAAATTATGACTATGGCTGCTGACTTAATTTCTATGATTAGAGGTTCACAGGCCCATCCTGAGAGAGGATCCCAGCCTCCTTCTGATAAAAGGCCCCGGGTTGAACCCTCTGACCCTATTCCGTCAGATGAAGATTCTGAGGACTCTGTCCACTCTGATGGCCAGGAAGAGCTCTTCCAGACCTATGAGGACTCAGATGCAGAGGATTCCATCCCCTCTGCCTCCCCTCCTGAGGATATTTCTTTTGGGGAAGTTCTGCATACCATGAGGGAACATTTCAAGTGGCAAGGCCAGGAATATTCTGATTCCAGAAAACGCCTTCGGACTTTCCTTAAGAAGCCCCAGCACAGGCCCTTAGCTATTCCTCTTGTACTTGATGTTTTGGATGATTTATATTCTGACTCTAGTGTTACCCCTGACTCTCTTCCTCCTGCTCCAGCCAAGCCAGTCGGGTATTACAGGGTCCCAGAAACACATTCCCATTTATTCAGGGCCCATACTGCTGATTTGGAAACTATTTCACAGGGGCCTAAAGGTGTTTCAGCTTCCACCTCTAAAAATCCATTGCCCTCCAACAGGGAAGCTAGGCCATTAGAGAGATGGGGCAAAAAGGTTTACACATCCACTACCTTATCTATGAGAGCTTTGAATTGCCTTTTTCATATGTTACAATATCAGGATTTCCTGTTAGAAGATTTACAGAAAACATTGGCCACTCCTGATCCTTTAGACAGGAAGGCTTTGCAGGAAGCTGTACATAACTCTCAGCAAGTAAGCAATCACTTCCTGCAGTGTGGATATGATGCACTGGAAGCTTCATGTAGGGCAGCTATGACAGGGGCAGTCATTCGTAGACATGCATGGTTAAAAGATCAACCTCTACCAGATCATGTAAAGGCAAAACTTCTGGATGCACCTTTGGAAAAGAACAAGCTTTTTGGTGCTAATGCTAAGGATGTGTTAAAGTCCATCGAGGAAAAAGCAAAATCAGTTCAGACGGTGAAAGATTTCCTCCAGGTTCAACCCCCCAGATTCAATAGGAATTGGCCTTCAAAAAACTGGTCCTTTCCTAATCCAGAAAAGTTTCAAAGGGGTAAAAACAGACGTGGCCGAGGAAGAGGACAATACAGAGGTCCTTACAGGGGATGACAATGGCAGCCAGGAAACCAAAGAAGTGACGCAGGGGTTTCATCTGCCCCACAGCCACAATCTCAATGACTTTCCTCTACTTCCGCCTACCAGGGAACAAATAGAAGCTCCCTTGGGCGGGAAATTATCTCTGTTTGCAGAAAATTGGCACAGACTGACAAAGGACAAATGGATTTTGGACATTATAGACCGAGGTTACAGGTTCCATTTTCATACCTTGCCAAGAAAACAAGGCATGCCAAACCTACCACAATACCAGAGGGCAGAGGCTATCAAGCAAATCTCTCTGCTGACTCGGATGAAAGCAATAGAAAGAGTTCCACAACAAGAACAAGGCCAGGGGTTTTACTCAAGACTGTTCCTTGTTCCAAGAAAAGAATCTCAATGGAGACCAATACTGGATTTGTCCACATTAAACACCTTTCTCATAGTACCAAAGTTCAAAATGCTGACTCTACAGCAACTCCTTCCCATGCTGGGCAAGGGGTCTTGGCTGATTACTCTGGACCTCAAGGAGGCATACCTGCATGTCCCTATCAGACACAGCTGCAGAAGATACCTCAGATTTCTTGCAGGGCCAGAGCATTATCAATTCTCAGCATTGCCATTTGGCTTATCTACTGCGCCCAGAGTATTCACAAAATGCCTGGCTTCAGTAATTGCTCATTGCAGGCTCCAGGGGATACAAATTTACCCATACCTGGACGACTGCCTCATACAAGCGGACGACAAATTGATGTTGACAAAAAACTTGGACTATGTCATACGATTGCTTCAAGCTCTGGGATACACAGTCAACTTCCAAAAGTCAAGACTGCAGCTATCCCAGCAAATAATCTTCTTAGGAGCCAAACTAGACACAGCCTCTCAAATGGCTTACCTGACAGAAGACAAGCAAGAGAAGTTAACTCATTACTTCAAAGGTTTAGCAAAACTTACCCAGATGACTGCAAGGAGATTCCTACAGGCCCTGGGTTACATGGCATCCTGCATTCTCCTGGTTCCATTAGCAAGACTACACATGAGAAAGCTTCAATGGTACATAAAAAGCATTTGGTCTCAGCAAAGCAACAACTTGGAGACAACCATACCGCTCATTCCATGCCTACAAAAGGAATTCCTATGGTGGGCCTCGGTGAGCCAGGCAAACACAGGTATGTCATTCAAAAAAACACAGATAACACAGACCATGACCACAGACGCCTCAGACCTTGGATGGGGGGCGCACATGGAAGGCAGGTGTATACAAGGACAATGGTCTCGAAAGGAAACACATCTGCATATAAACCAAAAGGAAATGCTGGCAGTAATGCATGCCATCGAGGCCTTTCAACACCAACTTCAGCAAGGCCATTTACTGATGCGGACAGACAACACTACTGTGATGTGGTATATAAACAAGCAAGGGGGCACCCACTCTTACCCCCTTTGCAGACTGACAATGCATCTTTGGGAAAAATCACTGAGCCTAAACATCCAGTTACAATCCCAGTTTGTTCCAGGCAAAGACAATGTGTTGGCGGACAGCCTAAGCAGGGATTTCACAGATCCACACGAGTGGAGGTTACATCCGAAGATCTTCACACAACTCACTTCGACATGGGGCAGGCCAGAAGTAGACCTATTTGCCTCTCACCTCAACCATCATCTACAAAAATTCTGCACAAGGGCATACCATCCACAAGCTTGGAAA
>NC_056727.1:1173466976-1173469476 GCF_019279795.1 Protopterus annectens
ATAGTTCATGGGTACTTTTTGGCATTGAGCTTGAGGCCATAAATGTAGATGTTAGAGTGTATTCACTGTAGCAGTCCTTGTTACCCTCCCTCCAGCCACCTGACTTTTTACTTTTACCTATCTTTTTTGTTTGGAATATTTTATATCATTGGTATTTGCTTTTTGCTTGGGGTGTTCCATACCATGTAATTGCTTCCTATTTTGGGGGCTCCTGACATCTGGGGCAAGAAACACTGATGTAATGGCATCGGCTGCATGTTTTATACCCTTGACGAACTGAAGGCATGGAAGAAGCAACAGCATTCGACGCAGAAATCCCAAGACTCTGGTATTCAGGCCGGCTGAGGGCTACCCAAATGTGATGACTGCTACAGTGAATACACTCGAACATCTACATTTATGGTAAGTGTACACAACTGAACTTTCTAACCCTTTTTAAGAGAGTGAGTAAACAGGAAGGTAAAACACATGGTCAGCCAGTAGGAGGAGCATTCCAGCATTACTTAAATCAGTGACTGGATGTTACCACAGACAAGTGGATACTTGAGATAATTTTAGAAGGCTATTGAATAGAATGTAAAGTGTCTCCTACAGTTTTATCTATACTTCAAAAACTAGTTAATTGTTTACATGTAGCTTTAGACCTAGCCTTAAAGCAGAGGTAATACACAGTTCCTTACCACCAGATAGTGAAGGGCTGTTATGAAATGTTCTTCATAGTTTCCAGAAAGGACAAAACACTGAGACTAATCTTAATCTGTGGACACTCAATTAGTTCCTATTAGCAAAAAAGTTAACATGATGACAATCAATGGCAGTTCTGAAGTTAGAACGTTTATCCTCACATGCCATTAAAGCAGCCACACAGAAAGTAACCTGTGCTTTCAAGTATGAGAGGTCATTTTCATTTTATAGTTCTTCCATTTGGTCTGTCCATAGCTCTGAGTATTTTTCCAATGATGTTCTTCATTTCACAACGCACTATTAAGCGTCTATATATTTTTGCTTCTAAATATTTTGGTTCAAGATTTAACTACCCTGAAATGTCATCTGTTAGAAATCCGACTACTGGAGTTCACAAAAAACGCAAGGAAAAAGACAAGAGACAGACCGTCTAGGTCCAAATCCGATGAAGCTTCTCCTAAGCCAGTCACCGGTTCGCATGTACTCAGTGAGGTGCTTTCGCAGCCCCTGAAACCCGCTACTTTAGAGTCTCAGTCCTCTACCGAGACCCAATCGGAGTCCGGCATGCCGCGAGATTTGCAAAGTATTGAACCCACGGATGTCTCTCCCTTGGATGCGTCCGGAACCGCTGAGCAGGCACCGGCTTCTGAGGGTGTTTTCAGGCCTCAACATTTTTATATTAAACCGAAGCCATCAGCAAAAACAAGGTCAAAAACAACTTCTTTGTCTAAAAAACCGATGCATGAGCCACGTGCTCAGGCCCCTATGCCTAAAAAACAAGTAATCAAAATGGCTGAGGATTTACCTTGATCAGGGGTTCCCAACACCCCTATTCTATTCCACCTTATGAGGATTCTGATGCAGAGCAATCCATCCCATCTGCATATCCTCCTGAGGATTACTCTTTTGGAGAAACTTTGCATACTTTTAAGGGAACATTTTCACTGGGAGACATAGGACTTCTCTGAATCAAAAAAGAGGCTTAGGGATTTCCTTCTTCCTCAGCATAGGCCTTTGGCAATATCTCCTGTATTCGACATTGTTGATGATGTGTTCTTGGAAACAAGCATGGCTCCTGATTCCTTGCCTCTGGCTCCTAGTAAGCCAGACAGATATTACACAAATTTCTTTTCAAAAATCCTGCTGCTGATCCTGAGACTATTTCTCAGGGTCCCAAGGGTGTTGAGGCTTCTACAGCCAAAAAATCCTACCCCTTCTGATAGAGATTCCAGGGTGCTGGATAGATGGGGTAAGAAGGTTTATACATCTGCAACCTTTGGCAATCAGGGCTTTAAACTGCCAGTTTCATATGCTTAAATATCAACAGCATGTTATGGGCTTACTGAAACAGAAAATGATGTTGATTTCTGATTGTGTGGAAAATAGAGTTACAGGATTTATTGCATTCAGCAGAACAGGTTGGAAAGTATACTTTGCAATGTGGTTTTGATTCCTTGGAGGCCTCTTGCAGGGCTGCCGTAAATGGATCTGTCATAAGAAGGCATGCCTGGCTCAAGAAGTAAAATCTGCCTGATCATGTTAAAGCTAAATTGTTGGATGCCCCATTACAGCATGATAGTCTGTTTGGTAATAAGGCAAAAGAGGTTTTAAAGAAAATGGAAGACCAAGCTAAATCTATGCAAACTAGAAGATTTCTTGCAAGTGTAGCCACCCAGGTTCATTAGGCACTGGCCTACTAAGAATTGGTCCTTTCTTGTGTCCAACAGAGCCACTCAGGGCAAACCCAGGTGCTCAAAAGGCTCCAGATATCAATCACAGGGATATTACAGGTGAAAGCAATGGGGCGCATCCATAT
>NC_056727.1:1173474476-1173483927 GCF_019279795.1 Protopterus annectens
ACCTTACATGCCATTAGAGAGCAATTCCAATGGCAGGGGCAAGATTTCTCAGATTCTAGGAAAAGGCTTAGGACTTTTTTGCATTTACCACAACATAGGCCTTTAGCTATTCCTCCAGTTCTTCCTGTTGTAGATGATGCAACAGTCACCAAGGCCATTGACGAGGGAAAGGCAGTCCATACAGCCTACCTAGACCTGGCGAAGGCTTTTGATACAATACCTCACTCGGGTATCATTGAAAAACTCATCAACTTAAATGTAAACCCATACATTACAAGATGGGTTGCAAACTGGCTGAGTGACAGAACCCACAGGGTCAGAGTTGCTGGCGCCATGTCAGACTCAAAGCCTGTCACAAGTGGTGTCCCACAGGGCTCAGTCCTGGGCCCACTCTTGTTTGGCATCTACTTTTCTGAAGTACAAGCAAACACAGGAGGGTTATGGCTGACAAAGTTTGCAGATGACTGCAAACTGGGCCCGTGTTGAAAACACATCCGACACAGATATCCTTCAGAAGTGTCTCACAGAAACGGATAACTGGTGCCAGAGCCATGGCCTAAAGTTAAATGCCAAGAAATGCATAGTCATACCCTTCGGGAAAAATAAGGTTACCCCTAGCTACCATATAGGTGGCAATCTCCTGAACACAGAAGAAGTTATTAGGGACCTGGGAACCCAGGTTGACAGTAGCCTTTCATTTGACACTCATATTGCTAAAGTAGTTAGGAAGACCTTCTACATTGCCCACCTTATCATGAAGGGATTCACATCTAGATCAAGGGAAGTCATAGTCTCCCTATACTCATCACTCATCAGACCAATGATAGAGTACAATGCCCCATTCGAATGTATCTGACCCGACACTTGCAGCAGCTGGAGAGGCCACAAAGTTCCTCACCAAAAGGATAAAGGGTCTCAAAATCTGTCTTATGCTGCCGACTGAAAGAACTCCAGTTATATTCAGTTGCTTACCGCTTGCTCAGAGGTGACCTATGCCTGACATACAAGGCCATGTCAAACCCAGATTTGATGAACATGCTTCATCTCAAAAATCTAGATCCCTTAGAGCCACAAGGGCGGGAGACTTAAACCTCGACACGGTTATTAATAGGACGTGCTGGAGGGATAGATTCATCACCCAAAGACTCCCTATGCTGTGGAACAAAATCCCGGTTTATGTGAGGCAGAGCACCTCGCTGGCCTTGTTCAAGAGGAATCTTGACCAATGGATGGGAGATCGCAGACACACCCCAGGGGTTACCTCAGTGTCACTGCTCGACAGAGGCACAGCAAAATAATGGGCATAGTTTCTCCAAACTAACGGGGTGGCGTAAGCCACAAAACTATGGGCTAGGCTTATAAATGCCCTCGGGCAGATAGCCTAGTATGAACCTATGATGCTTACACTGCTCCTGATACTTTGCCTCCAGCCCCTGCTAAGCCCGATAGGTTCTACAGGGTCCCGGACACACATCACCATTTATACAAGGCTCCTTTTGCAGATCCCGAGACTATCTCCCAGGGGCCTAAGGCAGTAGCTTCGACCTCAGTTAAAAACCCTCTCCCCTCTGAAAGGGAATCCAGGTCTTTAGAGAGATGGGGTAAAAAAGTATACACCTCTGCTACTCTCTCAGCTAGGGCATTGAACTGTCAGTTTCATATGATCCAATACCAGGAGTTTATGCTTGATCAGTTAACTAAGAAACTGTCCTCTGATGATTCTTTAGATAAGAAATATGTTCTAGAAATGGTGCATAACATTCAGCAGGTTAGTAACCATTCTTTAAAATGTGGCTATGATGCACTGGAGGCTTCCTTTTAGATCAGCCATGACTGGCACAGTTATAAGAAGGCATGCATGGTTGAAAGAACAGGTCTTGCCGGATCATGTTAAAGCAAAACTGTTAGATGCTCCTATGGATAAGGTCAGTTTATTTGGTTCTCCTGCTCAGCAGGTACTGAAGAAAATGGAAGAGAAGGC
Source organism: Protopterus annectens (assembly GCF_019279795.1). Lineage (NCBI taxonomy): Eukaryota > Metazoa > Chordata > Ceratodontiformes > Protopteridae > Protopterus > Protopterus annectens. Next base: position 1,173,476,458 of record NC_056727.1, read on the forward strand.
AAAATCTGTACAAACAGTGAAAGATTTCTTACAGGTTCAGCCTCCAAGGTTTAGCAGGAACTGGCCTTCCAAAATTGGTCCTTTCCAGACTCCTCTAAAACACAGAGAGGCAGGAATAGGCGTTCAAGAGGCAGAAATCAATCCAGAGGAGGTGCCTACAGGGGCGCCAGTGGCAAGGCAACAACCAGCGAGGCACAGACACAACTACTACCACTGCAACAGGACAATCACAGTGACTTGGCTCTGGCACCTACCAGGGAACAAATAGCAGCACCCTTAGGCGGAAAGTTAGCCTTATTTTCAAAAACTGGCACTACATCACAAGAGACAAGTGGATTTTGCAAACTATAGACCAAGGCTACAGGTTTCATTTCCATACTTTACCAGGAAAAAGAGGAATGCCAAACCTACCACCAAATCAAAAGACAGAAGCTCTAAAACAAATAGCTCAATTAGCAAAGATGAGAGCTGTGGAAAGGGTACCATCTATGGAACAAGGAAAGGGATTTTACTCCAGACTATTCCTGGTACCAAGAAAAGAGAAAAATTGGAGGCCTATTCTCGACCTGTCCGCTTTGAACACATTCATCATTGTTCCAAAATTCAAAATGTTGACCCTACAGCAACTTCTTCCCATGCTGGGCAAGGAGTATTGGCTGGTGACTCTAGATCTCAAGGAGGCATACCTGCACGTCCCCATACAACCAAATTGCAGAAGATACCTCAGATTTCTTGCAAGATCAGAGCATTATCAATTCTCAGCATTGCCCTTTGGCTTATCTACTGCGCCCAGAGTGTTCACGAAATGCCTGGCATCAGTAATCGCTCACTGCAGGCTTCAGGAAATCCAAATATATCCATACCTGGACGACTGCCTGATACAAGCGGACAACAAAAACAAGCTAACAGAAGACTTACAAAGAGTCATTTGCATACTGCAAGCCCTGGGATATACAGTCAATATAAAAAAATCAAGACTGATACCATCCCAAAGAATAACCTTCTTAGGTGCAGAATTGGACACAGTAAAACAGATGACATTCCTAACTGCAGAAAAACAAGAACAACTTCCTCTCTACTTGGCATTAACAAAGCAGAACAAACTAACAGCAAGGAAAGTACTGCAGGCCTTGGGCTTCATGGCATCCTGCATAATCCTGGTCCCTCATGCCAGACTGCATATGAGAAAGCTACAATGGTACCTGAAGAATTTATGGTCTCAACACAGGCACAGCCTAGAAGCCGAAATACCACTAATCCCATGCCTAAAACAAGAGTTCCTATGGTGGGCTCAGGCATGCCAGTCAAACCCAGGTTTGCCTTTCCACAGCATTCAACCAAGCCAAACCATCACAACGGACGCCTCAGACCTCGGTTGGGGGGCCCACATGCTGGACAAGTGCATACAAGGCTTATGGACTCCAGATCAGCTGCACCTGCACATAAATCAAAAGGAAATGCTGGCAGTAAAACTAGCAATCCAGTATTTCAGACCATTCCTCCAAGAAGGACAGTTGATAAGGACAGACAACACCACAGTCATGTGGTACATCAACAAACAGGGAGGCACTCATTCATACCCTCTATGCCGGATGGCACTGGACCTATGGAATATGGCTCTGAGCTACAACATTCAGTTACAAGCAATTTTTGTACCGGGAAAAGAAAACATCCTAGCAGACATATTAAGCAGAACTACCATGGATGCTACACCCGGACATCTTCAAGGTCATCACAAGGAAGTGGGGACTACCACAAATAGACCTATTCGCATCCCCACTCAGTCACCAGCTCAACAAATTCTGCACAAGGACGTACCACCCACTTGCTTGGAAGGTGGACTCTCTATCCTTCAGTTGGAAAGGCCTGACAGCATATGCATTCCCACCTCTTCCTTTGATGCACAAGGTGCTATTGAAAATCAAAGAGGAACGTCCAAGGATCATTCTGATAGCTCCAGACTGGCCAAGACAACTTTGGTACCCATTACTGAGGAGCATGTCTCGGGGGAAAATGTGGACACTACCCCTGATTCCTTTGCTGTTAACTCAGAGCGACTACAACACCCTGCATCCAAACCTGAAAACGCTGCAGCTGACTGCCTGGAACATTACATAAGAGCAACTAACCCAGATTTATAGGGTTAAAGACATTATCCTTGAGGCCCGCAGACCCTCAACAAGAAGGAACTATGCAGGGAAATGGAAAAGGTTTCTCATTTGGAGTACTGAAAAGGGAAAAGATGTGTCAAAGGTAGACATTGCCAACATCCTGGAGTATTTGGCAGAGCTTTTCCATACAGGCCTGTCCTATTCCTCCATCAAGATACATGCATCAGCTATTTTTGCAGAATACAGCTTCGATCCCCCTGTCTTCTCACATCCTCTACTCAGGCAGTTTCTGAGAGGAATTAAAAATGTAAAACCTCCTAGGAAACCACCATTACCAGCATGGGACTTGAACTTTGTGCTAGAAAAATTGACACTCCCCCCCTTTCGAACCAGCAGCAACAGCAGATCTTCAACACCTATCCTGGAAAACTGCTTTTCTGCTGGCAATTACCTCAGCAAGAAGGGTTTCTGAGCTACAGGCTTTAATGGCAGTACAACCCTTCCTAATCTTCCATCAAGATAGTGTCCATGAGAACAAATCCTACATTTCTGCCTAAGGTGGTATCCAGAGTGTCTTTAAACCAGGCTATCCACCTACCTACCTTCTTCCCCAATCCACAGAACAGGGGGAAAGACTGCTGCATACTTTGGATGTACATAGACAGTTGCGCTACTACCTGGACAGAACCAAGGGCAATAGAAAAACTGACCAGCTTCTGGTAGCATATGCAACAGGAAGGGAAGGAAAAGCAATTTCAAAACAGACAATCTCCAAGTGGATAGGAAATTGCATCAGATTCTGTTACTCCTACCATGGAAAGCAAACTCCACAGAACATAAGGCCTCATTCTACAAGGGCTACAGCCACTACCACAGCTTTCTTACGAGGAGTGGCTACCAAGGAACATTATAGAGGCTGCTACTTGGACCTCCGTGCATACATTTGCCAAGCATTATAACCTACCTTTATACTCTAGATCCCGAGCAGGGTTTGCCACTGCTGTTTTGCAAGGGATCCTAACTACACCATAATTTCTTTTTCCTCCTCCCCTAGTTTGGCTATGGTATTCTACCCATTTGTAAGGACTGCAGATGCATCCTTGAAGGACATAGTACAGTTTTGTACCTACCATAAATGTAGATGTCCGAACAGGAATGCATCTGCAGTCAGGATTACACCCTCCTTCCCCTCTGTGGTATTCCTAGGGTATTTGCCCATCTAATAGCTAGCTGGGGATCTCTTATGGTGTATTTGTTTGTATATATGTACATACATGCTTATTTTTTGTGTTTGCCTTCTACTATTTGGAAACATTGGCATTTATCCAAAATTTAGCTATCCAAGAGGGCAGCTGGCATCTGGGGCAAGAAACACTGAGGAAAATGGCGTCGGCTGATGCCTTTATACCCGAAGAACTGCCGCTATGACGTCGGGTGAAGTGCGACACCAGCCGAGGCCAGACCCAGACTTTGGAATCCGGCCGACCGAAGGGCTGCCTGACGACAGGACAACCCATTTGTAAGGACTGCAGATGCATTCCTGTTCGGACATCTGCATTTATGGTAGGTACAAAACTGTACTTTGTGTACACTTACCATAAGTGTAGATGTTCGAGTGTATTCACTGTTACAGTCTGGATTACCCACCACCAGCTCCCCTTTCTATACATTTTCTTCCTTCACTATACTCAAAAGCCTTTGTGGTGTATTTGCTTTTAATTGAAGGTAAATTTTATGTTTTTTAAAGTGCATTTATATATTTGTAGTTATATATATGTATATATATTTTTGCTCCCCATTTGGGGGGCACCGGACATCTGGGGCAAGAAAAACTGATTTAAAATGGGGTTGGCTGCATGTTTTATACCCCTGATGACCTGACGTCATGGAAGAGGAGACAGCAACCGAAGCAGGACCCAAGACTGTTCAGGCTGAGGGCAACCGGTCAGCAGATGACCCAAATGTAATGACTGCAACAGTGAATACACTCTAACATCTACATTTATGATAAGTGTACACAACTGTACTTTCAATGCCACTGTTTCTGTAAGAATGCCATAGATAAATATTTTCTTAAAATAAAAGTTAAGTATTTTCTCGGTATGGATGACTGCATTGTAGTTGACTCCGGTTTGGAACATGTTTAGGTGTACTAAGTTCTTTTTTTTTTTTTTTTTGTCAACCTTGGATATAACCACAAAAATACAAAAAAAATCAATGTATTCCTATAGCATATAAATGACATTCATGGACCAATATTTCATTCCTATCACGAGTCTGTATTCGCAAAATAAAGCGTTGAAGACATAACTTGATGTTTTGATCCAAATGTATTTTGACTGTACTTTGTAGCAAGATTATTTCTGAGTGAACTGACTTGCCTTTCTTAAGCGTACTGCTTATTAAGAGTGTGTGGGGGCAGGCCTTCAACACTGTGGAAGTTCCAATTCCAGTTCCGCAATCAGGAAAGGAGGACTTCGATATGCAGGTCTTCAAAACATCTCAGCTGGAATGCCACCTCTACCACATCTATAACAAAGCATTACAGCCCACTCAACAGATTTGAGCATGGGGTAACACGTTAAACTTCAGTCATTGCAGATTCTTATCTTTTCAAGAAAAGATCCTTCCCATAAATTTAAAGGAAATGAAAATGATTTCCAAACCTGTAGTATAACTTCTAACGACCTGTAATTTCTAGCTTCTTTCAGATCTCTACGAAACACAACAGTAGTGTGTAATATCCACAGTCAAAGGGGGCACAAAGTCATGTCCATTTCATGAAAAAAACAGTACTGCTTTAGGCTTTAGTAATGGATGGTTCAGATCACCCTTTCTGTAAAACCATTTTTATCCCTTTCAGACCTGCAGAATAAATAGGCAGACCTTCTCATCAGACACACTTACTTCACAAATGAATGGCCAGTGACAGAAATGTTTGTGGATTATATCCTTCTGGCTCACATCCCAAACAAACCTCTTAACAGCATGAATAAAGTTGATGTCCTTCAAGGATGCATCTGCAGTCATAACATATGGGTTGTCCTGCCTCAGGCAGCCCTTCGGTCGGCCGGATTCCAAAGTCTGGGTCTGGCCTCGGCTGATGTCGCACTTCACCCAACGTCATAGCTTCTGGGGTATAAAGGCATCAGCCGACGCCATTTTCCTCAGTCTTTCTTGCTGCGCGGTGCCTGAAGCAGAAGCTGTTCGCAAGTGCCGGTCGGTCAGATCCAGAGAGTTCAGCTACCGAAGACTTCAAAAAAGCTAAGTACCCCGTTGGGGACTCTTTCTTGCCTCAGCCGATGTCAGACAAAGTAAATAATTGTTTAACTTGTGGGAAACAAATACCTCATAAGGATTTCCACTCTTACTGCCTTCCTTGCTTAGGCCCAGACCACGACGTATCCGCTTGTTTAGCCTGTGCTTCCTTCAACCGACGGACACTTAGACGTCGGTCGGAGTTTGCAGAAAAGTTTTTTTGGTCCCGCTTTTGCATATAAAATGCCGTCGGAGACTCCGACTACACATTTAGCCAAAAAACACAAGGAAAAGGACCGACACTCGCGGCCCGCGGTTTCGGCTGAAACCACGGTTAGGCCTGCCGCGAGTGTCTCGGTTTCGGCTGAAACAGAGTCCTCGGTTCTTCCTTCTGCCGAAAACATACCTCCGACAACCGAGGCCAGAGAGGCCCCGGCTGAGTTGGCTACAGAAATTCCTACCGAAGAAGCAGGCGCACAAGAATTGTCCGACACCATTCCGTTGGACATCTCTACTCCTGCACGTGGGGCAGCTAGACCCCCTGCTTCCATGTCTATTAAGGCCTTCTCCAGGGCTAAAGCAGCTAAAATTTCCAAGGCCTTACCAACAAAAGCTTCCTCTCAGAGACCCTCCTCAAGTTCTCAGATTCTCAGCCTTGCTGAGGACCTTGTATCTATGATTAGGGGATCCCAACCTCATCCAGACAGGGCCTCACAACCTCCTCCTGACAAAAGGCCTAGGACTGAACCCCCTGAACCTCTCTCCTCTGATTATTCCTCGGATGGATCAGATTTATCAGACCATCAGGAAGGACCATACTCACCTTATGAGGATTCGGATGCAGAAGACTCCATTCCTTCTGCCTCCCCCCCAGAAGAATTTTCCTTTGGGGAAACTTTACACTCAATGAGGGAACACTTTCAATGGCAGGGTCAGGATTTTTCTGATTCTAGGAAAAGGCTAAGGACTTTATTCCACTTGCCACAGCATAGGCTTTTAGCCATACCGCCTGTACTATCAGTTGTTGATGATGCATACAATGATGCCATTTCTGCCCCTGATTCTCTTCCCCCGGCCCCTGCCAAACCTGACAGATATTACAGGGTCCCGGATTCTCACTTCCACTTGTATAAGGCCCATGCTGCAGTCCCAGAAACTATTTCTCAGGGCCCAAAGGGCGTTGCAGCTGCCACTGCCAAAAACCCCTACCCTCTGAAAGAGAGTCAAGAGCATTAGAGAGATGGGGTAAAAAGGTTTATACATCTGCTACTCTTTCTGCCAGGGCTTTAAACTGTCAATTCCATATGATACAGTACCAGGAACTTTTGTTAGATCAGCTGAATAAAAAGCTTTCCTCTCCTGAACCTTTAGACCGTAAGTCCCTTCAGGATTTGGTACACAACTCTCAGCAGGTCAGTAATCATTTCTTAAAATGTGGCTATGATGCACTGGAGGCTTCATTTAGATCGGCTATGACTGGAGCAGTGATTCGAAGGCATGCCTGGCTAAAAGAGCAATCCTTGCCAGACCATGTCAAGTCTAAACTCCTAGATGCCCCTATGGAGAAACAACGTTTATTTGGCTCCCCTGCACAGGAGATTCTAAAGAAAGTGGAAGAAAAAGCTAAATCTGTGCAAACAGTCAAGGATTTTCTGCAGATCCAACCTCCGAGGTTCAGCAGAAACTGGCCTTCAAAACATTGGTCCTTTCCAGACACCTCCAGAGCACAGAGAGGCAGAAATAGACGCCCAAGAGGCAGAGGTCAATCTAGGGGTGACTACAGGAGTCATCAGTGGCAACCTGCCAACCAGAGGAGTACTGCCACAGCTGCGACTACAACCACTTCCACAGGACAGACGCAATGACTTGGCTCTGACTCCGCCTACCAGGGAGCAACTGGAAGCACCCTTGGGCGGAAAGTTAGCTTTATTTTCAAAAAACTGGCATTGCATTACAGGAGACAAATGGACATTACAAACAATAGACAAAGGCTACAGGTTTCACTTCCACACTTTACCAAAAAAGAGAGGAATGCCAAACCTTCCACCAAGCCAGAGGCTCTAAAACAAATCTTCAATTCAAGATGGGTAGACCCTAGAAC
>NC_056727.1:1173484427-1173611927 GCF_019279795.1 Protopterus annectens
CCTGGTTAGATACATCTGCTCTAAAGCTTCATCCTTAGCAAGATGTGAGGGTCTCCGCTCGTTTCTGAAATGCTAAGTTTGCCCAATGAGCAAACGTGATAAACAGTCTGGTGATTTCTACACAATGCTATGCAAACGTCTGAGCATCTGCAGGCAGCTCCATATATGCATGGGTAGCCAAGTATTTTATGGGTGTGGGAATTGTCATCCTATATTTAACCTTCAGCTAGAGGTGCTGTAGAGCAAGCCTCAGCATCATACAAGAGGATGAAGGACCTGCCATGTTTTACACCGTAAAGTGCCATTAGAACCATAAATGTTTGGTACCTTTATTTTCAGTTAGTCATTCATCGTGCAAATGGGTTGCCTGTGTATATCCATTGCACAGAGGGTGGGACACGAGAACTGTTTGCTCTGCCAGTTCTTGGACATTTTTCATGAGCTATTTTAAACTGAGAAGTTATGGCTGAAGGAGAGGGTAGTGCTCTTTTTTTAGAGCACAGCTGTGGCATGGGAGAGGTGGTGTTCAAGCTTTTTCTTGATGTCCTTCATGAAGAGTAAAGGCAGAGGCTCCTGCAGTGGGCTATTAAAGTGGGTTACAATGTAAGGCTGATAACTGAAATAGTTTGGCCTAAGCTGTCACCCCTGCTAACTGGCTTCATATGCATGGGGTAATTGTGCTGTCACCATTACTGTGACATGAATTGTCACAAGCTTGACCTGCTTCTCCAATGGGAGATTGAAATTAAGGCACAGTCAGTACCGGTTTACTGTAAGTATGCAGTCTTTTAGCAACTCAAGTAACCTCCCATTGCGTGCTACCATCCAATTTTCATTAGGCTGGGTTTATGTTTCTAGCCCCAGCAGAGATTGAAACAAATAGACAGATACATAGGAGCAGACTGTAGTGCCAGAGAGAGCACTGGGGTGAGTATTCATGCTGTCATTACACAATGTATACTGTTAAGAAACCAGTGGCACATCTGTCATTACTGACATAGTGCAATGTTAGAAGTGCTTTATCATGATGCCTCCTGTATGGATGGACAAGTGGGTCTTCGTATTAAATGTCTCAATTTGTTGGAGAGGTCAACAGGTTCAGTTCCCATCCCCCACACTATAGTGATCATGGCAGACAATGTGTTTCAGTGTTTCTGAATCTCAGAGACAGTGTTTTGAGATATTGGGTAGAAGATTCAAGTAACAAACTGGAAGATAAAGAACCGTGTTGGTAAAATTCAGATGAATACTTGTTTTCCTCTGGGTCTTAATGAACATGTTTATTTTAAAACAGTTTTAAAAAGGAAACTTCTTAAGCATTAATTTTAATTAGATAAAATTTATGTGGTAATTTGTATTTGTTAAAAACTGTGTGCCCGTGTCCTTGTATATTTTAAGGTGGAAGGACTTGCCGTGGTTTTATTGTATTAAGTATATTAATTCATCCAGTTTCTTCATTTTCTGGGCTATTTGTATGCGAAATGGAAACTTTTTTTGCTCATTTTATATTTCATGGTGTCTCAGCTTGTTTCATCTTCTGTAATGAGCATTAGTGGTACAGGAAAAACAACATATTGCAGAGTAGGGGTTACATGTTTGATGGGTGTTAAGAGGTGCATAAGTATTTGTTGCACCTCAGACTGAATTTGCATACATTTCATTGCATAGGTACCTGCACACTTGCAATTGGTTCTGAGGCTTTGCAGGTTCAATGAGGGCTAACTTTTAATCTGCAGGTAGGATGTTCTTCATGTTTCACTGCTGCAGTCATTACATTTGGGTAATCTGCTGACAGGTTGCCCTCAGTCGGCCTGAATTCCAAAGTCTTGGGTCCTGTGTCGGTTTCTGTCTCCTCTTCCATAACTTCAGGTCGTCAGATGTATAAAACATGCGGCCGACGCCATTTTCTCCAGTCTTTCTTGCCGCGCGATGCCCGATGCAGAAGCATTTTGCAGGTGCCGGTCGGCCGACTACTGAAATATTCATGCTAGAGTTTCAGAACCGAAGTCTTCACTAAAGCTAAGTACCCCGTTGGGGAAACATTTTTCTTGCTTTTTACAGATGTCGGAAAAAGTTAATAATTGCATTACTTCTGGGAAGCAAATACCTCATAATGATTTCCATTTATACTGTATTCCTTGCCTAGGCCCTGATCGCAATGTGCCTGGCTGTCAGTTTTGTGCTAGATTTAACCAACGCACTATTAAACGTCTGTATATTTTTGCATCTAAGTATTTTGGAAACAGATTTAACTACCCAGAGATGTCGTCTGATAGCAATCCAACTACCGGAGTACATAAAAAGCACAAAGAAAAGGACAGAAAGGCAGTCAAGAGCCAAAACAGACGACAAAGCTTCTAAGCCAGTCGCCGGTACTCAGTGAGGCGCTTTCGCAGCCTCTGTACCCGCTACCTTGATGTCGTAGGCCTCTGCCGACACCCATATGGAGTCCGGCATGCTGCAAGATACTCAAGGTATTGGACTGACGGGTGTATTTCCCTCGGATGGGTCCGGAGCTGCTGAGCAGGTACTGGCTTCTGAGGGTGTATTTAGACCTCAACATTTTTATATCAAACCGAAAGCTGCAAAGGCACGTTCTAAAACTAAAAAAACAATGCCTGAGCCACGTGCACAGGCCTCTATGCCTAAACAGCAGATGATCAAAATGGCTGAAGACCTTATTATCTTGATCAGGGGTACCCATCCCCCTCCAGATAAGAGGCCTTGGCAAGACACTGACTGTGAATCTTCAGATCAGGTTTCTATTTCTTCTGATTCCTCTTCTGATCAGGAATTATCTTTACCTTTCTGTGAGGATTCTGATGCTGAGGAGTCTATTCCATCTGCATCTCCTCCTGAGGATTATTCATTTGGAGAAACCTTGCATACTTTGAAGGAGCATTTTCACTGGGTGAGTCAAGACTTCTCAATCAAAAAAGAGGCTCAGAGATTTCCTCCTTCTCCCTCAGCACAAGCCTATAGCCAATTTCCCCCTGTGTTAGACATTGTGGGTAATATTTTTTCGTAGTCAAGCCTGACCCCTGACTCTACCTCCATCTCCCAGTAAGCCTGACAGGTATTACAGGGTCCCATACTCTCATAAATTTTTATTTAGAAACCCTGCTGCTGATCCTGAAACTATTTCACAGGGTCCTAAGGGAGTTAAGGCATCAACAGCAAAAAACCCTACCTCCTCCTACAGAGATTCAAGAGCGCTGGACAGATGGGGGGAAAAAAGGTTTATACATCTGCAACCTTGGCAATCAGGGCCTTAAATTGTCAATTTCATATGCTTAAGTACCAACAACATGTTATGGGATTGCTGAAACAGAAAATTATGTTGATTTCAGAATGTGCAGAAAATAAGGAATTGCAGGAATTACTGCATGCAGCTGAACAAGTTGGAAAGCATACTTTGCAATGTGGTTTTGATTCTTTAGAGGCCTCCTGCAGGGCCACAGTTACTGGATCTGTGATTAGGAGGCATGCCTGGTTAAAGGAACAAAATTTGCCTGATCATGTTAAAGCTAAATTACTAGATGCACCTTTACAGCATGATTCTCTGTTTGGTATTAAGGCAGAAGAGGTTTTAAAGAAAATGGAAGACAAAGCTAAGTCTATGCAAACTGTTAAAGATTTCTTGCAAGTGCAGCCACCTAGATTCAGTAGACACTGGCCTACAAAAAATTGGTCCTTTCCTGTGTCAGACAGAGCTCAAAGGGGCAAATCCAGATGCCCTAATGGTTCCAGGTATCAGGCTCAAGACTCATACAGGTCAAAGCAATGGGGCGCATCCACCTCCAAATCTGGAGGGGAAAAAGCGCAAACCTACAGAAAGCAATCCCAATGACTTCCCTTTGCCTACACCAAGCACTTAACTTTTGACAGCACCCATAGGGGGAAAATTAGCACTTTTTGCTCAAAATTGGCAGTTAATAACAAAGGACAAGTGGGGTACTGAACATCGTATCACACTGATGCAGATTCCATTTACACACACTGCCAATGACAAACGGTTGGCTAGACCTGCCAAAAAAACAATGGGCAGAGGCACAGAAACAGGTTATGTCCCTCATGGATATGGGGGGCATTCAGACAGTACCAGAACAGGAAAAAGGACAAGGTTTTTACTCAAGACTGTTCTTGGTACCCAGAAAGGACGAGGTCTGGCGGCCAATACTGGATTTATCAATTTTGAACACATACCTGGACATTCCAAAATTCAAAATACTCACTTTGCAACAGCTTCTGCCCATGCTGAGCAAGAATGCTTGGCTGGTGACTTCAGACTTAAAAGACATACCTGCATGTCCCAATAAGACAGTCGTGCAGAAGATACCTCAGATTCAAGGCTGGCTTAATGCATTACCAATTCTCTGCACTGCCCTTTGGCTTATCTACTGCTCCCAGGGTCTTTACAAAGTGCCTGGCACCAGTAATTGCATTTTGCAGACAAAGAAGTATTCAAATATATCCTTACTTGGACGACTGTCTCATTCAAGCAGAGAACAAGGACACTCTTCTACGACACCTGGCGTTTGTGAAAAGGCTTCTAGCATGCCTAGAGTGCATAATAAACGAAAAGAAATCACAACTGGTACCCTCTCAAAAGATAACATTCCTGGGTGCAAGCTTGCATACAACTGCCCAGATGGCTTATTTCACGCCAGACAAAGGCAACTGACTACTTACTTCAAATTGATGGCAACAAAAACCCAGCCTTCTGCAAGACAAATTCTGCAGGCTCTGGGCTTCATGGCATCCAGCATCCTACTAATTCCATATGCAAGATTGCATACGAGGAAACTTCAGTGGTACCTAAAAAGTTTATGGAGTCAATATTCACACAGTCTGGAAACTATGATTCCTCTCATCCACTGCCTGCAACAGGAGTTTCTATGGAGGGCAAAAGACTGTCACCAAAACATGGGACGGCCCTTCACTCTACCCCCTGCCAGCCAAACCTTAACAGATGCATCAGATTATGCCTGGGGGGCCCACATGGCAGGAAGATGCATTCAGGGCATATGGCACCAAATCAAATGCATCTACAATATCAACCGGAAAGAGATGCTAGCTGTTCAAAATGCCCTAATAGTCTTCAAGGACTTACTTCATCCAGGACAACTACTGATAGATGGATGACAACACAGTCATGTGGTATATAAACAAGCAAGGGGGCACACACTCATATACCCCCTTTGCAGATTAGCCATGGCACTGTGGGACACTGCTTTGATCTACCAAATAAATCAAGCTCAGTTCCTGCCAGGAAAACAGAATACTCTGGCAGACGATTTAAGCAGAAACCTGATGGATCCTCACGAGTGGAAACTAAATCCACAAGTGTTCAGCATGATAACAGAGAAATGGTTGAGCCCAGACATAGATCTATTTGCCTCTCCTCAAAATTTTCATTTGAAAAGATTCTGCACAAGGACTTATCACAGCCAAGCATGGAAAGTGGACGCCCTATCCTTCAGTTGGAAAAAACGGTCAGTTTACGCCTTTCCTCCTCTGCCTCTTCTACCCAAGGTCCTCCTAAAAGTCAGACGAGAAGCCAAAGATATTAATTGCCCCGGACTGGCCCCGCCAATATTGGTACCCAATCCTAAGGAACTAATCTCAATACCCAGCTTGGACCTTGCCTCAGAGACCACAACTACTGTCCCAGCAAAACAATCTGATCCTGCACAATCAACTACAGACTCTGAACCTGGCAGCATGGCTAATCATGTAGTCATACGAACGACACCACTCAGTAAAGCTGTGATGGATGTCATTTGGGAAGCCAGAAGGCCTAGTACTAGAAAATCTTATGCTGACAAATGGAAGAGATTATGTGCTTGGAATCAAGCACAAGGAACAGATACAGCAGAACCTCGTATTCCTCAGATATTAAAATACTTAACTGAGATGCTTGACAAAGGCCTATCTTTCTCATCAGTCAAAATCCATGCCTCTGCCATTTCGGCTCATTACAATACAGAGCCACCTATCTTTTCTCATCTTTTACTAAAGGAGTATCTTGGAGGAGCCAAAAACCTAAGGCCTCCTAGAAGATCACCATTACCTGCATGGGACCTCAATTATGTGTTGGGAAAAGCTCACCCTGCCTCCATTTGAACCAGCCACTACCGCTGATATAAAGTTCTTTTCATGGAAGACAGCACTGCTACTAACAACTACTTCAGCAAGAAGAGTTTCAGAGCTACAGGCCCTCATGGCCGTAGAGCCTTTTATCATATTTTACCCAGACAGGGTGTGTCCGAGGACAAATCCTACTTTTATGCCTAAGGTCGTTTCCAGTGTGACTCTTAACCAAGCTATTCATCTGCTAACTTTTTATCCAAATCCACAGAACAAAGGAGAGAGAATTCTGCATTCCTTGGATGTACACAGGCAACTAAGATTCTACTTGAGCAGGACAAAAGCTCTAAAAAAAAAACCTGCACAATTACTAGTGTCATATGCTGCAGGATCAGAGGGAAAGGCTGTCTCAAAGCAGACAGTTTCAAAGCGGATAAGCCACTGCATCCGTTTCTGCTATTTACACCATGGTAAACCTGTGCCCAAGGGCATTAGGTCTCATTCCACCAGAGCTGCAGCAACTTCGGCAGCCTTTCTCAGAGGAGTACCAACCAAAGACATTCTAGAGGCTGCTACTTGGAGTTCTGTTCACACCTTTACAAAGCATTACCATTTCCCTCTCTACTCTAAGTCCAGAGCAGGCTTTGCCACTGCAGTTCTGAAGGGCCTTATAGCCGCACCTAATGCTGTTTAGCTCCAGCCTCCCAACCATAGCTTTGGGATTCTACCCAAATGTAACAGTGAAACACTAAGAACATAGTACAGTTGTGTACACTCACCATAAATGTAGATGTTCGAGTGTATTCACTGTTGCAGTCCAGGTTACCCTCCCGCCATCCCCCTGTCATTCTACTGTTTCTTTTCTTCTTTATCTTATACAACCTATGTAGTGCATTTGCTTGTAGATGAAGGTAATGTTTATATGGATGGATGCATGTATATAGATAGATAGATATATATATATATATATATATATATATATATATATATATATATAATATTGCTACCTTTTTGGGGGTACCTGACATTGGGGGCAAGAAAAACTAAAGAATATGGCGTCTGCTGCATGTTTTATACCCCTGTCTACCTGACGTCATGGAAGAGGAGACAGCAACCAAAGCAGGAACCAAGACTTTGGAATTCAGGCCGACTGAGGGCAACCTGCCAGCAGATTACCCAAATGTAATGACTGCAACAGTGAATACACCAACATCTACATTTATGGTAAGTGTACACAACTGTACTTTTCTGACACACCTTGCAGTCAATATGATGGGATTTGCTGAACACAGCATGACTTTAAATAGACACAGCTCACTACCTTTTAGGAAGAATTAAGTTGCACTAATGCCAAGTCCCTTGCCTTTATGTGAAGTATGTTTATAGGCTGTGTATTTGGTGATCGATCAACACCTCTTATTGAACATATAGGTTTGCTGATTGTACATAGTCCACCAGTTTTTAACAAGATGCTCAACAGTGTTAAACAACTTTAAATACCTGTTGGTTGTACAGTCTTCTCATCAAGTGGCAACTCCTAAACACAGTGGATATGCATAACGTTGCTGTAGTAAAGTAGCTGTTCATAAAAGTTTTTATTGAAAATTGACCAAGGTTCTACCAGGGCATATTTGTTGTGCCATCCTATTATAGGCTAAAAAGAATTTCCTGCACTTAGGGGGGAGGAGAGTCGTACTGTCCCCCTCATTTCACACTGATGCTCTCACACCTTTTTTATGATCTTTGGTGTGTCTTCCACAAAGTTGCTGTAGTGTAAAATGGTTCTAAATATTTTATTGAAAATTGGGCAAATTTTTTTTTTTTTTTTTTTTTATCAGCACCAGTGTGCGAGTAAAACATTATGACTTTTATGTATATGAGATGTTTGTTTATGGAGTTGACATGGATATCTAGGCATTTTGTCTTTTTTTAACCCTCTCCACCAGGTACTAGTGGTATGAGGTAATGAAAGTACTGTACACTGTTTCCCAGTTAAATTAGTCATACTTCTGATTGTGTTCTCACCCAGTTGATGTGTTCATAGATTATTTCAGCTGCATTGTAAGCTTCTTTTTGAGGTTACAGGGGAAAAGAACAGTTTCTTTCACAACCACATTTATTTTATGCAGAGTAAGCTGGAAACAGTGTGCTGGATCATTCTGCCTGTTGAATAGTACTTCTTCACTGGGGACTGGTAGCTGTATTAAGATGTGGTTTAACAGTTACATTTTTTATGTTTTTGGCAGTAAAATGAAGAAATGCTATTGTAATGAGCGATAGCTTGGCATCAAACACCACTTTGTGATATAATGCATTTATGCGCTTTTTATCATCATTTGTTAATGAATGCTGTATTAATTAGAAGCATATCTTGATACTGATTTATTACCTAGTTCATCCTGTGCCCTTCCTTTGTGGGAGGAAGGTGTCGATGAGAATCGCTATTACTTCCTGGAATGCTGTGGGATTTTGCTGGGTGTTGGGAGGAGGGGTGGATTATACAGTGTGCATGCACTGTAATCAGAAGATGCCAGGAAAAAAAACGGAGCAAATAATCTTTTATACAGACAGTGAAAAATCAAATCTGTATGAGCAGGATATGCGAAAAGAATAAGCACTGGATATTAAATATGAAATTAACTTGTAAATAATTAGCTTTTTTTGTGGCAAGAGCATTTAAAAAATGAAGTCTGTCACTTAGTTTTATCTTTTGACTGTTAATAAGGGATGGCTTGTTTGAGCAGGCCTGTCTGGACAAGGTGTAACTTTTAAATTATTTTCTGGCTGCATCCCCCTCCATGCTTGCCAGATATCAAGCCAGTTTGTGTGGTCTGTCACCCATTTGCTGCCCTCTTCGTCCTATGCTTTTTAGTAGAAATTAGTCTTGTGGGCCTGTATGGTGACTGGTACCAGAGGTAGAGGAGCTGTGGGCCCTAGCAGTCCAATGACTGCTGAAGAAAGTCATTCTACCATATTAGCTGTATGGGCAAAGCATGCGTCCATACATTTAGCATCTCTCCGATGTATAACACTACATCAGTAGTGCAGTCAGTGCAGCTGTCACCACCACCAGAACATGGAACTTTAGTCAGCTGTTCACTGTCACCCTCCCTGCAAATTCCTCCAGTTCTGGAGCCTTTACTTAATTCCAGGTTATGTGGGTCTTGGTCATGGTCAGGGTTTTGTTTCTCAGCAACATGGAGGTCTTTGGAACTTTTATTGCTTTTCCTGTCATATCATCTTGAGATTTTGCCAAGATGCAGTTCAAAAAAAAAAAAAAAAAAAAAGACCTTGACTTTTCTGTCTGAGGGGATCAGATGTATAGGCAAACATGCATGTATATGAAGGCTTGGATCTTTCTGCAGATAATCACATCTTTTGTTAGGGAGCAAGTTGTACTGTATGATATGAGAGCTCAAAACTTCCCACTAACCTAGTGGAACCACTAGGGTCAAACCCTGAAGTACAATAACTTCCATGCTGATCTGTCTTCAGATGTTTTCCCTTTGTAGCTCTATGCTTGATGTAAGCAGGCCTTTTATAGACTTGGGTACTTGACTGTTTGTCACATTCTTTCTCCCATTTCTTTCTTTTATGATGGTGTACGTAATACTTTTATCTTGGCCTCATGACCCAGGACATAGCTAAACATGGATGTGTGTCGGCCCATTCGCCAGGTTAACAAGCAGTAAATAAATGTCCTTTTCCTTGAGACTGTCTCTATGGAAGCCTTAATTCTGTCAGTCATTTATTTGACATTTGTTGACTGGGTTAGTCCGACTGAGCCAATGCCCATTTTCAGTGGAGGCCCATTCACCAGGTTAATAAGCAGTAAATAAATGTCCTTTTCCTTGAGACTGTCTCTATGGAAGCCTTAATTCTGTCAGTTATTTATTTGACATTTGTTGACTGGGTTAGTCCGACTGAGCCAATGCCCATTTTCAGTGGAGGCCCAGGTAGAAAAGCTCCACAAGTAAGTATGAACATGTACAATAAGAAAAGTAGAACATGAACACTGACAAAAGCTGAGATGCATAACAGTAAAAGTGATTAAAGATCATATCTAATACATGGTTAAATTTGAGTATTTATAATCAACATTATAAATGATTTTTTGCACAAATTATTGCAGAGGGTAGGACTCTGGTTCAATTCTTAGCTGCTTTACTAGTAAAGTATTAATGTAGACTAGACCTAGTTAGGTCAGTGTTGACGCACAGTTTATTTATTTAACATTTGTTTACTGGGGAAGTCCAACTTGGAATGAAGCCAATTTTCAACAGAGGCCTGGGGAGAAACGTTTCAGATGCATGTCTTTGTATCGTGGGAGGAAACTGGAGTACCCAGAGGAAACGCACATGAATTCAGGGAGGACATGTACACTCCACACAGAAGGCACCCCTAGCAGAGAATCGAACCGGAGAACCTCTTGCTGTCAGGCGACAATGCAACCGCTGCACCACTGCGCCACCCTAGGTAGGAGAAAGAAAGGTTAGGTGAGAGAGGTGTATAGTAGGGGGAATGTCGGTCAAGGAGGGTAATTATAGTGATGGATCCAAGTTTTCTCTAGGTAGTTTTTTAGTAGCTGTTTTGAAATGTTGGTGATTGATATTTTGAATGTCTAGTGGAAGTTTATTCCATGATTGGGCCAGGGAGTAGCTGTAAAGGTTTTGTCCTATTTTAGTTTTAGGCTTGTAGATTGAAAGAAGGTTTCGTTTAGCACTATGCAGAGATCTTGGTGAGTAGGGGGAGATGGGAGAGGAAATGGTGGGACAGAAGGAGGGCAGATACAGAATAGAATGTATTTGAGGCTGAGAGCGGAGTGGGCTGTGAGGAAGCTCTAGCCAGTTTAACGTTTTTGAGAGCTAGGCAATGGTGAGTAGTAGAGGCGGTCTGCAGTGAATTTAGCCATTCTGTTCTAGGTGGATTCTATTTTTGATATGAGGGTGGTTTGAAGGTTGAGGATTTGAGAGTCGTATAGTAGGCTGGAGAGAAGGTAGGTGTGGAATAGGGTAATTTTGGCTTTACTGGATAATATTTTTTATTCCTGTAAAGGAGTCCTAGTTTTTGGTGGGTTTTCTTAATGTTGAGAACGTGCAGGTCAAATTTCAGTTCATCAATGTAACCAAATGTTATCTGTTTGCAGTAGTGGATTGTGTAGAACTTGCAAATACTCCATATGTATCTTTAACAGCTACCTTTTTGGAATAAAAAAAAGTCCCTCCACTCTTTTCTTACTGCATTCTATATGAAACTGACTACACCTTTAGGTAACTGACTCTCTCCATTTTTGTTGCCAACATTTTCCTTTTCTAATGTCTTTTTGTTTCTGTTATCAGTATGTATTGTCCTGCACTTCTTTGCATTAACTGTAAGCATAACTTATTTCTAATGTTATCTTTTTATTTAAAAATTGTTGGGGGAGTAGTTTCAAAATATCCTTGGGCAATTGCTGGGTAGGTAACTGTATTAACAAAATAATTATTCAACATTTTTCTTTAAAATAGAGCTTAAAAATGAAAGTGTGTACTTTGCTGTTCATTAGTAAATTGTCTCACTTCCTTCTCCTGATGCAATTACAAGTTGTAGACATAGATTGTAACAAGCGATCGCTGGCCAGTCAGTGTGCTGTTATGTGAGGTATGCATTTGAGGCTGGTTGATTTGAGCAGCCAGTCTCTGTGCTTACCTAGACATCTGTAGTTGTTAGACTAGAGATGCCAAAAGGAGCAAATGTTCAGATCGTCGGGGTGGGTTTTCTTTGTGTGTGTGTGTGTCCGTGCATGCAATATAAAGACTGACCTGACATCAAGATGCTTCTTTGGACAGTGGTAGCAGTTGTCTTTTTTATGTACTATTTGATTGGGGGTAGGGTGTCTGTGATTGACAGTAGCAAATTGAAATACAGTACATTGCCAGTTTTATTTTCATTATCTGTGCAATCATATATTGGAGGTCATCATATATTTTTATCTGAGCAGTTTGAGTGAAATCAAAGGGCAGTTGTATGACTACAGAGTTCATTGAAATTGCTCACTGACCAATGTATCATTTCCACGCTGACATATTTACAACCTTTGTACAACATGTTACTTGTAAAGAAGTCTGCCATCATTAAACCCATTCCCAGATGCCCTAAGCCCTGAAAACTTTCAAACTTTCTGTTCCATCTCTGTTTGTGCACACTGAAACATTTTTGAAAAACTCCTTTATCTCCAGTTATCTTAATACATCTCCCACTACAACCTTCTGTCATTGAAACGGCTTCTGATATGTCAAAACACTGGCTGCCTATGAGACCCTGTTCAGTGAAGCACTGCAAAATATGGACAAGGGTATGCCAACTGGGGCAGTTTTTATAGACTTCACAAAAGCTTTGGACATTTTTGACCACTCCACTATAATTTAGTCATATGCTAGCCTCTTGAATAAGCCCTGACAGTGTACTGTAGCTTTTGAATTATCTATTTGGGCATCAGACCTATGTAAATATAGACTGCACAGCCACTGTAGATGATCCTTTACCAAAGGAGGTACCCCAGGTTTAGCATTAGCCCCTTTGTTATTCTGTATTCTCATTAACAGACTTCCATATGACCTGCCACACCTATCCGTGCTATTTTATACTGATGGGTACTGTTCTTTTCTACACCAGTCACTTACTCCCCGTGCTGCAGAACAGTCACTTAACAGATTTACTTTCATTAACAGACTGGATAAACAAGAATATGATCTTCAGTACCTCAAAAAAAAACTATTTGGCATCATCCAGAAACTCTCTAGAATATCCACACACCTTTGCATCAGAGACCATAACAACCAGCTTATTGAAAATGCACGTTAATTTCAAACATCTCAGATTCAGCTTGACAACATCCCTGCTATTCTGCTTTCACATAAAAAAGGAATGCAATTGGCACCTTTCTTTTCTGAGCCAGACAATTTTCACATTTTCTTTTCTGTCTAGACAGATGAGCCGTAAGCAAAGAGAAATTACTTGCACTGCTAGAGTTTGGGCTGCTACTATTTGCTGATTCTTCCAATGAGAAATCTAACATTTACAAAACCATAGCTTCTCTACCCTTGCTCCTAAAATTTGGGAATCGCTCCATCTCCACATTTAAAACATAACTACATGCTTCACCTTCTCTACCCATTTAAAGTCACACCTCATCATCAAGTCATGGTTTAAGTGACCCTCATACCACCCACCCACATAACTTGATTTTTACCGTAGGAGTTCCACCCTGTACACGCTTCATTCTGTTGTCCTCCTGTTGACAGCTTTACTTTGCAGATCTCTTGCTGCTGCCCTTTTCAAACTTAGCTCACCCCCCACTCTACTCCAGCCTGGGCCTTTCTCTCAATCTCGGTTGTAAATGTACCTGTGTAATGCTGTTTCTTTGGACTGTATACAAAACTGCTGTGGCACGTTTACCACTTCTGTGTAATACTTGAGGTACATTGATATACTTCAGTTTGTCCAAACACCATTTCTTTTTCCACTATTTATTGTAACTATGTATATAACTGTGCAGTGCAACTATTTATTACTGTACACAAAATATATAGCTTCTGTATTTTACCACTTGTGTAATCTGTTTTTGTAGTCAAGTATTTATGTACATTTCCAGACAGAAAGTAAAACTTTTCAGCATTAATTAGTACTGTAACCTGGCTAACAAATACAATCAATAAGCAAGTAAATTAAGTTGCTTATTGGGGTGGGAGTCGATGCATATGTATTGGAGAGCAACAGGCTGAAATACACTGTGAAGGGCATTATTTTTCACTTTGATCACAGTAACTTCAGTGGGACGCAGTGATTAAAATCTGACATCAGAGGGTCACATGAAATATGGCTGTTTTTTGGGGGGTTGGGAAGGCAGTCTAAGAAAGCATGGAACATTTTCATGATCACTGGTGACTGATCGTTCAAATAGCATGTCAGAGGCAGCACTGCACGTGGCCGAACATGTAGAAACTGCAACATTGTGTCTTAGTTTCTTCACAAACTGATACCAGATGTATATACAAGAAGTGGCTTTTGGAGGGCAGATTGCATAAAGATCGCAGATATTTTACATGATCACTGTGAAAGTCATTGATATGGCTTGCCTGTGGTGGTTTGTGACAACAGCAACAAGTTGAAAAACATTCTTGTCCATATTTTCACTTTCATGTCAGACATTGGAAGTATACTCAGAAGGAGGCATCTTTTGCAACAGTAGGGATAGGAAGTAAGCTGTGTATGAAAGCAGAGGGTAATTAAGTTATTGCTATAACTCTTGGGGCTAGTTTTAGTTGAACAAATTGAAGTATGTTACTATGGCTGTTTTGTTTGCGACTTCTCACTTGGAGGATGTGTGCACCCTCTTACAAGGAGTAGTTGCCATTGTGAACAGATGTGTGCAAACGGAGCTGAAGCAAATATTTGTTGCATTTTAGAACATCGGTGAAGGCCTCTCTGTGGCCTTAGACTGTTGCTTTATAATTTCAGAACCTCCCTAATACAGGTGCTTTGGTTTCATTTTAACACTAGTATGCACTTAAGTTCATAAATTTTTACTTGTATAAGAACTAAAACAACTGTCTTTGAAGTCCATATATTTCAAACTTTGATACAGAAAAAAGAGAGAGGTGTTATCAGGAATTGTGACTTGGCACTCTTGGTGTCTGTCTTTTCTGTTGCCTCTATCTCAAAAGTCACAACCTAACTTTTGAAACCAATTTTTATATATATATATATATATATCTCAAAAGTCACAACCTAACTTTTGAAACCAATTTATATATATATATATATACATATATATATGTATATTTTATTTATTTATTTATTTATTTTTTTTTTTTTGTCCCAAGTTATTTACTTGGTATAAACCTGTATTGATAGTCTCCTCCAGTAGGCATACATAGTCATGGACAAAGCTAAGCTGTCAAGTTGCGTAATATTATTTTCATTAGGTGTCAGCTATGACTTGTAATTGGGATGGCAGAATATAGCCCATACCAAGAGTATTTTTTTGTTTTGCCATTACATTGGAAGTTAAAAAGGTAAGCAGTTCTCTAGCTTAGTACATATGCTCTTGAGCAAGGTATTTCACCTCTCTAACAGGAACTATGCTGTTAAGTTCCTTTAACAAGAATTGCACAGCATATATGTCTGTCTCCATATCCTCATTATTATTCTAAAGTATGTTTCAGCATCTCATTGGCAGACCTCAAAGGATCGCAACTCGCTCTAGGCACTTTCAGAAATGTGTTCCACTGAATGTGCACCTAATGGCAAGCCTGTATGGTACCTTTCATCTTGAATTTTATTTTCTCTCTCGGGTGGTGTAGCGGTTAGCATGGTCACCTCACAGCAAGAGGCTCTCCGGTTCTTGGCTGGAGTGCCTTCTGTGCGTAGTCTGCATGTCCTCCCTGCAATCGACTAAACATTAAAAGACATGCAGGTAGGTGCACGAGTGTGTGTTTGTGCCTTCTCTGAAGGTTGAGTGCCAGGCTGGCAACTCTACACCGTAAAAATCCACTGCCATTCATAAGCGGACCGGTGATCTGCTGTGGCGACCCCTAACTAGGAAAAGCCAAAAGACTTGAGAGTAAAATATAGTGCAGTACATTCAGGCATTATTTAGTCCTCCTCCACCCCATCCTAAACTGCGCCAACATGCAGATGATGTTCGTGTTTCACTGTTGCAGCCATTACACTTGGGTTATCCGCCGGCAGGCTACCTGCAGTCGGTCCGAGCTCCAAAGTCTTGGTCCGGCGTCGGTTGCTGTCGCCTCTTCCCTGACGTCAGTGCGCCAAGGGTATAAAAGATGCAACCGACGTCGTTTTCTTCAGTCTTTCTTGTCGCACGGTGCCCGAAGCAAAAGCAGTTCGCAAGTGCCGGTCGGCCGACTCCTGAGATTTTCGAAATTGAGTTTCAGAACCGAAGTCTTCAATAAAGCTAAGTACCCCGTTGAAACTTTTCTTGCTCCAGACCGATGTCAGTAAAAGTTAATTGTATTTCTTGTGGGAAGCAAATACCTCATAAGGACTTTCACTCTTACTGTATTCCTTGCCTAGGCCCTGACCACGACGTTACTAGTTGTCAGTTTTGTGCTAGATTCAACAAACGCACTATTAAACGTCTGTTTGATTTTGCTTTACATTATTTTGGAAAAAGGTTTAATTACATAATGCCGTCGGAACAACCGACGACCGGTATTTATAAAAAAACGCAAAGACAAAGAAAAGGACAGACATCCGAGGTCCAAAACAGATGATGAAGCCTCTTCTAGGCCAGTCGCTGGTTCTCAGTGAGGCGCTTTCGCAGCCACTGACACCCGCTACCTCAGAGCCACAGGCCATATCCGACAGCCACGTGGAGACACTTAGGCCTGTGGAAACTCAAGGTATTGGGCCTATGGAAACTATTCCCTCAGATGGGTCCGGAGCCGCTGAGCAGGCATCGGCTTCTGAGGGTGTTTTCAGACCTGCACAGCTTACAATTAAGCCCATTACAGCAGCCAAGGCAAAGTTAAAAACACCATTTTTACCCACACCCCCCCCCTCATTTTCTGCCTTGTCTTCAGCTGATATAACTGGTTTTTATAGCTTGTGTGTTGCTTAACTCAAGGTTCCCTTAATTTGACCTGTTAACAGCCTGCATTTAAATTGGAACCTGTGTGCTGAGAGACAGCCTTACAAGACTATCTGCAAATATATAGAGCTGAGTATATTTTTCTTTATTATTCTGTATTATACAGCTAAATTGTGGCTTAGATATCTGCTGTCTTACTGTTCTGCAAATATACAGAGATCAGTATATATTTTTTTGGTTTTATAATTTGCACTGTGATTCCTCACATCTCTGTTGAAACTGTCTTCCCCAGCCCCCCCTCCCTGTTCTTGGTTGTAGTTTAAATTTGGTGGCTTTTGCAGTGCCCACCCCACTGTAGATTTGATCTAGGACACTCCCCCAGTCCCATCTCTTTACCGCATTCGACCTAATAAACCCTTTCTGCACTTGCTTTTAGTCCTTTTTAATTTAATTACATTTGTTCAAACTGTGTGTGGACTAATATTGCTACGTACTCAAGTGTGCCAGCTTGCACTGCATGTGAATTGTTTTTACTACTGTTTTTGCTACTTTTCTGAAAAAAAAAAAAATTGTAAGCCTGTTTCCTACCTTTCCTGTAATTAGTGTTCCAGATACAGATTTGCTGTATCCAGGACTGTTTGTAAGCTTCTGAGCCCCCAAGCCTTTCTGTGTTGGAGGGAAGCCTTCTAGCTTATCAGTGGGAGTGGTAAGCATTAGGTAACCTGTCTACCACATAAGGAGTGGTTCTGGCCCAGAATTTGTAGTTATTGGCCGTTTGGGCGGTCTTCCATCTCTCTCAACTTTCTGATTTGAAGGCCTGCATTTGCACTTGTTTCTGTCCTGTAACTCCTGGGCCCATCTCATTTGCTCTCTCAAAAAAAAATGTATCTGCTTTTACTGTATTTGTGTTTCTTCCTACTTTATTTTGCTTTTGCGTCATCTTAAAAGTACTAAGTTGTATTTATTACTGCTTGGTGTAACTCGTTCTAATCCTTTTAGTTTAAGCCCTTGGGCTTCAGACCAGTTGTTTTACATTAAGAAGGTTTGTGGTCTGTACTGTAGTGGCAGAACAGGTAGCTTACATCTTTCTAAGTTGGGAACTGCTGATTGAGGGCTCAGTGTCTGTTATTCTAAAAGTGTATTAATTCTGATTTAAGCACTTGGGCTTCAGGCCTGTTATTTTACATTGAGGGTTCGTGGTCTGCACTCTTGTGGGAGGAGAGGCTGGACTCTGCCCTTCTGAGCTGGGAATATCTGGTTAAAGGCTTATAGTGCTTCCTACTGAAATTGGTACACCTTGTTTGCTGAATCTAGCTTTGTTTGTATAACTTGAGCACTAATCCATGCATTCTTTAAAGTATTCAGTTGTATTTATTACTGCTTGGTAGTAACTTGATTAAAGTGTAGCTATCCATCTAAGTCTTTTGGATTAAGCACTTGGGCTTCAGACCAGTTGTTTTACATTAGGAAGGTTTGTGGCCTGCACTGTGGTGGCAGGACAGGTAGCTTACATCCTTCTAAGTTGGGAACTGCTGATTGAGGGCTCAGTGTCTGTTATTCTAAAAGTGTATTAGTCCTGGTTTAAGCACTTGGGCTTCAGGCCAGTTATTTTACATTAAGAAGGTTCATGGTCTGCACTCTTGTGGGAGGAGAGGCTGGACTCTGCCCTTCTGAGCTGGGAATTTCTGGTTAAAGGCTTATAGTGCCTGCATATTTGAACTGTTTCTCACTGAAATTGGTACACCTTGTTTGCTGTAGCATAGACTAGATCCAGGCCTGCTGAATCTAGCTTTGTTTGTATGCTTGTTGTTTGCTTATTTCCCTGAAACGCTAATTCCACCTAAAACATGGCTTTTCAGCACTTCTGTGGATGCCTAGCGATATCTGCATTGCTTACTGTACTTATTTCCTTGTTTCACTTGAAAGAAAGTTACTGTTTGTCATCTTGCATTTAAGTTACCTGTAACACATTGCATTTAAGTTACCTGGCACTTGCTCACTAAAGCAATTATACAAGTCAGCACTAAAAAATTAAAAGCACTACACCCTCACAAACTCCCCTTGAGTACCTTGTTCCCCATTGGCCCTTTTTTCAGTTATAAAGGAATTCCCAATACTATTCTAGCATGTCCAAAGGTCAGTTGTCAATCTCCTTTCCGGTCCAGCTGGTGAATCTGGGAATCTTGAGGCAATGTTACAACTGCCTCATGTACACAGACAACCTTCTCCTCCTCCCAACAAATTCCAACACACGAGAGATGCAACCATATAGCCAAACTGGAGGCTAAGCTCTCTCAACTCAGTACTGGCGTAACCAGTCAGGAGGAGAAGGAAACCACACTCACTCCAATTCCAGTCTCACATAGACCTACCACGACAGCAAACCAAACACATAAACACACAAAAACATACTCGGAGGCTCTAAATAAAAATCTGCCTAAGCAGCAGAGACCTCCAAAGCAGACACCCAAGCAACCGCTACCCCAAAACAAAACACGTGCAACACATAGCTCACAAAGCCAGTGTGCCAAACAGTCGCAGCCCTTAAGGCTAAACAACACACCTGATACACTTGTAATTGGTGACTCTATCGTCAGGCACACTGACGTTTTGCTCACCAGGCTGAACAAGGTGAAGGTCACGGTGAGCTGCCTGTCGAGCGCTAGGATCCGCCACATAACACAAGCACTCAGGTCACTCCAAGGCAAGTATAGATATGACTCGGTCATTGTCCATGCTGGTGTGAATGACCTGAGACGTACCTCCCTGGACTACATGAAAAGAGACCTAGAGGGGCTCTCTGAGCATGTAGCCCAGGCCGGTATGACCCTGACCTTGAGTAGCATCTTACCCTCACCAAGAATGATGCCACAATATGAAGACAAGATGATAAATTTCAACAATTGGCTTAAGTATTGGTGTCATTCAAAGGGGATCCAATGCCAGTCAGCCTGGGATGACATGCTCGACAAGCCACGATGCTTCGCTAGGGACGGCTTGCACCTGTCGCCCCTGGGCTTTCGGATATTGGCAAAGGCTCTTGCTACCCCCATAGTGCCTTTTTTAGGCAAGGCTCAAAAGACAAACCCACCTCCATAGGTATCACAAGGTATAAGAAACTGAGTAATGCTACTCAATGCCAGAAGTCTAAACCTTAAGATGCACGCACTCGAAACTCTTCTTATCGTGGAGAACATTGATATCTGTGCGGTAACAGAAACCTGGTTCAAGGCTCCCGAGAGCACCCCAGCACTACCAGGTTATACCTCATACCATGCTTTTTGGCCCCAAAACTTGGACCGAACCACAAAAGGAGGGGGGAGTATCAATATTCGTCAAAGATGCCCACACCTCCAGGTTGGTGGCACAGCGCGAAGCATCAGAGACTATCCATGTGCAACTAACAGTGGGTAAAACTGCCTTCCAGTTTATAGCCTGCTACAGACCACCCTCCCAAACCCAGGAACCCCTCTCGGCCTTCCTGAGAACACTGGAAAATATGAAGGTCTCTCCAAATACCATTATATTTGGTGACTTCAACTACCCAAACATAGACTGGGAGCATTACTCTAGCTCCAACTCCCTAGCCCAAAGGTTCCTAGAATTTATAAACTGAAATGGTATGGAACAACTTGTTACCACTCCCACAAGAGGGGAAAACATACTGGACCTGATCATCACCAACATGGGGACTCTCTGCTCCAGACCAGAAGTGTATCCCTCACTGGTAAGATCAGACCATAAACTAATCTCACTGGATATTCACATCCCGACCCCACCCCCTGGCCAGCAAACCACAGTGAAAAACTTCTCTAAAGCAAATTTCACACTCCTCAAAACCAAGGTGAAATCCTTCAAAGCCCCCGGGCCTGTGGAAAATACAGCCCAGACCGCAGAATCCTTTAATAAACGCATTCTATGAACACCTTCAGGAATGCATGGATCATGCAATCCCAGATAAAACCAAGACCCAATCCTCCAAAGGCAGACGTCCTGTCTGGTGGACCCCAGCCATAAATGAACTGTACAATAGAAGGAGGAAGCTACTACATGATAGAGCAAAATCCCAAGAAGGGAAGTCATCTCTGATCAGTATTCGCAAAAAACTACGGGCACTCATAAAATCGTCTAAGGCCAGCTTCGAGAGAAAAATTGCACAGGACACTAAGGATAATCACAAGGCTTTCTTTAGTTATGTTAGGAACCTGGGTGGGAATTCCCAGATATGCTCAGAATTAGTCCAAAATGACAAAAAATACACCGAACCCACAGACATTGCTAACATCCTAGCTGACCGGTTCAGCGCAAACTTCTCTCTCCCCCCCCCCCCTGACATCTCAGATGCTCGGGTAAGAGCTGCCCTCTCCAAAGCAAAAAACACAGCATCAATGGGACCAGACCTTGTCCCGGGCTGCGTCCTACATGAACTCAAAGTAGAGCTAAACCCAAACATAAAAGTACTGTTCAATCTCAGCCTTACTACAGGATATGTACCCAAAGAGTGGTGTACAGCTACACTGGTCCCTCTCCACAAAGGTGGTGCCTCAACGGATACTGGAAACTATCGCCCCGTAAGCCTGACTAGCTTGGTCTGCAAAGCTATGGAAAGGATCATCATGGACCTCATAAATAAAGATATTGGGAACCTACAGGCACTGGATCTACCCAGTTCGGCTTTAAGGGCAGATCCTGCTTCTTAAACCTGGTCGATTTCTTTGAAAGTGTCACCAAGGCCATTGACGAGGGGAAGGTGGTCCACACAGCCTACCTGGACCTCGCAAAAGCCTTCGATCCAATACCCCACTCTGGCATTATAGATAAGCTCACCAGCTTAAATATAAACCCCTATGTCACTAGATGGGTTGCAAACTGGCTCAAGGACAGAACCCACATGGTTAGAATTGCTGGAGCCATGTCAGACTCCAAACCAGTTACAAGTGGCGGTCCACAAGGCTCAGTCCTGGGACCTCTCTTGTTCGGTATATATTTCTCGGAGGTACAGGCCAACACGGAAGGGCTGTGGCTGACCAAGTTCGCAGATGACTGCAAACTGGGCGCCATAATCGACTCTCCAGCCGACACAAGCATCCTCTAAAAGGGCCTCATAGAAACAGACAACTGGTGCCAGAGCCATGGCCTCAAGCTAAATGCCAAAAAGTGTATAGTCATCCCCTTTGGCAAAAACAAAGTGCCCACAAATTACCACATAGGTGGTAATCCATTAAGTACAGAAGATGTAATTAGGGACCTGGGGACCCAAATTGATAGCAATCTCTCATTTGACAACCACGTGGCCAAAGTGGTTAGAAAAACATTTTATATAGCCCACCTAATCATGAAGGGATTCACATCTAGATCAGGGGAGGTCATCGTGCCTCTTTACTCATCCCTCATCAGGCCCATAATTGAGTACAATGCCCCTTTTGGGGATGTACCTTACCAGACACCTGCTGCAACTGGAAAGACCCCAAAAGTACCTCACAAGAGGATCAAAGGGCTCAAACAGATGTCATATGCTGCCCGGTTAAAGCAACTCCAGCTCTACTCAGTGGCATACCGCCTGCTAAGAGGCGATCTGTGCCTGACGTATAAAGCCATGTCCAACCCGGAATTAATGGACATGCTGCACCTCAGAAAATCCAAATTCCATCGAACTACGCGCTCGAGAGACTTGAACCTCAGCACTGAAATAAATAGGACATGCTGGAGGGACAAATTCATAACCCAGAGGCTCCCTTCACTCTGGAATAAAATCCCAGTCCAGGTTAGGCAGAGTCCCTCATTGACTCTCTTCAAGAGGAATCTTGATGAGTGGATGGGAGATCGTAGGTTTACCCTGGGTATCACTTCTGTGTCACTGTTAGACAGAGGCACAGTATACTAACCTCGAAAAAGGGCATAGCAAAATTAATTTAAAATGGGTGGCGAAAGCCAAACACACTCTGGCTAGGCTTATAAATGCCCTAGGGCAGATAGCCTAGTATGAACCTATTAAAGACAAGGAAACAAGTACAGCATTCTCCAGAACAGTCATCCATGCCAAAGAAACAGATACTTAAAATAGCCGAAGACCCAATTACTTTAATCAGGGGTTCCGATCCCCCTCCTGACAAAAGGCCTAGGCAAGACACCGACTATGATTCCTCTGACCAGGTTTCTATTTCCTCTGATTCCTCTTCTGATCAGGGATACTCTCTCCCTCCCTATGAGGACTCTGATGCAGAGGTGTCTTTACTTTCAGCCTCTCCGCCTGAAGATTATTCTTTTGGGGAAACCCTGCACACCATGAGGGAGCATTTCCATTGGGAGAGCCAGGATTATTCGGAATCCAAGAAAAGGCTCACGAGACTTTCTTTTATTGCCCCAGCACAGCCCCCTGGCTATTCCTCCTGCGCTTGATATTGTTTTCTCTGAATCCAGTCTGACTCGTGATTCTTTACCCCCTGCACCAGTCAAGCCAGACAGGTACTACAGGGTCCCTGACTCTCATAAATTTCTTTACAAAAACCCTGCTGCAGATCCATTAACAATTTCTCAGGGTCCTAAAGGGGTTAAGGCTTCCACTGCTAATAATCCTGCCCCCTCTGAGAAGGATTCCAGAGCTGTGGACAGATAGGGGAAAAAAGTTTACACTTCTGCTACTTTAGCTGTAAGGGCTTTAAATTGCCAGTTTCATATGCTTATGTATCAATAGTACCTCATGTCATTGTTAAAGCAGAAAATGGTTTCAATCTCAAAGTCCTGACAGTAAGGAAATGCAGGATTTATTGCATGCAGCTGAACAAGTGGGAAAGCATACTTTACAATGTGGTTTTGATTCATTAGAGGCTTCTTGTAGAGCCGCAGTTACAGGCTCTGTTATTCGAAGGCATGCTTGGTTGAAAGAACAAAGTTTACCTGACCATGTTAAAGTAAAATTATTGAATGTTCCACTACAGCATGATACTTTGTTTGGTGTTAAGGCAGAAGAGGTGTTAAAGAAAATGGAGGATAAAGCAAAATCGATGCAGACAGTAAATGATTTCTTACTGTTTCAACCACCTAGGTTTAACAGAAACTGGCCTTCAAAAAATTGGTCTTTTCCAGTGTCAGGCCACAAAGAGGCAGATACAGACACCCAAGAGGCAGATCTCTTCCCCAAGGCTCCTACAGACCTAAACAATGGGGTGCTTCAGCCCCCAAAGGAGGGGAAGACAAATCACAACCTTATAGGAAACAGTCCCAATGACTTCCCTCTACAGATGCTAAGCACTTACCTTTTGGCAGCACCCCTAGGGGGAAAGCTAGCACTTTTCTCAAAAAATTGCCACATAATCACCCAGGACAAATGGGTACTGAATATTGTTTCTCAGGGTTGCAGGTTCCACTTTCACATGCTTCCAAAATCAAGAGGTATGCCGGACCTGCCACAAAACCAATGGGCAGAGGCGCAAAAACAAATTGCTGCTCTCATGGACAATGGGAGCTATTCAAAGAGTACCACAGCAAGAACGGGGGCAAGGATTTTACTCAAGACTTTTCTTAGTACCCAGAAAGGACAAAGCCTGGAGACCAATACTGGAACTGTCAATCCTACTTTCTTGGATGTTCCAAAATTCAAAATGTTAACACTACAGCAGCTTCTACCCATGGTGGCAAGAAGGCTTGGCTAGTTACTTTGGACCTCAAGGAGGCATACCTGCATATCCCAATCAGACAAACTTGCAGAAGATACCTCAGATTCATAGCAAGCTCAAGGCATTACCAATTCTCTGCACTGCCCTTTGGCTTATCTACTGCGCCCAGCATCTTCACAAAATGCCTGGCACCAGTAATTGCATTTTACAGACAAAAAGGAATTCAAATATATCCCTACTTGGACGACTGCCTTATTCAAGCAGAGAGCAAGGACATTCTACTAAAGCATCTGGCATTTGTAAAAAGATTACTAATTTGCCAAGGGTACACAGTAAACGAAAATAAATCAAAACTAGTGCCCTCTCAAGAGATAATATTCCTGGGTGCAAGCTTAAATACAACTGCCCAGATGGCTTATCTCATGCCAGACAAACAAAGGCAACTAACTCAATACTTTCAACTGATGGCAACAAAGACCCAGTTCCCTGCAAGAAAAATTATGCAGGCCCTGGGCTTCATGGCGTCCTGCATTCTACTAATTCCATATGCAAGACTGCATATGAGGAAACTACAGTGGTATCTAAAAAGTGTTTGGACTCAACATTGTCACAGCCTGGAGACTATCATAACTTTAATTCCCTGCCTACAACAGGAGTTTCGATGGTGGTCTTAGGCCTGTCACCACAACAAGGGACAGCCTTTCACCATACCCACAGCCAGGCAGACACTAACAATGGATGCATCGGATTATGCCTGGGGGCACATATGGCAGGAAAATGTATTCAGGGCACGTGGCCCAAGGAACAAATGCATCTTCACATCAATCAGAAAGAGATGCTAGCTGTACAGAATACCCTGACAGCTTTCAAGGACCTACTACATCCAGGACAACTAATAAAGACGGACAGTACCACAGTTATGTGGTAGATAAACAAGCAAGGGGCACACATTCCTACCCCCTATGCAGGCAAGCCATGACCTTGTGGAACACATCACTAACCTATCAGGTACATCTGCAAGCACAATTCATGCCAGAAACAAAATATACACTGGCAGACTAAGCAGGAATCTCATGGACCCTCACGAATGGAAACTAAATCCACAGGTGTTCAGCATGATAAAAAGGAAATGGGGACGCCCAGACATGGATCTTTTTGCGTCCCCTGACAATTGCCAACTACAGAAAATTTGCACAAGAAGTTATCCCTCTCAAGCATGGAAAGTGGATACTCTTATCATTCAGCTGGATAGCTCTGACAGTCTATGCCTTCCCTCCAATGCATCTTCTTACCAAGGTGCTCCTAAAAGTCAGACAAGAAAGGCCAAAAATGATCCTGATTGCCCCAGACTGGCCATGCCAGCACTGGTACCCAATCCTAAAGAGCTGGTCTCAGGGCCCAGCTTGGCCTTTACCTCAAATTCCTCATCTTCTGACTCAACAAAACAGATTCTGCACAGTCAACTCAGAACCTTAAACTTGGCTGCATGGCAGATAATGTAGCCACTCGGACTGCATCTCTCTCTAAAGCTGTTATGGATGTCATTTTAGAAGCCAGGAGGCCCAGCACTAGGAAGTCTTATACAGAAAAATGGAAGAGATTCTGTGCTTGGAACCAGGCACAAGGGCTCAACCCACTTGTTCCAAATATACCTCAGATTTTACAATACTTTACTGAGATGCTGGACAAAGGCCTATCTTTCTCATCAGTTAAAATCCATACCTCTGCCATTTCAGCTCATTACAATATGGAACCTCCTATTTTTTCACATCCTCTACTAAGACAGTACCTCGGAGGGGCAAAAAACTTAAGACCCCCAAGGAGAGCACCAGTACCAACTTGGGATCTCAATTTTGTTTTAGAAAAACTCACGCTGCCTCCTTTTGAACCCGCTAGCACAGCTGATATAAAATTTGTATCATAGAAAACTGCTCTGCTTCTAGCAATAACTTCAGCAAGAAGAGTATCAGAGTTACAGGCATTAATGGCTGTGGAACCTTTCATCATTTATCACCAGGACAGGGTTTCTCTCAGGACAAACCCAACATTCATGCCAAAAGTAGTTTCCAGTGTGGCCCTGAACCAAACCATTCACCTACTTTTTACCCAAATCCCCAGAATAAAGGGGAAAGACTTCTGCACGCTTTGGATATACACGATTCTACGATTCTACTTGGACAAAACAAAAGCTTTCAGAAAAACTGAGCAACTGTTTGTAGCCTATGCTGCAGGATCACAAGGAAAACCTGTCGCAAAGCAGACAATTTCAAAATGGATAGGACACTGCATCCGCTTCTGTTATGCACAACATGGCAAATCAGTGCCTAAGGTCATTAGGCCACATTCTACCAGAACAGCAGCAACTTCAGCAGCCTTTCTTAGAGGAGTACCAACCAAAGACATTTTAGAAGCTGCAACCTGGAACTCAGTGCACACTTTCACCAAGCGCTACCACTTGCTTCTCTACTCTAAATCCAAAGCAGGCTTTGCCACTGTAGTCCTGCAGGGCCTGATAGCCTCTCCAAATCCAATCTAGACCCAGCCGCCCAACCTCAGCTATGGGATTCAACCCAAGTGTAATGACTGCAACAGTGAAACACGATGAACGTAGTACAGTTGTGTACCTACCATAAATGTAGATGTTCGAGTGTATTCACTGTTGCAGTCCAGGTTACCCACCCACCATCCCCCTTTTCATTGCTGGGACTTCTCTGTACTTCTCAACTCTATACAACCTATGTGGTGTATTTGCTTGTAGATGAAGGAAATTTTTATATTAGTACATGCATGCTTTTTGGCATAATTTTACTTTTTTCAGCCTTCCTATCTGGGGGCACCAGACACCTGGGGCAAGAAAAACTGAAGAAAATGGCGTCTGTTGCATCTTGTATACCCCTGGTGCACTGACATCAGGGAAGAGGCGACAGCAACCGACGCCGGACCAAGGCTTTGGAACTCGGGCCAACTGCGGGTAGCCTGCCGGCGGATAACACAAGTGTAATGACTACAACAGTGAATACACTCTAACATCTACATTTATGGTAGGTACACAACTGTACTTTCTACTCATCATAACATGAAATGCAGTGTGTAGCACATTGTACCCCACTTCGTTATTTCCCAGTCCAAGTTAGCTTTATAGGCAGACATCTACTAAGAGGAAGATGGTGATAGTGCATTCAAATGATCTGCTTGTAGTTTGGTTGTCACTGAGGTAAATGTGGGGATCCCAGCCACTGTATTGTTTAGACTTCATAGAGTTCTGTGACCGTTTGTTAGATCAGTAAGAAGGTTAAAATAAATTTTAAGTGGTGTATATTCTAATGAGTCTGCTGGGCACTGTTAGGTGAGTAGTACTACTAGTAGGGTGCCAAAGGATTGCTCCTAGTTTTGTTTGATGCATTTCTGTCTAAAACCGTACAAATTTTTATAAGAAGCCTGTTTACTGACATTTTTAAGACTGGATCAATCATGAATTGGAGCAGGGGGTAGTCTTCTGAAAGACCTTATACAGTCTGGATGTCAAGTGGATAGAATCCATGGATGAAGCATTTCTAAGTTACCAGTCAGTGATTTACTCATGCCCTACACTGCCAACAATTAATGGTCAAGGACCACAAGGCAGCTAGTTAGTACATTTAATGGTGGAATATACTCAAAAATGTTAGTGTAATTCCCCCCTTTATGCTGAAAGCTAGTAAAGGCTGAATTCGTTAGGTTTCTAGTCTGTGGTCATAATAGAAGAGAGAGAGAACTTGTAAGAGTTGTATGAAGGATTTCCAGAATGTTAAGATGAGTGGAGCAGTTGCAGTGTAGGAGGCCTCAGTACAGTTAGTGCGTGTACATTTGAAGCGATGAGGTGGGGTGGTGCGTTCCTAGGGATCTAGTCATTTGAAAAGGTAAGCCTGAGGTCTAAAGTAATGTACAGGTAATGACTGAAGGGGAGTCCTTTAAAAAGTGACTTCAGAAAATGTTACCTCATGGACAGAGCAGTAGAGCCATAGTGCACGTTAATTGTACAGCTGATATATTGTGGGTGAGCTGAGGGTTTAAAGGGTGTTTGAAGCAGACAATGACAATGGTGATGAGGAAGAAGATGCCTGCTGCATAGGAGCCAAGTGTAACACTCGTATGACTCCACGAGTCATAGTTTGTCATTATTACGTTGAGAAAATAGAGTGGGGGATTTTTTCATAGTTTGTTTAGAAAGGTGGATCATTTTAAAAGCATCATGCACCTTTGCACTTGCACACATTTCTCATATCTTATTTCCCATGTAACACTGTTTGTTGTAAATCTATCTTCCACTTTGTACATAAAGCACTTACATTTCACTGGTAGCACAGGGTATTTTAGAAAAAAAAGCTCCTTTAATATATGCCATTGGTAATTATAAACTATCAGGAGAGGAGAGGTATCTAGGATATGTAATGTCTCCATCTGGCACAAATGCTGTATGTATAGTTAGTATTGGGGCAGTTGTTATGAAAGTTTTGAATGATGCAAAGGCAGTGTTTCATGAATGAAGATATAAAGTACAAAAAAGTGAATAATGCCTTGCCAGAAAGGAAGACGCTTACAAAGTATGTATCCTTAATATGTTTACTTGAATACCAGCCACAAGACAAACTTGAATACCAGAGCAGAACTGGTAAGATGCCAGACCCTTTCCATTACCTCAGACCTCATCTTCAGTCATCTGTGGTTGTAGGTCAGTCTGTTTTAACTGGTAGAGAAATTCCATTTTGAAACTGGCTTTCTTTCATCTGTAGGAGGCAGCTTACTTGATTTAAAACAGAAGACAATCCGGTACCCTGTAGACATGAAAACCATCAGATCTTAAGTAAAACAGATGTACCATAATCAGTTACTCATGCAAAAGTGATTAATATATAGTATTGCAACATCTTATACAATTGTACAATTTTCAGAATACAATTTACAGAATGGCTGTTGCAAAGGTAGCATCATAAGCGTGTTCTTGGAACTGATGTTTCTTTCAGTGATGAAATGCTGTCATCTCCTCTTTCCTTTCAGATGTTAGTGTTTGAAAATTAAATTTCCTTTGAGCATCAGAAGATATAAGATTTTTTCTATAGTTGTGTGTTGGGGCCCGATGACAATCTGTTGCTATCTGCACTCCACCTTCTCTCCCAACTTTCAATGTCTTCCTGTGTCAAAGAAACACCTTCAGAGTCTGGCCTGTCCGCCCCCACATCTGGAAGAACAGGACTGGTAAAACTAGTGCAGGAAGAAGAGCGGAAGGAAGCTAATGCAGTGTCATGAATGCTGCTCAGGGACAGGTAATTTATGCTTCAACTCCATATTATGCAGGTTGATACATTGTGGGTGGGCATGCAGTTGGTAGTGCATGGGAGTTGTCGTGTGCATCCTTCTAGTGTCTGACTGACATTACACCGGCCAGTTCTTTCCATGGCTTTTATCTCCACCTGAGCGTCAGTGTGTCTGCCATGTCATTCAACTCCCATATCTGTTTTGTCTTCCTCAGCTGCTAACTGAACTTGGGCTGATTTTGACAGTGGTCAGGCTTCAGTCCTGCATGCAACAGAACAAACCAGCAGGTTTAAGATATGTTGCTGCAGTATTACTTTTCATTTTACTAACAATTACTCAGATTAAAACTGTGAATATTGATTTGATTTTGAATTGCACATTCTTATTGCTGTTTCAGTCTTTATTTTTCTTCAGGTATACCTGAAGTCCTCCATAGGACAGAGCTTTAGATCTCACTTTAGGGCTGACACTATAGGCTTTAAGGCAATTTGTCACCAAAATTTTCCCAGTTACTAAACTCTGCTGTGAGTCATCATAACCCAAACAAAGCAAAGGGCACTAGTTCTTTCTTGCCTTGGAAGTTTGGTGAAACGGAATAGCCTGAGGCTGCGTCAGTGAGTAGAGTGTTTTTACGGTATAGCCTGATTTACATTTGGCAATATGTGTGCAGCATGGTAAAAAATCTGTTGTGTAGATAGATGAACATTTAAGGGTTTGTTCTATTTGGGTACATGCCACAACACCCTAGAGAGAGCCTTCTCAGGAGGTTTAATGATGCTTCAGAAAATGGACCAAACCAGAGGTCCTTCAGAATGGTTTAATGTCTGAAGGACTGTAGGGGCCACAGCAAGGTCTGTGTTTCTCATTTTTCTCAGTCCTGTCAGGCTAAACCTGTACTGGAAGAAAATTTACAATCCTTTCAAGAGCAGTAAAGACATGCTTTCAGTCTACCCTATGATTAGGTTAGAAAAAAAAATATCAGTTTATGTTGCAGGGGTCATTGGTTGGTTCAGATCAAGTCAATGTGTGTAACTTGTGGTAGGGCTTCTGGCTAGGTGCTAGAGCTGATGATTGTGCGTTGGAAGTGTATGGCTATTCCAAAAACAGCATTGGCTTTATAGTATCAAGTAGCAGGTCACTGCTAACTATCGCTTTTGCTTACTAGTGCTTTTTTTGTGGTCTGATTGCATGCTTGAACAAGTACAGAATAGCACTGGACAGTTAACTACATGCTGGAAAAGAGCTTTTTAATGTTAGTGTTGTAGAGCCCATTGAAAAATACTGTCAGAGGCTGCTCAACCAAGGGGAACAGCCCCCTTGTTTGGCTTCAAAAATAACTTCACTGCGGATGTTTCTGTTCTTGGGCACTGGATTCATCACTTCACACCTTCACTAATCATTATTTAAATCGGCCTCCTCCCAAGACTCTCATTAGCTTTTTGAGCTCTTACCCTTTGTTCATCTTCTTGCTGCAGCCTTCCAAGAAGGTTTAAATTTTGCAGAGTGGAATTCTTCCTAACAGCTGTTTACTGAGGAGAACCTCAGAACTCCTACCAGGCAAGTACTTACGATGTGAGTGGATTGTGAAGAGGAGGAGGGATGTTCTTCTTGTTTCACTGTTGCAGTCATTACATTTGGGTTATCTGCCTGCAGGTAGCCCTCAGCCGGCCTGAATACCAGAGTCTTGGATTTCTGCGTCGGATGCTGTCTCCTCTTCCATGACGTCAGGTCATCAGGGGTATAAAACATGCAGCCGACGCCATTGCATCAGTCTTTCTTGCTGCGCGGTACCCAAAGCAGAAGCAGTTCGCAAGTGCCGGTTGGCTGACTCCTGAAATTTTCGTTTTCGAGTTTCAGAACTGAAGTCTTTAAAAAGGCCAAGTAACCCTGTTGGGGCATTCCTTGCTTAGGCC
This sequence comes from Protopterus annectens, assembly GCF_019279795.1. Classification (NCBI taxonomy): domain Eukaryota; kingdom Metazoa; phylum Chordata; order Ceratodontiformes; family Protopteridae; genus Protopterus; species Protopterus annectens. Next base: position 1,173,515,933 of record NC_056727.1, read on the forward strand.
CAGACCATAACGTCCCTCGCTGCCGGTTTTGTGCCTTATTCAACCCTCGAACTATTCGTCGTCGGGCTATTTTTGCAGTAAATTATTTTAGTACTCTGTTTAACTATCCAGAAATGGCTTCGGTAAGCCAACAGACTACCGATATTCAGAAAAAACGTAAAGGTAAAGACCGACACCGCATAGGTCCAAAACTGCCGACGCTTCCGTTAAGCTAGTCGCCAGTTCGCCGGTACTCAGTGAGGCGCTTTTGCAGCCCCTGATGCCCGCTACTTCAGATTCGCAGACCTCTGCTGAGATCCTTTTGTAGTCCAGAATGCCGCAAGATGCTTCGACTATGGAACCTGTGGATGTCTCTACCTTGGATGGGTCTGGAGCTGCTGTGCAGGCACTGGCTTCTGAGGGTGTATTCAGGCCTGCAGACTTGCATTTCAAACAGACGCCATCTTCTTCAAGGCCTAAAACTCGACTCGCGCCTAGAAAACTGACGTCCAAACTGCATGGTCAGGCCCATATGCCTAAAAAACAAATAAGAATGGCTGAAGACCTTATTACTTTAATTAGGGGAAGTCAGCCATCCCCATCTAAGTGACCTAGAACTGATTTTCTCTCTGATTCTTCTGATCAGGATTCTGAAATTTCTGTTTCTTCTGATTACCAGGATTTGCCCTTGTCTACCTGTGAGGATTCTGATGCAGAGGATTCCATTCCCTCTGCTTCCCCTCCAGAAGATTTTTCTTTTGGTGAAACCTTGCACTCTTAGGGAACATTTCCGCTGGGACAGAGAGGATTACTCTGACTCCAAAAAGAGGCTTAGGGAATTCTTACTCCTCCCTCAACAAAGGCCTTTAGCTATCCCTCCTATTCTGGACATTGTAGATGATGCCTTCTTGGAATCTAGCATGGCCCCAGACACTACCTCCAGCTCCCAGAAAACCTGACCGGTATTAGAGTACCTGACCCTCTCAAGTTTCTCAATAATCCTACTGCTGATCCAGAGACCATTTCCCAAGGACCAAAAGGCATTAAGGCTACTACTGCCAAAAACCCTACCTTCTCTGATAGAGATTCCAGGGCCTTGGACAGATGGGGTAAGAAGGTATACACTTCTGCTACTTTGGCCATTAGGGCCTTTAAACTGCCAGTTTCATATGTTAAAGTATCAACAGGATATTATGGGACTACTAAAACAGAAAATGATGTTGATTCCGGACTGTGCTGAACATAAAGAATTACAAGATTTAATGCATTCTGCTGAACAAGTTGGTAAACATACTTTGCAATGTGGTTTTGATTCTTTAGAAGCATCTTGCAGGACTGCTGTCACAGGGTCTGTACTTAGAAGGCATGCTTGGCTTAAGGAGCAAAACTTGCCAGATCATGTTAAAGCTAAATTGCTGGATGCTCTCTTAAACGAAGACCACCTGTTTGGCAACAAAGCAGAAGAGGTCCTTAAAAAGATGGAGTAAAAAGCTAAATATATGCAAACTGTTAAAGATTTTCTGCAAGTACAGCCTCCCAAATTTAGTAGGCATTGGCCTTCTAAGAATTGGCCCTTTCCAGTCTCTTCTAGGCCTTCACCCAAATCCAGGAACAGCAGACCACCTAGGCTACAGTCTCAAGGTACACACAGGTCTAAGCAGTGGGGGGCTCCCACTTCCAAAGGTGGAGGTAGTAAGACGACCCCCCCTATGGAAAAATGTCACAATGACTTGACCTTAACCCTTCTAAGCCCTGCTCAACTGCCTGCTCCCTTAGGGGAAAGATCACGCTGCATGCAAAAAACTGGGAACTCATTACCCAGGACAAATGTAGTTTTCCAAGGATACAGATTCCACTTCCACATCTTACCAACGCCAAATGGTTGGCTAGACCTACCTCCAAATCAGTGGGCAGAGGCTCAACAGCAGGTTCTCTCTCTTCTAAGTATCAGGGCTATTCAACCTGTCCCAGCAGAGAAGAAAGGGGACAGGGTTTTTACTCAAGACTTTTCCTGGTACCCAGAAAAGACAGCTCCTGGCGTCCTATCCTGGACCTTTATTCTAAACACCTTTATGGTAATCCCAAAGTTCAAAATGCTAACACTTCAACAGCTGCTTGCTATGCTAGGCAAAAATGCCTGGTTGGCAACCTTGGACTTAAAGGAAGCTTACCTGCACCTTCCAATAAAGGGAATCTTGCAGAAAATGTCTACGCTTCGGAGCAGGCTGCATTTCTCTGCTGCATGCACTATCATTTCTCTGCACATCCCTTTGGCTTATCTACTGCACCCAGGGTATTCACAAAGTGTCTAGCTCCAGCCATTGCATTTTGCAGGCAGAGAAATATTCAAATATACCCATACCTGGATGGTTGTCTGATTCAGGCAGAAAGCCAGGACATGCTATTAAAACATCTGGCATTTGTAAAGAAACTTCTAAACTCGCTGGGCTACAACATAAATGAAAAGAAATGTCATCTAGAACCCTGCCAACAAATTGTATTCCTGGGAGCAAGCTTGAACACAACTTCCCAGATGGCTTGCCTCACGCCAGAGAAACAAGTTTGACAGCCTACTTCAAACTACTGGCCACAAAGACCCAGCTATCTGCGAGGAAAATCCTGCAAGCCCTGAGGTTCATGGCCTCTTGCAGTCTACTAATTCCATATGCAAGACTGCATATGAGGAAACTACAGTGGTATCTAAAAAGCCTATGGTGTCAACATTCTCAGGACCAGGCATCAGTGATTCCTATCATTCCTTGTATAAAGACAGAGTTCCTTTGGTGGGCAGAGACCTGCCACCTCAACAAGGGGCTCCCTTTCAATCTACCCCCTGCCGCCCAAACCTTGATTACAGACACATCAGACTATGCATGGGGGGCTCACTTGGCAGGGCGGTGCATTCAGGGCAAATGGAACCAGAGTCCGATGCACCTGCATATCAACCAAAAAGAAATGTTAGCTGTACAGACTTCCCTGACGGCCCTCAAAGACCACATCCTTTCAGGACAATTATTGGTAAAGACGGACAACACCACAGTTATGTGGTACATAAACAAGCAGGGGGAACCCACTCTTACCCTCTTTGCAGACTATCCATGGCTCTGTGAAACACAGTCTTGAGCTACTAAGTGCACCTACAAGCTCACTTTCTGCCAGGCAATCTAAATTCACTGGCAGATGACCTAAGCAGAAATCTCATGGACCCACACGAATGGAAACTGGAACCAAAAATATTCAACCTCTTGATGAACAAATGGGGGACTCCAGAGATAGACCTGTTTCCCTCCCCTCAGAACTACCAATTGGACAAATTCTGCACAGGACTCTCCACAGTCAAGCTTGGAAAGTGGATGCCCTGTCCTTTACCTGTGAATGCCTGTCTGTTTATGCCTTTCCACCTCTGCCTCTCCTCTCGAAGGTTCTGCTAAAGATCAAACAGGACAAACCAAGAAAATAATGATTGTGCCAGATTGGCCTCGCCAGCATTGGTACCCCCTCTTGCGCAATATGATACTGCTGGATCCATGGCACCTACCTCAGACACCTTCCCTGCTGTCCCAGCAGGTGGGCCAGATTTCTGCATCCTCTGCATCAAACCCTGAACCTTGCAGCCTGGCTAATTCCTTGAGCTCTCCAATAGCATCCCTCAGTAAGCAGGTGCTAGATGTCATTCTGGAAGCAGGGAGACCTAGTTCTAGAAAATCCTATGCTGAAAAGTGGAAAAGATACTGTTCCTGGAGCTAGACTCAGGGGATGGGCACTACAGTGCCCAGCTTATCCTCATATTCTTCAGTACTTAACAGAAATGCTCCACAGGGGCCTAGCCTTCTTGTCAATTAAAATGCATGCCTCTGCCATTTCTGCACATTATAATACTGAGCCCACTCCTCTTCTCTCACTCCCTGTTAAAGTAATTCTTCAGAGGGGCTAAAAATTTAAGACTCACCAGGCGAGCCCCTACTTCAGCCTGGGACCTTAACTTTGTATTGGAAAAGCTCACTCTCCCTCCATTTGAACCAGCTGAAACTGCAGAGTTGAAATTCCTTTCTTGGAAAACAGCTTTCCTTCTAGCCATCACTTCAGCAAGAAGTGTCTGAATTATAGGCCCTCATGGCAGTGGAGCCCTTCATTATCTTCCATGCATACAGGGTTTCTCTCAGGACCAATCCTTCCTTTATGCCGAAGGTGCTGTCTAGTGTGGCCCTAAGTCAGTCCATTAATTTGCCTACTTTTTTCCCGAATCCACAAAACAAAGGAGAGAGAATACTGCACTCTTTGGACGTGCACAGACAACTTTGATTTTATTTGGACAGGACTAAGCCACTCAAAAAATCCGAACGGCTGCTAGTTGGCTTTGCTGCAGAGGGGAAGGCCATTTCAAAGCAAACCATTTCTAAATGGATAGCGCATTGCATTCATTTCTGCTGTAAGCACCATGGAAAACCTACCCCACAGGGGATTAGATCACATTCCACCAGGGCTGCATCTACCTCTGCAGCCTTTCTCAGAGGAGTCCCTACCAGGGACATCCTAGAAGCTGCTACCTTGAGCTCTGTACATAATTTCACCAAGCATTACCACATGCCTATTTTTTCTAAATCCAGAGCTGGTTTTGCCACTGCAGGTTTGCAGGGCTTAATAGCTGACCCTAATGTTCTCTAACTTCCTCCTCCCTTCCTTGGCTTTGGGAATCAACCCAAATGTAATGACTGCAACAGTGAAAGACAAAGAACATAGTACAGTTGTGTACACTTACCATAAATGTAGATGAGCACTAATCCAGGCATTCTTTAAAGTATTCAATTGTATTTATTACTGCTTGGTGGTAGTAACTTGATTAAAGTGTAGCTATCATTCTAAGTCTTTTGGATTAAGCACTTGGGCTTCAGACCAGTTGTTTTACATTAGGAAGGTTTGTGGCCTGCACTGTGGTGGCAGGATAGGTAGCTTACATCCTTCTAAGTTGGGAACTGCTGACTGAGGGCTCAGTGTCTGTTATTCTAAAAGTGTATAAGTTCTGGTTTAAGCACTTGGACTTCAGGCCAGTTATTTTACATTAAGAGGGTTCGTGGTCTGCACTCTTGTGGGAGGAAAGGCTGGACTCTGCCCTTCTGAGCTGGGAATTTCTGGTTAAAGGCTTATAGTGCCTGCATATGTGAACTGCTTCTTACTGTGTTTTGGTACACCTTGTTTGCTGTAGCATAGACTAGATCCAGGCCTGCTGAATCTAGCTTTGTTTGTATGCTGCTTGTTAGTTTGCTTGTTATTTCCCTGAAAAGCTAATTCTACCTAAAACGCGGCTTTTCAGCGCTTCTGTGGATCCCTAGTGATATCTGCATTGCTTACTGTACTTATTTCCTTGTTTCACTTGAAAGAATAGTTACTGTTTGTCGTTTTTGCATTTAAGTTATCTGGCACTTGCTCACTAAAGCAATTATATAAGTCAGCACTAAAAAAAAATTAAAAGCACTACACCCTCACAAACCCCCCTTGAGTACCTTGTTCCCCATTGGCCCTTTTTTTCAATTATAAAGGAATTCCCAATAGTATTATAGCATGTCCAAAGGTCCGTTGTCAATCTCCTCTCTGGTCCAGCTGGTGAATCTGGGAATCTTGGGGCAATGTTACAACTGCCTCATGTACACAGACAACCCTCTCCTCCTCCCAACAAATTCCAACACATGTGAGAGATGCAACCATATAGCCAAACTGGAGGCTAAGCACTCTCAACTCAGTACTGGCGTAACCAGTCAGGAGGAGAAGGAAACCACACTCATACAATTCCAGTCTCACATAAACCTATCACGACAGCAAACCAAACACATAAACATACAAAAACATACTCTGAGGCTCTAAATAAAAATCTGCCTAAGCAGCAGAGACCTCCAAAGCAGACACCCAAGCAACCGCTACCCCAAAACAAAACACGTCCAACACATAGCTCACAAAACCAGTGTGCTGAACAGTCACAGCCCTTAAGGCTAAACAACACACCTGATACACTTGTAATAGGTGACTCTATCATCAGGCACACTGACGTCCCGCTCACCAGGCTGAACAAGGAGAAGGTCACGGTGAGCTGCCTGTCGGGCGCTAGGATCCGCCACATAACACAAGCACTCAGGTCACTCCAAGGCAAGTACAGATATGACTCGGTCATTGTCCATGCTGGTGTGAATGACCTGTGACGTACCTCCCTGGACTACATGAAAAGAGACATAGAGGAGCTCTCTGAGCATGTAGCCCAGGCCGGTATGACCCTGACCTTGAGTAGCATCTTACCCTCACCAAGAATGATGCCACAATATGAAGACAAGATGATCAATTTCAACAATTGGCTTAAGTATTGGTGTCATTCAAAGGGGATCCAATGCCTGTCAGCCTGGGATGACATGCTCGGCAAGCCACGATGCTTCGCTAGGGATGGCTTGCACCTGTCACCCTGGGCTTTGGATATTGGCAAAGGCTCTTGCTACCCCATAGTGCCTTTTTAGGCAAGGCTCAAAAGACAAACCCACCTCCATAGGTATCACAAGGGATAAGAAACTGAGTAATGCTACTCAACGCCAGAAGTCTAAACCTCAAGATGCACCTTTTCGAAACTCTCCTTAGCATGGAGAACATCGATATCTGTGCAGTAACAGAAACCTGGTTCAAGGCTCCCGAGAGCACCCCAGCACTACCAGGTTATACCTCATACCATGCTTTTCGGCCCCAAAACTTGGACCGGACCACAAAAGGTGGGGGAGTATCAATATTTGTCAAAGATACCCACACCTCCAGGTTGGTGGCACAGCATGTAGCATCAGAGACTATCCATGTGCAACTAACAGTGGGTAAAACTGCCTTCCAGTTTATAGCCTGCTACAGACCACCCTCCCAAACCCAGGAACCCCACTCGGCCTTCCTGAGAACACTGGAAAATATGAAGGTCTCTCCAAACACCATTATATTGGGCGACTTCAACTACCCAAACATAGACTGGGAGCATTACTCTAGCTCCAACACCCTAGCCCAAAGGTTCCTAGAATTTATAAACTCAAATGCTATGGAACAACTTGTTACCACTCCCACAAGAGGGGAAAACATACTGGAGCTGATCATCACCAACATGGGGACTCTATGCTCCAGACCAGAAGTGTATCCCTCACTGGTAGGATCAGACCATAAACTAATCTCACTGGATATTCACATCCCGACCCCACCCCCTGCCCAGAAAACTGCAGTGAAAAACTTCTCTAAAGCAAGTTCAAAACCGAGGTGGAATCCTTCAAAGCCCCCGGGCCTGTGGAAAATACGGCCCAGACCGCAGAATCCTTTATAAACGCATTCTATGAACACCTTCAGGAATGCATGGATCATGCAATCCCAAATAAAACCAAGACCCAATCCTCCAAAGGCAGACATCCTGTCTGGTGGACCCCAGCCATAAACAAACTATACAATAGAAGGAGGAAGCTACTACATGATAGAGCAAAATCCCAAAAAGGGAAGACATCTCTGATCAGTATTAGCAAAAACTACGGGCACTCATAAAATCGTCTAAAGCCAGCTTCGAGAGAAAAATTGCACAGGACACTAAGGATAATCACAAGGCTTTCTTTAGTTATGTTAGGAACCTGGGTGGAAATTCCCAGATATGCTCAGAATTAGTCCAAAATGACAAAAAATACACCGAACCCACAGACATTGCCAACATCCTAGCTGACAGGTTCAGCGCAAACTTCTTCCCCCCCCTCCCCACCAAAAGGGCAAATATCTATCCCAGCAGAGTGCTTTCCCCCCTGACATCTCAGATGCTCAGGTAAGAGCCGCCCTCTCCAAAGCAAAAAACACAGCATCAATGGGACCAGACGGTGTCCTGGGCTGCATCCTACATGAACTCCAAGAAGAGCTAAACCCAAACATAAAAGTACTGTTCAATCTCAGCCTTACTACAGGATATGTACCCAAAGAGTGGCGTACAGCAACAGTGGGTCCCTCTCCACAAAGGTGGTGCCTCAACAGATCCTGGAAACTATCGCCCCATAAGCCTGACTAGCTTGGTCTGCAAAGCTATGGAAAGGATCATCATGGACCTCATAAATACAGATATTGGGGACCTACAGACACTGGATCCTACCCAGTTCGGCTTTAAGGGCAGATCCTGCCTCTTAAACCTGGTCGATTTCTTTGAAACTGTCACCAAGGCCATCGACGAGGGGAAGGTGGTCCACACAGCCTACCTGGACCTCGCAAAAGCCTTCGATACAGTACCCCACTCGGGCATTATAGATAAGCTCACCAGCTTAAATATAAACCCCTATGTCACTAGATGGGTTGCAAACTGGCTCAAGGACAGAACCCACATGGTTAGAATTGCTGGAGCCATGTCAGACTCCAAACCATTTACAAGTGGCATCCCACAAGGCTCAGTCCTGGGACCTCTCTTGTTCGGTATATATTTCTCGGAGGTACAGGCCAACACGGAAGGACTGTGGCTGACCATGTTCGCAGATGACTGCAAACTGGGCCATAATCGACTCTCCAGCCGACACAAGCATCCTCCAAAAGGGCCTCATAGAAACAGACAACTGGTGCCAGAGCCATGGCCTCAAGCTAAATGCCAAAAAGTGTATAGTCATCCCTTTGGCAAAAACAAAGTGCCCACAAATTACCACATAGGTGGTAATCCATTAAGTACAGAAGAAGTAATTAGGGACCTGGGGACTCAAGTTGATAGCAATCTCTCATTTGACAACCACGTGGCCAAAGTGGTTAGAAAAACATTTTATATAGCCCACCTAATCATGAAGGGATTAGGTTCATAGGTTCATACTAGGCTATCTGCCCGAGGGCATTTACAAGCCTAGCCCATCGTTTTGTGGCTTACGCCACCCCTTTAGTATGGGGAACTATACCCATTATTTTGCTGTGCCTCTGTCGAGCAGTGACACTGAGGTAATCCCTGGGGTATATCTGCGATCTCCCATCCATTGGTCAAGATTTCTCTTGAACAAGGCCAGCGAGGTGCTCTGCCTCACATGTACCGGGATTTTGTTCCACAGCATAGGGAGTCTTTGGGTGATGAATCTATCCTCAACTCAGCACGTCCTATTAATAGCCGTGTCAAGGTTTAAGTCTCCCACCCTTGTGGCTCTGATGGATCTAGATTTTGAGGTGATGCATATTCATCAAATCTGGGTTTGACATGGCCTTGTATGTTAGGCAAAGGTCACCTCTGAGCAGCGTAAGCGACTGAATAGAGCTGGAGTTCTTTCAGTCGGGCAGCATAGGACAGATTTTGAGACCCTTTATCCTTTTGGTGAGGAACTTTGTGGCCTCTCCAGCTGCTGCAAGTGTCGGGTCAGATACATTCGAATGGGGCATTGTACTCAATCATTGGTCTGATGAGTGATGAGTAAAGGGAGACTATGACCTCCTTGATCTAGATGAGAATCCCTTCATGATAAGGTGGGCAATGTAGAAGGTCTTCCTAACTACTTTAGCTACATGGGTGTCGAATGACAGACTACTAACAACCTGGGACCCCAGGTCCTGATAACTTCTACTGTGCACAGTGGATTGTCACCTATTTGGTAGCTACGTGTAACCTTGTTTTATGACTATGCATTTTTGGCATTTAACTTTAGGCCGTGGCTCTGGCACCAGTTATCCGCTTCTGTGAGACCCTTCTGAAGGATATCTGTGTCAGATGTGTTTTCTACTATGGCCAGTTTGCAGTCATCTGCAAACTTTGTCAGCCATAACCCTCCTGTGTTTGCTTGTACGAAAGTAGATGCCAAACAAGAGTGGGCCCAGGACTGAGCCCTGTGGGACACCACTTGTGACAGGCTTTGAGTCTGACATGGCGCCAGCAACTCTGACCCTGTGGGTTCTGTCACTCATTCAGTTTGCAACCCATCTTGTGATGTATAGGTTGACATTTAAGCTGATGAGTTTTTCAATGATACCCGAGTGGGGTATTGTATCGAAGGCATTAGCCAGATCGAGGTAGGCTGTATGGACTGCCTTTCCCTCATCAATGGCTTTGGTGACTGTTTCAACCAAGTTTAAAAAGCATGATCTGCCTTTGACAAAGCCAAACTGGGTTGGATCCAAAGTCTGCAAATTCCCTATGTCTTTATTTATGAGGTCCATTATGATCCTCTCCATGGCTTTGCAGATAAGGCTTGTCAAGCTAATGGGCGTAAATTCCAGGGGGGTATGGAGGGCATCCTTTGTGAAGTGGTACCACAGTTGCAGTAGAGGTAAGACTATGATAAAACAGCTGTCTTAGCTGTGGGTTTAATTCCTCATTGAGTTCATGGAGCACACATTCACATCTAGATCAGGGGAGGTCATTGTGCCTCTTTACTCATCCCTCATCAGGCCCATAATTGAGTACAATGCCCCTTTTGGGGGATGTACCTTACCAGACACCTGCAGCAACTGGAAAGACCCCAAAAGTACCTCACCAAAAGGATCAAAGGGCTCAAACAGATGCTATATGCTGCCCGGTTGAAGAAACTCCAGCTCTACTCAGTGGCATGCCGCCTGCTCAGAGGCGATCTGTGCCTGATGTATAAAGCAATGTCCAACCCGGAATTAAAGGACATGCACATCAGAAAATGCAAATCCCATCGAGCCACGCACTCGAGAGACTTGAACCTCAGCACTGAAATAAATAGGACATGCTGGAGGGACAGATTCATAACCCAGAGGCTCCCTTCACTCTGGAATAAAATCCCAGTCCAGGTTAGGCAGAGTCCCTCATTGACTCTCTTCAAGAGGAATCTTGTTGAGTGGATGGGAGATCGTAGGTTTACCCCGGGTATCACTTCTGTGTCACTGTTAGACAGAGGCACAGTATACTAACTTCGAAAAAGGGCATAGCAAAATTAATTTAAAATGGGTGGCGAAAGCCAAACACACTCTGGCTAGGCTTATATATGCCCTAGGGCAGATAGCCTAGTATGAACCTATGAACCTATGAACCTATGTTAGTGTATTCACTGTTGCAGTCCTGGTTACCCTCCCTCCAGCCCCCTGACTTCTCTTGGCTCTACCTTTCCTTCTTGTTTGGTGTATTTGAGCTTTCTGGTGTATTTGCTTTTTGTTGGAGGTGTAATATAACATATAATTGCTTCCCATTATGGGGGCACCTGACATCTGGGGCAAGAAAAACTGATGTAATGGCGTTGGCTGCATGTTTTATACCCCTGACGACCTGAAGTCATGGAAGAGGAGAGAGCATCCGATGCAGGAATTCAAGACTCTGGTATTCAGGCCAGCTGAGGGCTACCTGCAGGCAAATAACCCAAATGTAATGACTGCCACAGTGAATACACTCGAACATCTACATTTATGGTAAGTGTACACAACTGTACTTTTCATTGAGTGCTTGTTATCCTGCTGCCATACACTGTGCTTGGATGACCTCTCCAACATTTTGTAGATACTTATTCTGTAAGTTGAGCGTGGATATAATCTTTCACTGCTTGTTTTTGTGTTTTTGCCTGTTTTCTGGGTGTGCTTCTGCACTGTACTGAGTAATGCAGGTATTTTGTATACTATGTTAACTTGGGGTATGATGTCACAAATTTGCTGCCCACAGACTCTCACCCATAAGCACAAAAGATTCAAAACTGTAGCAAGCTTGGAATCACAAGAGGAAGTCCCAGCAGTTAACCTTGTAACAGAACATGTGCACAAGGGTTGTATCTTATTTCAGCAGCACAGATGCCTTAAATATACAGCTGTCTAGTATTTTGAATATCCATGTTCATAAGAATTACTTTGAAAGGGCATACTAAAAATATTTGTCAGCATCATTAATGTGTTAAGGATGCGCATCATGTCATGCATTGACTTGGATATTGCTTAGCTTTCAACATGTGACTGTAAGAAAATGTATTGGGTAGAAGGGCAACTGCATGGTTTCATGCAGTAGAGGATTTGTCTGTCCAGAGTGATACTTTTGCAACTGGGTTACACACTCATTCAAGTTAGTTTCATTGAAGTTAAGATTAGTGAGCTACTTGTTTGTCTATTAAAATGATCTGATTGTGCCTCAGTACACTAGCACAATCGACTGAAATTAACCTTAACCTCGACCTGGTGAAGGGGGACAGTTACCAGTAGCACCTTAGATATGGTGTTAATGGGGAAAGTGTGTTTTGGATGAGACATTCAGGTGGCTACCTGAGTTGGAGATAGCTCGGGTGGATATAAAAGATCTCTCCACACTAGTAGAGTAGAGGTCCTTTATTTGTATTCTGTTTATAACTTGTTTACATAAATATTATGTAATTACATATTTACAGCATTGCTTTTTTTAACAAACATTCACAATGGATAAGTGTTTTCTTTCAGACCCCCAGTCTTCCTCTTACAACCACCATTTTATTTTTATAATTGCTGGAAAAAAAAATTTCCCATTAAATATAATCTCATTGAGTTTCATTCCTGACAACCCATGGAGCATAAAATGTTTTTTGTATTTTTAACGTCTCTCTTTTTAGTATCCTTGTAATATCCATGCGCTGTTATGTCCAAATTTTTCTTTTTTATATTTCCAAAAACATTTCTTTGCACAATTTCTTCCATAATTTACTTACTCTTTTACATGTTAAAACCAGTTTTCTGTTTCTTCCCCACAATACAAATTATTTCATTATTCTTTATATATGAAATATTACTTTCAACTGGAAGTTTGTTTATGCTTAATGTGCATAAGAAATCCTGACATTCAACCCAAATTCTATACCATTTATTTCTTTAATGGCGCTTATTTTTTTCCTTTTGCAAAATTCCCATGGATTAATACAAAATTATTGATCCGTTAACTCGTTATACCATACAAATTTTTTTCCTTTATGTCATCAGTCTTTGTTCTTCCGTATTCTTATTTTTTAGATAATTTTGTATTTCATCATCATAATGTTCCCTTTTATTTAACTTCTTCCCACATGTCCTTGAATTGAGTATCTTTCCCACCAATTTCTCTTTATCTTTAACTCGTATTAATACTTTACATGAATTCAGAGATGCTCCAAATACTGAGTTTATTAAAGCTAAACCACCACCTTCTTTACGCGTGTATAATAGTCGTCTTTTAACTGGGTTTAATCTGTAACCTCATGTAATGGAGAAAATGATTTCCATTAATCCTTTCAATACATTTTTGGAATCCTAAAAACACTTGGTAAATATGCCATTTTACTCCATCCCTATTCTTTTTAATAATGCTGTTAAATAGTTAATGATATTTTCCATCCAAAGTAATTTTTTTTCATTTACGTATGTCATTATTACCGGAATTTGTACACACTTTTCTATTACATATTCTGCCCTTTTCATTTTACCATTGATTTCACCAACTATGAAATTCACAATTAAAACAGAATACTACTCATTGGACATCCTTGTCTAATTCCATTACTAATTTCTGTCTCTCTATTTAACCATCCATTAATTAATATTCTCACTTTGTTTTTATAAGCAGTTTTGCATATTTTATTTTACAAATAGTGTTCATAGATTTCCTTAACATGTTATGTTCTGTTATGTCAAAAAGTTCAACATCACCCTACTGTTAATTTTACTACTTGTCCTTACTTCATAACATCATCTACTACTTTCTTTTTAATCATTAAAATTTTTTGACTTACCTCTTCCTTTAATACCGAATACACTTTCTTTTCTTCTAATATGTTTTATATTTTGCTCTGCACCTTCTGTATAATCTTCATAAATATTTTATAATCTGTATTATTTAATACTGTTGGCCACCAATTTTGTTTTCTTTATTCCCTTTATTCCATAAGAATTTTAAGATTCCACTGCAGATTTCTTTATCTTCCATACATTCAAAATGTTATAATTTTTTTGCCAGTCTTTTAATTTCTTTTACATTTCATAATTAATCCCATCTAAACCTGCTACTGGATCTATGTTAACTTGCTTAATTCCTTGCTCTAATTCAGGTGGTTTTGGCGTAATGGTTAAAATGCTAATCATCTAGACACAAAGGTATAAGCTTTGATTCTGACTTTGGGTTATTAACCAAGCTTAAAATGGCCCTTCAGGGCAGTTAGTTTAATGATGATTGGGAGGTTAGCATAATAGTTAACGTGTTTACTTTGCAGATACTAAGTGCATTGTTTAATTCTCATAAGGAATATTTGGCAAGCCTTACAATTTTCCACAAGGGTAGTTAGCTTAGTACTAATCTACAAGCCTAATCTATGAATCTACAGTTGTAATGAATAAAGAATTGGTAAAGAAGATATCTGTAAGTTTTTTTTTTTAAACTTGCCAATTATTTTGGATTTCTCTCCTTCATTATTTTATACATTTCTTCTACATATTCTACCACTGTTTTCATAATTTGTGCTTGATTTTTCTTAATTTCTCCTTTTTTATTCTTCATTTGTCTTATTGCACTATTTTCTTTACTGTTTTTACTAGATATACTGATACCTCTTCTTTTTTCCTAGTTAGTAATAAATATCTATGTGCAAATACATTTTTATTTTTTCATAGAATTCTATTTTGTTCTAACATTTCAAAAATCTAAAGCTACACTTTTCTTTTTCTCTGTTTTCCGACATAACTAACTTTATACTTCTTAAATACTATCCACCACTCAGTCCAGTTTTATAAAGTGGTATCATTGTTAAATGTTTCCATAATTGTGTGGTTACATCTTCATTACCTTCTATATTCCATTCTTTTTTTTCCATTAATTCTTTTTATTCCTTTCCTTGTCTTAATGTATTCTTTATTTTCCTTGATCTCTATCTGTATTGCTAGGTGATCTGAAAATCCTGTCCGTAACTACTACAACTATTATATTTATCCTTTCTGATATTAAAAAATAATCAATTTATTTTAAACACATTTTTTCATATGGTCATTCTTTTTCTTTACATAAAACTAACTTCTCACATTTCAGTATTTCCTTCATGTTTCGCATATATTTTCCATGTTTCTTTTTTCCTCCTCTTAAATTACAATTGAAATTCCTTGTTATGTTCATGTTCACTTCAATTGTTGAAATAAGCTTTCTTTTTCTTTAAACATTATATAAGCATAAACTGTTACAGTTCTATAGAGTTTTTCTTGCCGTCTAATATCCAGGACATTTAATATACCCTTTCTAACCAAAATCTTTTCTAATATTGTAATTGTTCTCCTGCATAAGATTGTGATCCTGGAACAATCTTCATTTCCAAAATTCCATATTATATGTTCATTCCATACTTTTTCTGTCTGCAATCTCTTTCCTTTTGCTATAAACCTTGCGTTTTCCAATACAATTATGTCTATATCACAATTTTTATGGTGTCCTGTTATTCCTCTTCTCCTTGTTACTTTTATAAGATTTACACTTCCTGATAATACTCTTGGTTTATTCCTTCCTTTATTTTTTAATTACTTTCCCTTTTCTATCCATTCCTTTTTTACTTCTATACTTATACCCTTAAATTTCCTCCCACTTCCCAAAGACATGCTGTAGGTGGATTGGACACACTAAATTGGCCCTAGGTGTGAGTGAATGCGTATGTGCGTCTTCTGTGGAAGGTTGGGTGCCGGGCTGGCAATTTGACACTGTAAAACTCCACTGCCAATCATGAGCAGACAGGTGATCTGCTGTGTCGGCCCCTAACTGGGAAAAGCCGAATGAAGAAGACACTTGTACCCTTAATTTTTTTTTTCTATCTTTAACACTTCACTATAGAAGTTTTCTTTTTATCCACGGTCCAGTTTATTTCTTCATCACTAAATTCTGCAATTTCCTCATCTGTGTGGTTCTTTCACTAACTTCCTTCTGTTTTGTCAGTTTGTTCCTTTTGTTTTATTTTTTCTTTCTCTGCTTCTTTACTTCATTTTTAGTTTCACTTTCTTTTCTTTTTCTTTACAGTCCTTTGCTAAATGTCCTTTTTGCCTACATTTGTAACATTCCAACTCAGTTTTTTTGCCATGTGCCCCATTTTTCACTAAATATACCTACTTTCACAGTTCTTTACAAACTACCCCTCGTTTCTACATAAATACCATGTTCTTATTTGCCCCAAATACTTTACTAAACCTTGGTTTTCCAACATTTATAGCACTTGATATATATATATATATATATATATATATATATATATATATATATATATATATATAATCTTATTGTTTTCCATTTTCATAATGACATTGCTGCCCCATACCCTAGTCCATAAACTCCTGCTATATACTTAACAATGTCCAACACTTCTTTACAAATGTCTTTCAAGTGTCTGTCTTTCTCAGTCTGAAATTCTGTATTTAACTTTTCCTTTGTTTCTCTAAAGCCAATCTTTATCGCATATTCATTCCATGGATTTTTATTTTTCATTTTTTTCCCAAATTCAGTAATAAAGTTCTCCATGCTTTGCACGGTCTCAGAAATGTCACAAAAAGATTTTGTTTATAAGAGTAAATGCTCTTGCCTGTTGAATATAATGCCTGTGGTATGGTACAATGTTATTTTATCACTATACGTATTTAGTGCCGCTTTACATTTATTTTCCATTCTCGCTACTAATTTTCTCCTATTTAAGTTTTCTGGTTCATTTATCTTTAAATGTGCTAGTCACATTCTCAGAAGGTCATTTTTTTCTATATATTCTCCTACACAATTTCTAATGTCTCCTCCTCCTCATCTATTCCATTATATCTTATTACAGCACTTCACTGCCATTCTGTGGTTCACTTTGATTTATCATCTCACTCTAAATGTCATCCTGCAACACTCTTGATTGAAAGGTTGCAGTGACACTCCTCTGTCATTTTTCGAGACTGCAAACATCTTTTGCTGAAATAAGTTCTTTGAAATCTGTCTGCACATTGTCTCTTTAGCCAGTGTTTGCCTCTGCTCCCTCAGTTTGTTTCCTTAGTGTGCAAAGTTCTCCCAGCTGCCACTGCACTAGGACTGAGACGCGCACTCGTAAGCACTGGCAGTGCTTGTCGCGATTACTGTAACAAAGTAGGGGAAGTTCTCTAGTGCCTTGTCTACATTTCCCCAAGTCAGTATTACTATCAGCTTGGGTCTTTCCTGAAAATGGACTATAGGCCTTCTTAAGTTATGCTGCCGTTGCAGTGATGTGTTTTAGTCTGAGTTAGAATTCGCAAGTAAAGATGATGTATAACAGAGCAGTATCTAGAGCAGAGGTGCCTTCAACCCAAAGTCTAACTGAAACAAACACACTGATCTTGCATATACAGTAACTGCATTAATTACATAAGCTACAGCATCATCTGTGAGTTCTTGTGTGAATCCCAGAACTGCATTTGTGTCCCATTGGCAGCTGCTGATTGTGTCCCTAGCAGTTCACACGCAATTCCTGATTAATGCTGTAATGCCTAATTCATAGCAGTACCTGCTTTAATAAGCAGCTCTGTTTCCCTGACGAGATTCTCTTAGAACCAAGTTTTGAGAGGTGTGCAGACTGCTTCAGAGTTAAAAGAATTTCTGGACTGAAAAGCGTTATGTGGAACTTAACATAAATGTAATGAACGTCCACTAATCTAATTTCTCTTTTAAAATACTCTCTATATTACTTAATTTGGTTCTTTTATTCTCACATAACTAGTCATTTTTTTTATCATTCAGCTACCTGATTGACGAGTAAATTGTTTGCTCTTTTTTTTTTGGTAAAATTGTGCTATATTTGTTGAAGTATTGTAAAATAACATGAGATGGATAAGGGAGCAAGTTCACTATATAGGTAGTGATGATTGGAAGAAGTGAGAAGAAAGATAACTGGGAAGTGAGATTTTCTAATAAGTAAAGGGACACCTGAGAAGTCATATTCACCTTAACTCTGCTGCAATGCATGACAACTTGCCAAAATTCACAGATTTTACAAGGTACAAACGAAAATATCTCTCTGCATCTTTGCTCAAGTTCCGGACAAAGACGATAGTAATGGGGGAACAGAGAATCCCAAAAGGGACAAATTTTAAAAATTTTGTCAATTTAACCAGGTAAATCTACTGGACAAAGTGCTTCTTTTCAGGGGTGACCCAGGAACGCGCTCTGATTTAAGTGACTTGCTCAATGTCATAGCAGGCAAAAAGAGGTGGAAGGACTCTAAATTTGCTTTTGACTACAGGAAGCAGACTAACAGCTCAGAGCTGCAAGTGCCAGACAACTTTAATTCACATAAAAAGTTAACAGAACGCAGGTGTTGCATAGACATGCATTTTGTGATGAGCAAGGTCTTTGAAACTTTAAAGACCAGCATTTTTGACAGTTATCCCCAGTGTTTTATCAAAAAATGAAGTTGGTGAAAGTAGTTCAGAGAATTAAGGCTCCAGGCTGTTATGGGCTGCTTCCTGGGGTTGAGGGTTGGCTTGTTGGTTAAGGTGTTTACCTTACGGACACAATGTTCCAGGTTTGATTCTCATGTGGGATAATAAAATGGCTGTCAAGGCAGTTAGCCTAGTACTAAACTATGAACCTAATCAAGGGTACACTGTTTGACTCCCTCTCCCTTCATTTGCTTACTGTGTGACTGAGCAAGTCACTTAATGAGAGTGCGACTTGGTTGCCCTTAGAAATGTTTACCTGGATAGTAAATAGAACCAAAAGGAGAAAAAGGCATAGATGTTAGGTAAAATCAGAGGTGTTCATGCATTTTCTGAATAAGAGCTATGAAATTCTAATGACTGACATT
Organism: Protopterus annectens; assembly: GCF_019279795.1. NCBI lineage: Eukaryota > Metazoa > Chordata > Ceratodontiformes > Protopteridae > Protopterus > Protopterus annectens. The sequence continues at coordinate 1,173,534,607 of NC_056727.1, forward strand.
ACTTACTAGGTTTTGGAGGTCCTGTGGCTCATGAGTGAAGTCAGTGATGGGGGAGTGTCCACGAGTAAACTAGGAGGAAGTTTTCTAACATTTGATGTAAGCAATGAGTTAAGGGACATTCTAACCTCTCATGTAAGCAAGGAGAGCTGAGGATAAACTCTGAGGTAAGCCATGAGACACTGAACACACACACACACACACACACACACACACACACACACACACACACACACACACACACACACACACACACACACACACACTGGCATGATTACTTATAGGGAGGGTTCAAGTGGTGATGGTCTGATCTGACTAGAAGTCATGTTTCCTAGGCATCCCACTGTGTTTAATCTGTGATCCTCTGATCTGACCAGCTTTAGTAAGAGTCCTGTAGTGACGGTCACAGTTAATACATATACTAGTGTGTTTAACAGTCTGTGTGTGAACATCTTGGTGTTAAAATAATACCACATTCATGCATACACAGCTTTTCAGTACTGTCCTGTACTGCTTGTGTGTGGTTATATCTAAATGCTTTTATTCTTGCAATAGGCAGGTAAAAAGTGCTTATTATGTAAGCAGCCTTTACGCTTAGTTTTATAAGCGAACTAAAATTGTTTGGCAGTGCTGAAAGTAAAAAACAGCTTGTATGTAGCCTGCCATGGGGCCACCCAGGAGCCAAAGGCCCAGGGTGGCTTCCTGAATCTGTCTTTTATAATATCCACTGATGTTGATGTCCGGAATTGTTAAGGAGGAAGGCAATTGAATTAGTATTGAAGTATTAGAAGGGCTAAACAAATGTGCAATTGGCATATTTATTTGTTAATTCGATTGAGTGAGCAGACCAGTTCAACAGTCAAAAGAGCAGAAAGGACTTAAATAATGGGGTAGGATCAAAGCAGTGGTTACAGTATGACAGAGGGTAACTATGTCAAGAGATTTAACAAAAAAATAGATTTAAAACCGAATGCGCAAATACTACATAACAGAAAAGAGATTAGATCCTTGAAATTCATTGTTCAAATAGGGGATGGGAGTGTAAGGTTCATATGTAAGCAGTAGGCTAGCTGTCTTTGTAAGCCACCAAGCCCAGCCATTTCCCCTTTTATATCCCATTTGGTTATAGATTGGCCTTTACCCTTCCTGTGATCTGTAATTATATGCATTACTCATGAGAATAACAGGAACTTATACCATAGATAATTTAAGGGGACCCATACATGGGATAAACATTTAGGAGTGGCCCCTGTCCATTAGTAGTACAAACAGCAGTCCTGGGGTAAGTTTTCTGTTTCTCATCCTTGGATCCGAGTTGTCCTTTAATATTGACATGGATGAACTTTGTTTTATGTGGATAAGGGGAGTCTGTTCTAGAGCAGCAAAAGGGTTCTCAGATGTCTTGGTCAAGTGAAGCAATTTGGGTAGTGATAGGAGAAGGGAAGCAGCAGCTGCACAAAGGGATAGATGCACCATTTTGGCAAAGTTAATGGATTGTGTAACCTTTTTTCCTGGCCCACTGATCTTATTTTAGAGAAGAGAATGGTTTAAGGGTTATCTTTCTGTAAGTGTTCAGAGTAACAACCGAATTTTAAAACCTGCAATCCACATTGCAACTTCTACATATTCATATCATTAAGGGCTGTCATTGAAGGCAAGGGGGGGGGATCTGTTATTGCATTGCCCCCAATTGTTTTCCCGCTACCAAGTTTGTCTCATCAAGGAAGATTACCTAAATTAAGATGCAAATCCATTTAGATAAACCTCCAGAAAGGGCTAAACTGTCTTAATATGGATCATGTTTTTTTCACTGTATATTGTGCAGTTTCATTTATGAGCTGTGTTATAGTCATCTTGTTATAGTACAGGTCTTGGATTAGTTAGGAATAGAGTTTCATAAGCCAAGATAATCTAACATCCCAAACAGAGATTGTAAAACAAAGCACCCCTTGCAGGTGTACATCATAATTAAGCTACCATATCATTCATGTAATTGTCACTTTATAAGATAGCTGGAGTACCAACCAAGAACATATTAGGTGCCAAACAGTCTTGATTATTTCAAACATTTTTATTAGTCTGCTTGTAATCTCCCTTTCCCCTTCTGGAATCAGTGATGTTTGTAGGTTGAATTTTCTACATTCCCAGTGCCTACTTTTCATGGAATAACAATAGATGACAATGCCTGGGTTGGCTCAGTTCTTTGCAAAGTTGCTCAGAATGTTTTCCTTTACTTTATGGTAACAAGAGCAGTTTAAACGGATTTTGAAACTTACTTTTTCTTTATCTTAGGCTTTCTAAACTGCTAAAACTGTTGTAAGGATGAAATTCTTTGCTGAGAGTCTGTCTCTTTTTTTTTTTTTTAGTATATCTACCCAAAAGGTGGACATTTTATCGTAGCCTGATATACTAAGGAGAATGCCATCTTGGCAGCAATCCAGGTGAACTCTTAAGTTCATAGCAAAGCAGTTTCCTTCAGTGTTTTTTGAGTGATCTGTTTCCCTGTGTTTTCACTTTGCTGCAGCTACATTTGAAGTACTTCGCTTTAAGTGTCCAAAGGTATTTGGCATAACACTTGAGGTATCAATTTCCAAGGTGTTATCTGTTTGGCAAAAATTGCCTGTTACATTATTCCAATTGTTTAACTGCCTTGTGTAAATAGAAACTGCATTTAAAGAACAGCGTAGTTCACTGGCAGCAGCTTTACTTGTTTTAATGTAGTTTGCTAGCCTTGTAACCAAGGCAGAGTCTTTAAATTCAAATAGTCTGTTAAGTAAACAGAAGTTAATGCATATCTTGGTACCCTTTGATTTGGCAAAAATGTATATCTGTTTTCCTGACCTGGGAATTTGTTCTAGGTCTTCAGCATTGATGTACTATCTTTGTCCTTCACTTTCCAGAGTAGCTGAATAATGGGAATTTGAAGTGATCCAGTTTACTGAAATCTTAAAGTTCAAACTGGAATTTAAATTCAAGAGGTACTGTATTTATATTCGGTGTGTGCATTACTAACGTAGTCTTGTTTGCCATTGAGGACTGACTGGGTTTTGCTTACTTAAGCTAGGTCTTCATGGTTTTTGGCAAGATGGATTGTTCTGTATTGAGAAGATCAATCCTTTTATATATTACAACTTTAATTAGAATCTAAGTGTGACGATGTGAGGTATTGCCAGCTATGTCAATACTGTGGATGCATACTACCGTGTAAAAATGGACACTCCAGGCAATTCCTATGTTTCAGGCTGGGAGCCAGTTATTACCACTTCAGGTCACTCATATTTGGTCTCACCACAGCTTCCAGGGTGTTCACCAAATGCATGGCAGTGGTGACAGCGCATCTCAGGCTGCTGGGCTACCAGATTCTTCCATATCTGGATGACCGTCTTCTGACCACTCCAACCAGGCATCTACTTACCCAAGCCAGAGACTACTTACTACAGGTAGCCCCAACTTTAGGGACAACTATCAACAGACAGAAATCCCAGTTGGATCTTGTTCAAGTCATAGATTATTTCATTGGTGCTCGATTGGATACAAGGACATCGTATGCTTATCTGATGACAGACAGGGTAATGAATTTAAGAAGTCACATCAGACATATTCTAACCATACCTCAGCCTCCAGCCACTTTAGTACTCTGCATTAGGTTCTGTGGTGGCCACTATAACTCTCCTACCCATGGCTCATTTCCATATGAGAATATTACAATGGACGTTAGCCCAATGGTCACTACTTGGGAATCTTCTAACTCTTCTCATAAAACTTTTGCGAGTGTGCAAGGAATGTTTGCTTTGGTGGCTTCACTCTGCAGACATTACTCAAGGACATCTGTTCATCCTTCCATCCTCAAATGCCAGGTTGACCATGGACACCTCCCAGCTAGGGTGGGGGGGACACTGTCTGGTTTGAACAGTCGAAGGCACATGGGTGTCTCAGGAGACCAAGTTCCATGTCGTTGTACTGGAAATGAGCGCTGTTCCAAGGTTGCAGGAACACGACAGCTTTCTACCTCTGGGGACTATTGCTATCCAGACAGACATGTCAGCAGTTTGGTACATCAACAAACAGGGAGGAACCAGGTCCTACCCCCCTATGTCGAGTGGCAATGAGGGTTGAACAGTGGGCAATCGCTACCATCTGCTTTCTGGTAGCAGTGCACATTGTGGGGGAGTACAACATATTAGCAGACCAGCTCTGTCGAGTATTACAGACACCACACGAGTGATCTCTGAATTGGTCAACAGCACACAGTGATCTTCTACAAATGGGGTGTCCCCTGCTGCAGTCCGTTTGCATCACCTTTCAGCAGCAAGTGCAGCAGGTACTTTGCCTTGATCCCTCCTCAGGGGCAGCCACCCAGTGATGCTCTAATCCCATGCTTGGTCCTCCAGTCTTCTGTATGCCTTTCCTCCTACACCTCTGATTCCCAAGTTCTTACAGAAAGCTTTCAGGTTACAGTGAAAAGTAATTCTCATTGTTGCCTTCTGGCCTCAACAAAGCTGGTCTACCTTCCTTTGGTCTCATCTGGTTTGCCTTCCGATAATACTGGATCTAGTTCCATATCTGCTCTATCACCTATCTGGGCATCCCCATCCGGACTTGTAGGGCCTGAAGCTAACCGCATGGTTTCTCCACTTCTGATGATGGTAAGATATCACAGGCTTTCTTCCCCCCATTCAAGATATTTTGGTCTCTTCTCGTAAGCCTTTCACACGCAAGATATATAAAAGCAAGTGGAAAAAATTTTCTATTTGGGTGGAACAAAAATGAATAGACCCTTTTACAGTACAGTTGCTGCTGTTTTTGACTTCTTGACTTCTCTCTCTAATGATGGCGCTTGTTATTCCATTGTCAAAGTCCATTTAGCAGTTGTGTCCAGTTTTCACATTGGTTTTGATTCCTTATCGCTCGCTTCTTCTAAGCTATGAAAAGTGTTCCTTAGGGGCACCTTCCTGCTCCAGCCCCCAGTGAAAGATCTTACTTTACCTTGGGATTTAATGATTTTGCAAGACTTTGGTCCACCTGCCTTGATCCTGTAACTAATGTGGGTTTGAAATTCCTTTCCTGTTAAACTTTCTTGTAGCTATTACGACCACAGGAAGAGTGTCTGAACTTCAGGCCCTTTCTTCAAAATTTCCATATTTGATTTTCCACAAGAATAGAGTTACCCTGCATATACTAATCCTTCATTCTTGCCCAAAGTGGCTGAGGAAAATTAACATTAACCAGTCCATCAGTCTTCCAGTCTTTCTTCCACAGTAATCAAAACAAAGGTGAATATACTCTCCCATTTGTTTGATGTTCATGGACAGCTTTACTTTTATTTACACAGAACCAAGTCCTTTATGAAGTCTGATTAGTTCATATCTTTCTCAGTGCCAGAGAGGTAAATGTGTTACTAAACTTTCAGTTGCAAGATGGTTGAAAGACTGTATCACATATATTTTTTCTTCCAAAAACATCCCTTTGTCAGGACAAATTAAAGGCCAGTCCAGAAGGTCCATGGCTACTTTTCAGGTTTTTCAGTCTAGAGTTTCTATGGAAGACTTTTCTGCTGCAGCTGCTTGGTCTAATCCCCCCCATGTTTATCACACATTACAAGTTCAACATCCTATCCAGGAGTAGAAGCGCTTTTGGCTCTGCTGTTGTCTAGACTATCCTTCCGTAAGGGCCACCTTGGATCTTAATAGCTGGGGACTCTGTCTTACAGGTTAATGAAATGAAGAGGACAACATCAGATAGTTTTTTTTTCTTACCATAACATTCCATCTGTTGTCCATTCACTTCCATTAACCTTCCCACCCTCCATCCACCTATCCAAGTCTTTGGGAAGCCTGGTTTGAATGTTCAAAGGAATTTTCTCTCTTCTCTTCCTTACGTTGAGCACCTGATGTTGTTTAGCTTGTAGAGTTGTGTTTTTCTCTCTAGTGCTAATGTTTTTATGTGCTATGACTTTTTGACAAACTCGATCTGAGGTACATTGGGGAAGTGGGGCATTGTGGGTATAGGTAGGGAGTTCAAGCCAGGAAGCTCAAGCTGTAGAAAAACGCGTGCTCGGTGGTTGTTCTTTTCTTTCTTTTTTTTTTGTACAAAAATCCTGTGGCAGACCAAAGTACTATATCCTTGGAGTCTGTACTCTTTCCAGTGACATCGAAATCTAATTGACAGTTTGTTGAAAAACACGTATACCTCACCAGCCCCTGCCTTCAGGCTTTGAATTGCTTGACCCAGATGTTGAGAAACAAAGAGCATAACCCAGAGGCAACTGCAGAATAGCTGTAGGGATGTGTAGGATAACATTTTAAAGGCCTCTATCCTCAGTAAGGTCCATACTGCTTTACAGATTGGAAAGCATTTCTTAAAATGTGGGTTTGATGCTGTGGCTGAAACATCAAGTGCTCCTGCTTATGAGGTCAAGCATTAGAAGATACTCTTGGCAGATTACTCAGTGGTTCTTCTTGTTTCACTGTTGCAGTCATTACATTTGGGTAATCTGCTTTCGGGTTGCCCTCACTCAGCCTGAATAACAAAGTCTTGGGTCCTGCGTCGGTTGCGTTCTCCTCTTCCATGACGTCAGGTCGTCGGGGGTATAAAACATGCAGCCAATGCCATTTTATTCAGTCTTTCTTGCTGCATGGTAGCAGAAGTAGTTCGCAAGTGCCGGTCGGCCGACTCCTGAAATTTTTGCATTCGAGTTTCAGAACCGAAGTCTTCAACTAAAGCTAAGTACCCCATTGGGGAAACTTTTTCTTGCTCCTTACCAATGTCAGTAAAAGTTAATAATTACATTACTTGTGGGAAGCAAATATCTCATAAGGATTTTCAATTGTACTGTATTCCTTGCCTTAGGCCCAGATCATAACATGCCTTGCTGTCAGTTTTGTGCTAGATTTAACCAACGCACTATGAAGCGTCAGTATATTTTTGCTTCAAAATATTTTGGATCCAGATTTAATTACCCTGAAATGTCGTCGGTTAGCAGTCCGACTACCGGAGTTCACAACAAACGCAAAGAAAAAGACAGAGATAAACCGTCAAGGTCCAAAGCCGATGACGAAGCTTCTAAGCCAGTCGCCGGTTCACCGGTACTCAGTGAGGCACTTTCACAGCCACTGATACCTGCTACTTTTGAGTCGCAGGCCTCTACAGAGACCCATGCAGAGTCCGGTATGCCATGAGATTCTCCGAGTATTGAACTCGCGGATGTGTCTCCCTTGGATGGGTCCGGAGCCGCTGAGCAGGCACCGCGGTGCTTCTGAGGGTGTTTTCAGACCTCAACATTTTTATACTAAACAGACGCCAACTTCAAAAACAAGATCAAAAACCACTTCTAGGTCTAAAAGAACGACGCATGAGCCACGTGCTCAGGCCCTTCTGCCTAAAAAACAGATGATCAAAATGGCTGAGGACTTAATTAACTTGATCAGGGGTTCCCAACCCCCCCCCCCCTGCTAAGAGGCCTAGGCAAAACACTGATTATGAATCTTCATATCAGGTTTCCATTTCTTCTGATTCCTCTCTTGATCAGGAATTTTCTATTCCTCCCTATGAGGATTCAGATGCAGAAGAATCCATCCCATCTGCTTCTCCTTCTGAGGATTATTCTTTTGGTGAAACCTTGCATACTTTAAGGGAACATTTTCATTGGGAGAGTCAGGATTTCTCTGAATCAAAAAAGAGACTTAGGGATTTCCTTCTCCTTCCTCAGCATAGGCCTTTGGCTATATCTCCCGTATTAGACATTGTTGATGATGTATTTTCGGAATCAAACATGGCTCTTGATTCCCTACCTCCGGCTCCTAGTAAGCCAGACAGATATTACAGGGTTCCTGACTCCCACAAATTTCTATTCAAAGATCCTGCTGCTGATCCTGAGACTATCTCAGGGTCCCAAAGGTGTAAAGGCATCTACAGCCAAAAATCCTACCCCCTCTGATAGAGATGCCAGGGTGCTGGATAGATGGGGAAAGAAGGTTTGTACGTCTGCAACCTTGGCAATTAGGGCCTTAAACTGCCAGTTTCATATGCTTAAATATCAACAGCATGTTATGGGCTTATTGAAACAGAAAATTATGTTGATCTCTGATTGTGTGGAAAATAAAGAATTACAGGAATTATTGCATGCAGCAGAACAGGTTGGAAAGCATACTTTGCAATGTGGTTTTGATTCCTTGGAGGCCTCTTGCAGGGTCGCAGTTACTGGATCTGTGATTAGGAGGCATGCCTGGGTCAAGGAGCAAAATCATGTTAAAGCTAAATTGTTGGATGCCCCTTTACAGCATGATACTCTGTTTGGTAATAAGGCAGAAGAGGTTTTAAAGAAAATGGAAGACGAAGCTAAATCTATGCAAACTAAAAGATTTCTTACAAGTGCAGCCACCCAGGTTCAGTAGGCACTAGCCTACTAAAAATTGGTCCTTTCCTGTGTCCAACAGAGCCTCTCATGGAAAATCCAGACGCTCAAAAGGCTCTAGAATACCAATCACAGGGTTCTTACAGGTAAAAGCAATGGGGTGATTCCACCTCCAAATCTGGAGGAAACAAAGCACAACCCTACAGTAAGCAGTCTCAATGACTTCCCTCTACCTTCACCAAGCACTTATCTTTTGGCAGCCCCCTTGGGGGGAAAATTAGCACTTCAAGCTCAAAATTGGCATTTAATTACCCAGGACAAGTGGATATTAAACATAGTATCCCAGGGGTACAGATTTCATTTCCACACTTTTCCAATTCCAAACGGTTGGCGAGATCTGTCACAAAATCAATGGACAGAGGCTCAGAAACAAGTTACGTCCCTATTGGAGATGGGGACTATTCAACCAGTACCAGAACAGGAAAAAGGACAAGGTTTTTATTCAAGGCTGTTCCTGGTACCCAGAAAAGACCATGCATGGTGTCCAATACTGGACTTACCGATTTTGAACATGTACCTGAACATTCCAAAATTCAAAATGCTGACATTACAAGAGCTACTGCCTATGCTGGGCAGGAACGCTTGGTTAGTGACTCTAGACTTGAGGCATACCTGCATATCCCAATAAGGGAATCGTGCAGAAGATACCTCCACTTCAAGGCAGGTTTTTTGCATTACCAATCCTCTGCACTGCCCTTTGGCTTATCTACTGCACCCAGGGTCTTTACAAAGTGCCTGGCACCAGTAATTGCATTTTGCAGACAAAGAAATATTCAAATATATCCTTACTTGGATGACTGTCTCATTCAAGCAAAGAAAAAGGACATTCTTCTTCAACACCTGGCATTTTTGAAAAGGCTTCTAACATGACTAGGATACACAATAAACGAAAAAAAATCACAACTGGGTACCCTCTCAAATAATAGCATTCCTTGGTGCAAGCTTGAATACAACTGCCCAGATGGCTTACCTTACGCCAGACAAACAAAGGCAACTGACAACATACTTCAGATGACAACAAAAACCCAGTTATCTGCAAGACAAATTCTGCAGGTTTTGGGGTTCATGGCATCCTGCATTCTACTAATTCCATATGCAAGACTGCATATGAGGAAACTTCAATGGTACCTAAAATGGTTATGGAGTCAACGTTGTCAGTCTGGAAGCAATGATTCATCTCATTCCCTGCCTACAACAGGAGTTTCTTTGGTGGGCAGAGACATGTCACCAAAACAAGGGACTGTCATTCACTCTACCCCCTGCCACCGAAACCCTAACTACAGACGCATCAGACTATGCTTGGGGGCTCACCTGGTGGGGAGATACATTCAGGGCATATGGAGCCCAAAACAAATGCATCTGCATATCAACCAGAAAGAGATGCTAGCGGTTCAGAATGCTCTGACAGCCTTCAAGGACTTACTTCATCCAGGACAACTACTGATAAAGACTGACAACACCATGGTTATGTGGTGCATAAACAAGCAGGGGGGTACACATTCCTACCCCCTTTGAAGACTAGCCATGGCATTGTGGAACACTGTCTTGACTTACCAAGTACTACTTCAAGCTCAATTCCTGCCAGGAAAACAAAATACTCTGGCAGACGACCTAAGCAGAAATCTTATGGACCCGCACGAGTGGAAACTAGATCCACAAATCTTCAGCTTGGTAACACAGAAATGGGGGAGCCCAGACACAGATCGGTTTGCCTCTCCCCAAAATTAACAACTGGACAAATTCTGCACAAGAACTTATTACAGACAAGCATGGAAAGTGGATGCCCTATTCCTCAGTTGGAAAAACCTATCAGTTTTATGCCTTTCCCCCTCTGCCTCTTCTCTCCAAGGTCTTACTAAAGGTCAGACAGGAAAAAACAAAAATGATCCTAATTGCTCCGGACTGGCCTCGCCAGCACTGGTACCCAATTCTAAGGAATATGTCTCAACTCCCTCCTTGATACTTGCCTCACTCATCTACTGTCTCAGCAGAACAGTCAAATTCTGCACACCCAGCTGCAAACTCTGAACCTGGCAGCATGGCTGATAATTACTCAAACACCTCCTCTCAGTAAATCTGTGATGGATGTCATTTTGGAAGCCAGAAGGCCTAGTCCTAGAAAATCTTATGCTGATAAATGGAAGAAATTCTGTGCTTGGAACCAAGCACAAGGAACAGACGCAGCAAAACCAAATATCCCTCCGATTTTACAATACTTGACCGAGATGCTTGACGAGGGCCTATCTTTTTCTTCAATAAAAATCCATGCCTCTGCCATCTTGGCTCATTACAACACGGAGCCTCCCATCTTTTCTCATCCTCTGCTAAAACAGTATCTTAGAGGGGCCAAAAATTTAAGGCCTCCCAGAAGTTCACAAACTCCTGCATGGGGCCTCAGTTTTGTGCTGGAAAAACTCAACCTGCCTCCTTTTGAACCAGCAGCTACTACGGATATAAAATTTTTATCTTGGGGGGAAAAAAGCTTTCCTTTTGGCAATCACTTCAGCAAGAAGGGTGTCAGAACTACAGGCTGTCATGGCTGTGGCGCCTTTTATTACATTTTACCCGGACAGGGTGTCCCTCAGGACCAGTCTTTCCTTTATGCCTAAGGTGGTATCCAGTGTGACTCTTAACCAAACTATTCACCTGCCAATATTTTACCCAAATCCGCAGAACAAGGGGGAGCGGATTCTGCATTCATTGGACGTACACAGGCAACTAAGATTCTACTTAAACAGGACCAAATCTCTAAGAAAGTCTGAGCAACTACTGGTGGCATTTGCTTCAGGATCAGTGGGGAAGGCTATATCAAAGCAGACTATTTCTAAGTGGATAAGCCACTGCATTCATTTCTGCTACTTGCACCATGGTAAACCTGTGCCCAAGGGCTTCGGGTCACATTCCACCAAGGCTGCCTCTACCTCAGCAGCCTTTCTCAGAGGAGTTCCAACCAAAGACATTCTAGAAGCTGCTACTTGGAGTTCTGTGCATACCTTCACAAAGCATTATCATTTGCCTCTCTTCTCCAAATCCAGGGCAGGCTTTGCCACTGCAGTTCTGCAGGGCCTTATAGCCGCTCCTAATGCTATTTAGTTCTATCCTCCCATCCATAGCTTTTGTGTACACTTACCATAAATGTAGATGTTAGAGTGTATTCACTGTTGCAGTCCGGGTTACCCACCCGCCATCCCCCTTTTCTATAACTTCTCTTTCCTTCACTATATTCTAAAGCCTTTGTGGTGTATTTGCTTTTAGATGAAGGTAAAGTTTATGCTGTTAAAAGTGCATTTACATATATAGCTGTTTGTTTATATATATATATATATATATATATATATATATATATATATATATATATATATATATATATTATATATACATATATATAAAATATATATATATTTTTTGCTCCCCATTTGGGGGGCACCTGACATCTGGGGCAAGAAAAACTGAATAAAATGGCGTTGGCTGCATGTTTTATACCCCTGACAAGCTGACATCATGGAAGAGGAGACTGCAACCGACGCAGGACCCAAGATTTTGTTATTCAGGCCGACTGAGGGCAACCTGCCAGCAGATTACCTAAATATAATGACTGCAACAGTGAATACACTCTTAACATCTACATTTATGGTAAGTGTACACAACTGTACTTTCCTGTCCCAGGATGTGAGAGCACAATACTCTTTTACCTTAGATAAGGAATTGCAATTGGGACGTTGTTTCTACAACACTTTGCTCCATTGCAGCAGTAGCATGCACGGTGTCTTCTGCCCAACTCATAGTTGTCCCACCCCTTTTCGATACCGTCTTAGAATTGCATGGCACCAGTTTCTGTATGCTTAAATCTTGCAGATTCACTACATGGTCAGTCATGTTATTTCTCTTTCTTCTGAATCTAATTTTCAAAAGTGTCACCAGTGCCCCCTCTTGCTGTCGTTCCCGAGCTTCACGCATCTATATTCCTTTCATCTTCTACTCTGAGCAGATGTTCATCATGCATACAGCTGCAGTCATAACAGATGGGTTCTCCTGCCGTCAGGCGGGTCCTCGGTCGGCCGAATTCCAAAGTCTAGGTCCGGCGTCGGTTGTCGTCGCTTCTTCCCTGACGTCAGTGCGACAGGGGTATAAAGGAACCAGCCAACGCCATTTTCTTCAGTCTTTCTTGCCGCGTGGTGCCCGAAGCAGAAGCAGTTCGCAAGTGCCGGTCAGCCAGCTCCTGAAATTACGAAAATTTTGTAACCGAAGTCTTCTTGAAAGCTAAGTACCCCGTTGGGGAAACATTTCTTGCCTCAGACCGATGTCAGACAAAGTTAATAATTGTATTTCATGTGGGAAGCAAATACCGCATAAGGATTTTCATTCCCTCTGCATTCCTTGCTTAGGCCCAGACCACGACGTCTCGGTCTGTCGTTTTTGTGCTACATTCAACAAACGCACCATTAAGCGTCTGGCGGAGTTCGCCCAGCACTATTTTGGCAGAATATTTAACTATATTATGTCGTCGGATACTCCGACTCAAGTTTTGTCTAAAAAATGCAAAGATAAGGACCGACACACAAGGTCCGCGGCCTCTACCGACACCACGCCAAAGCCGACTACAGGTGGTCCGGTTCTCAGCGAGGCGCCTACGCAGCCCCCGCCTACCGACGACACTTCATTGGCGGTGTCTTCTGTGCCCGAGGTCGCAGGCTCCTCGGCCCACACCCCGACTACAGATACCGAAGCCACTCTTGGTGGTGAAACTCATAATGTAGACAGGTCTGCCTCCTCTCGGTGTCTTCAGACCTTCCTCTTCCTTTTCCATCAAGGCTTTCACTAAGTGTGAAGCAGCCATGCATTCTAAGAGACCAGCTACACAGGGCCCTTCTCCAGGCCCCATGCCTAAAAAACAGATGCTTAAAATGGCTGAGGATTTAATTACTCTTATCAGGGTTCTCACCCGGACAAAAGGCCCAGAGTGGAGGAAGAATCCCCCTCCTCTGACCAGGCCTCCATTATTTCAGAGCACTCGGATGAACAGGAACATTCTTACTCCCCTTTTGAAGATTCTGATGCAGAGGAGTCCATTCCCTCTGTCTCCCCTCCAGAGGATTACTCATTTGGGGAAACCTTGCATACCTTAAGGGAGCACTTCCACTGGGAAGGCCAAGAGTATTCAGATTCCAAGAAAAGGCTTAGGGATTTTCTCTTGCTACCTCAGCACAGGCCTCTGGCTATACCTCCTGTCTTAGACATACTAGATGATGTGTATTCGGAGACCTGCCTTAACCCAGATTCTTTACCTCCAGCCCCAGTCAAACCTGACAGGTACTACCGGGTTCCTGACTCACATCAATTTCTATACAAAAGCCATGCGGCTGACCCAGAAACTATCTCACAGGGCCCCAAGGGGAATTAAGGCCTCCACTGCTAAAAATCCTTTATCTTCCGAGAGAGATTCCAGATCTTTAGAAAGGTGGGGAAAAAAGGTATACACCTCGGCCACCTTAACCATGAGGGCATTAAACTGCCAGTTCCATATGTTAAAGTACCAACAGTTTCTGTTATCACAGTTGAGAAGCAAAATGTCACAACCTGAACAACCAGACTTGAAGGAGTTGCAGGATTTGATGCATAGTGCAGAACAAGTGGGTAAACATACCTTGCAATGTGGTTTTGATGCTCTAGAGGCCTCATGTAGAGCTGCTGTTACAGGATCAGTCATACGTAGACATGCCTGGCTCAAGGAACAAACCTTACCAGATCATGTCAAAGCTAAATTACTAGATGCCCCTCTACAAAAGGATGTATTATTTGGTGTTAAAGCTGAGGAGATATTAAAGAAAATGGAGGAAAAGGCTAAATCAATGCAAACAGTGAAAGATTTTCTACAGGTACAACTTCCACGTTTCAGTAGAAATTGGCCGTCCAAAAATTGGTCCTTTCCAGCCACGGACAGACCCCAAAGAGGTAGATACAGACGCCCGAGGGGCAGAGGGCAATCTCAAGGATCGTTTAGAGGCAGACAATGGCAAGCTCCTACACAGAGGTGGTGAGGTTAGTTCGCAGCCATTCAGAAAGCAAGCCCAATGACTTTCCCCTTTGCATGCCAAGCAAGGCTCAAATGGCAGCACCCTTAGGTGGAAAACTGGCATTATTTTCGAAAAATTGGCATATTGTCACAAAAGACAAATGGATCCTGGACATTATAAACAGAGGCTACAGATTCCATTTTCACACCCTTCCAAAAATGAGAGGCCTGCCAAACCTGCTACACAATCAAAGGGCAGAGGCACAAAGACAAATTTCAGATCTCATGGACATGAAAGCTATTCAAGAGGTACCTACTCAAGAACAAGGTCAAGGTTTTTATTCCAGACTATTCCTGGTACCAAAGAAGGGAAAAGATTGGAGACCTATTTTGGACCTATCCATCCTAAACACATTTTTACTCGTACCAAAATTCAAGATGCTCACATTACAGCAGCTTCTTCCCATGCTGGGCAAGGAGTCTTGGCTGGTAACATTGGACCTCAAGGAGGCATACCTGCATGTCCCAATCAGACAAAATTGCAGAAGATACCTCAGATTTCTTGCAGGTTCAACCCATTATCAATTCTCTGCATTGCCCTTTGGCTTATCTACTGTGCCCAGAGTATTCACTAAATGCCTGGCATCAGTAATTGCCTACTGCAGACTTCAAGGGATACAAATATACCCATATTTGGACGACTGCCTGATCCAAGCGGACAGCAAGCACATACTTCTGAAACATCTGGCTTTTGTAATAATGTTGTTGAATTCTCTGGGATACACAGTCAACAAAAAGAAATCAAGGCTAATACCCTCTCAGAAAATAATTTTCCTGGGTGCCAACTTGGACACAAACACCCAGATGGCCTACCTCACGCCAGAGAAACAGGGGCAACTAACTCAATACTTCAGAAAACTAGCAAATTTCACCAGGCTGACTGCAAGGAAAATCCTGCAGGCTCTGGGATTCATGGCATCTTGCATCCTACTAATCCCATGTGCAAAGCTGCATATGAGGAAACTTCAATGGTACCTGAAAAACCTATGGTCTCAACACAGCCACAGTTTTGAAACAATATTACCACTAATTCCATGTCTTCAAAAGGAATTTCTGTGGTGGGCTCAAGCATGCCAAACAAACACAGGTCTCCCATTCTGCAAGCCTCAAGCAAATCAAGTCATCACAACAGACGCCTCGGACTACGCCTGGGGGGCGCACATGACAGATCGGTGCATTCAGGGCAAATGGTCCCAAAAAGAAAAGCACCTTCACATCAATCAAAAGGAAATGCTAGCAGTAATAAATGCTATTATAGCTTTCAAAGACCTTCTTCATCCAGGTCAACTATTGATGAGGACAGACAACACCACAGTAATGTGGTACATAAACAGGGAGGAACCCATTCATACCCCCTGTGCAGGCTGGCCATGTCACTTTGGAACATGGCTCTGGAATTACAAATCGAACTTCAAGCACAGTACTTGCCAGGCAAGGAAAACACGCTGGCAGACAACCTAAGCAGAAATGACAGATCCACACGAATAGAAGTTGCATCCTCAAGTTTTTACAGAGATAATACAAGCATGGGGAAGGCCAGACATAGATCTCTTTGCCTCCCACAAAAATCACCAATTGACAAAATTCTGCTCAAGGACTTTTCATCCACAGGCCTGGAGAGTGGACGCTCTCTCTTTCAGTTGGACAACAATGACAGTTTATGCCTTTCCGCCTCTTCCTCTGCTGCCCAAAGTTCTATTAAAAACCAGAGCAGACAGACCAAAGATGAATTCTCATTGCTCCAGACTGGCCAAGACAGCACTGGTATCCACTTCTGAGGAGCCTGACGCATTCTCCACCATGGACCCTGCCTCTAATGCCTCTTCTGACTCAGCACAGCTTCAAAACTCTTCACAGTCAGCTGAAAACACTCAGTCTGGCCGCATGGAAGATTCCTTAACATCACAACAGACCCTACTCTCCAAGGAGGTGCAGGATGTCATTTTGGAGGCCAGAAGGCCATCTACTAGAAAAGCTTACTCCGCAAAATGGAAACGGTTTTGTGCCTGGAATGAGAAAAAGGGCCAGAATCCTGGAAATCTGAATTTACCTCAAATATTACAGTATCTAGCTGAGCTGCTAAGCAGTGGACTTTCATTTTCTTCCATCAAAATCCATGCCTCAGCCATTTCTGCAGAATACAACACTGATCCACCTTTATTCTCTCACCCCCTCTTAAGACAGTTCCTCAGAGGGGCGAAGAACATAAAACCCCCAAAGAAACAATCAATACCTGCTTGGGACCTCAATTTCATTCTAGAAAAGCTGACCTTGCCTCCCTTTGAGCCAGCTGCCTCAACAGATTTGCAATATTTGTCCTGGAAAACAGCTTTCCTTCTGGCTATCACCTCAGCTTGCAGGGTATCGGAACTACAAGCCCTCATGGCTGTGCAGCCTTTTATCATCTTCCATCAGGATGGAGTTTCCTTACGAACCAACCCGTCCTTTATGCCAAAGGTGGTATCCAGGGTAGCTTTGAATCACAGGCATCAGATCTCACTCCACAAGGGCCACAGCTACCTCTGCAGCTTTCCTCAGAGGAGTTCCTACCAAAGATATTTTGGAAGCATCCACTTGGAGTTCTGTGCATACCTTCTCCAAGCACTACCACCTACCATTATACTCCAAAACTAGAGCAGGCTTTGCCACTGCAGTCTTGCAGGGCATCCTGGCTCCTCCTAGTTCCACCTAGTGCCTACCACCCCTTTCTTAGCTTTGGGATTCTACCCATCTGTTATGACTGCAGCTGTATGCACGATGAACATAGTACAGTTTTGTACCTACCATAAATGTAGATGTTCGAGTGCTAATACAGCTGCAGTCCAGGTTTCCCTCCCTCCTTCCCCTCTTGGGACAGGCCTA
This sequence comes from Protopterus annectens, assembly GCF_019279795.1. Lineage (NCBI taxonomy): Eukaryota > Metazoa > Chordata > Ceratodontiformes > Protopteridae > Protopterus > Protopterus annectens. The sequence continues at coordinate 1,173,551,952 of NC_056727.1, forward strand.
TTGGCTAACACCTCCTCATACAACCTGATTGGGGTATTCATTTATGGTGTATTTGCTTGCAACTACTGTATTTTGATTATATTGCATTGCTTTATTATATAAATTTATGTATTGCCTTCCTTCTGGGGGCACCTGAGATCTGGGGCAAGAAAAACTGAAGAAAATGGTGTCGGCTGGTTCCTTTATACCCCTGTCGCACTGACGTCAGGGAAGAAGCGACGACAACCGACGCCGGACCTAGACTTTGGAATTCGGCCGACCGAGGACCCACCTGACGGCGGGAGAACCCATCTGTTATGACTGCAGCTGTATTAGCACTCGAACATCTACATTTATGGTAGGTACAAAACTGTACTTTTGAGATTGTTTGGTCTTGGAATCCACCAGTTTTGTTTACTTTTTTCCTAAAACCATCTTTAACTAATATTTCAGCAGGCAGGTCTGGTACACCTGATGAGTGGGGGTGGGTGGGCGACAGCCGGTGGTAGGGTCAAGAGCTTAAGCTCTTTTGCCTTTGTATGCCAAGAGTTTGGAAGAGGAGGAGGAAACTGTAGAGGCAGTCAACCTACTTTCATCCATTCTTTTAAGAGTACATTAGAAGTTACCTTGCAAAATATAGCTCTGTTTTTAGAAAGTAGTCTAAGGCTGATCACTGTAGACAAAAGCCTTAGAAAGAAGTGCACCTGGGAAAAGTGATAGAGGGAGTGCCAAATAACTCTGCGAGGAGAGGCGATGTACTGGGAAATACTACTACACCATTTTCCTTAATTCCTTCCTTCCATTCTTGCTGCACACATTTTGGAAGGAAAGGTTTTCTACTTCCAAAGTGGTTTTGTCTTGCCATAGATAGCTGGGTAAGAGATTTTTGCTGGCTACAAAGTAGATATCGATGTCTTTTTCCCTTTGAAGGAGTGTTGCTTATTCCACCAGATCAAGTTGAAGGTACTAGCTTTGTATTTGACAAAAAAAAAAAAGTTGGAGAAAGGGCTTTTATTCCTTACTGGTCCTAGCCATGAAGAGGCTGAACCTTGCAAGCTTATCCTAGATTGAACCAGGCTGAACAAGACCCTGACTAAAACTGTTAAACTTTGGGACTTTTGTGAACCTGTTAATGACAGGACAGACATCTAGTCAATTACAGAATGCAAACTAAAACGATTCCTACCCAGGTGTAAGACCATTCATCTGGGGCAGTTGTATTCTGATCTGAGCCAGAGAAGAGCTATGATGGTCTGTACATACCTGAAGGCTCTAATTAACAAGTTTTTATCCACCTTGAGGGTATTTTGGCTAGGCTGCACACAAGAAGATGAAGTGCCATCTTGGAAATGTATGGGTGCAACTCTGTCATCCTTGGGGAATTCCTTGCTTCTAATAGTCTTATCAAGATTGAATTTGTTGTTGGTGGTGGACTCAGCAGATGAGACACACCCAGGGAATGCTTGTTGCCGTATGTCACTAAAGAAAAGTGCATGGTGTAGGGGTTCACAAAGCACATTTAAATGTGAAGAATATCAAGCATTTCCACGATGGAAAGGCATGTCAGTTTAAAGGAGACAGCAGCTTTAATTCTGAACCTGAAAGAGTATTCATGAGAGACTGGCACCCAGTGACACTCGAGATAAACTACATTGCAGTAATGTGATACATAAAAAGTGGGGCGGTACTCATAGGTTCGTAGGTTGGTACTAGGCTATCGGCCCTAGGGCCTATGCAAGCCTAGCCATAACAATTCCCTGGCTATTTCTTCCCACACTATTTACTTCCCTGGAACCCTGTCTAGCAGGGCGGCTGACGTGATCCCTGGGGTGAATTTCCTTTCTCCCATCCAGTCATCAAGGTTCCTTTGTACAGGTTAGCAGTGATACTATGGAACACAGCCTCCCCCCTAGGCTTTCCCCTCATATTTTTTTGTTTTAAATCTGAAATCTGAACTTCATGACAGACCACCCAAGCAGGTCTGCTTTCAGTATTTCTAAATGGAGACTAGATCCCAAAGTATACCAAAACCTAAGACAGAGGCAAGAATCCTTCTGAGATAGATGTGCTGATATTGCAAGAGGATTGCCAGCTGAAGAAATTCAGAACCATATTCCCATGCATTGAGAAATAAGCATTGAATAACTTCTCCAATGTCCTTCATGGATGCATCTGCAGTCATAACAACTGGGTTGTCCTGTCGTCAGGCAGCCCTTCGGTCGGCCGGATTCCAAAGTCCGGGTCCGGCTTCGGCTGATGTCGCACTTCACCCGACGTCATCTCTGCTGGTCTTCGGGTATAAAGGCATCAGCCGACGCCATTTTCTTCAGTCTTTCTTGCCGCGTGGCGCCCGAAGCAGAAGCTGTTCGCAAGTGCCGGTCGGACAGATCCAGAGATTACTACTACCGAATACTCCTTCGAAGACTTCTAAAAGCTAAGTACCCCGTTGGGGACTCTTTCTTGCCTCAGCCGATGTCAGAAAAAGTCAATAACTGTTTAACTTGTGGGAAACAAATACCTCATAAAGATTTCCACTCTTACTGTTTGCCTTGTTTAGGCCCAGACCACGACGTAGCAGCCTGTTCGGCCTGTGCTTCTTTCAACCGACGAACGCTTAGACGTTGGTCGGAGTTTGCTGAACAGTTTTTCGGCTCTGAATTTGCGTACATTATGCCGTCGGATCCTCCGACTACCCAAATTGTTAAAAAACGCAAAGAAAAGACCGACACTCGCGGTCCGGTTTCAGCGAAACCATGGTTAAGCAAATCCGCGAGTGTCTCGGTTTCGGCGAAACCGAAAACTGATCAGAGTACAGCCGAATCAATGACTACTGCTGAGGTTCCGGTTACCTTACTTGAATCGGCCTCAGAATTTTTACCTACTACAGTGGTTACTAGTGACTTATCAGACACCATCCCTTTGGATGTCTCTACCCCAGCACGTGGTGCTGCTAGGCCTCCTGCAGCCATGTCTATTAAGGCCTTCGCCAGGGCTAAAGCAGCCAAATCTACTAAGTCAGTGCCTGTTAAACCCCTCAACCAGGCCCACTTCTAGTTCACAAATGCTTACTCTGGCAGAAGATTTAATATCCTTAATTAGGGGATCTCAATCTCACCCAGACAGGGCCTCTCAGCCCACAGAAAAGAGACCTAGATCAGAGCCCCTCGAGCCTGTGTCCTCTGATGATTCTGCAGAAGACTCAGATATTACAGACCAGCCAGAGGCTCCTTTCTCCAATTTTGAGGACTCAGATGCTGAAGAATCCATTCCAGCTGCTTGCCCACCAGAAGAATTCTCCTTTGGGGAAACCTTACATGCCATGAGAGAACAATTCCAATGGCAGGAACAGGATTTTTCAGACTCCAGAAAAAGACTTAGGACTTTTCTGCACCTACCACAACACAGGCCCTTAGCTATACCTCCTGTCCTCTCTGTTGTGGACGATGCATTTAATGATGTTTGCACTGCACCAGATTCTTTACCTCCAGCACCTGCCAAACCAGATAGATTTTACAGGGTGCCAGACACTCATCATCACCTATATAAGGCCCCACTTGCAGACCCCGAAACTATATCCCAGGGCCCTAAGGCAGTAGCCTCAACCACAGCAAAACCCTATTCCTTCTGAAAGGGAAGCCAGGTCTTTAGACAGATGGGGCAAAAAGGTTTACACCTCTGCTACTCTCTCAGCTAGAGCTTTAAACTGTCAGTTTCACATGATACAATACCAAGAGTTTATGCTTGATCAGTTAACTAAAAGCTATCCTCTGATGACTCTATAGATAAGAAAAATCTATTAGAAATGGTAAATAACATACAACAGGTTAGTAACCATTCCTTAAAATGTGGCTATGATGCACTGGAGGCTTCATTTAGATCAGCCATGACTGGCACAGTGATAAGAAGACATGCATGGCTGAAGGAACAAGTTTTACGGATCATGTTAAAGCTAAGTTATTAGATGCTCCTATGGATAAGACCAGTTTGTTTGGTACACCTGCCCAGCAGGTAATGAAGAAAATGGAAGAAAAGGCAAAATCTGTACAAACGGTTAAAGATTTCTTGCAGGTTCAGCCCCCAAGGTTTAGCAGGAACTGGCCTGCCAAAAATTGGTCCTTTCCTGACTCCACAAGATCCCAAAGGGGCAGGAATAGACGTTCCAGAGGCAGAAATCAATCCAGAGGGGTGCCTACAGAGGACGACAGTGGCAAGGTAATAACAGAGCCACAGGCACAGCCACTACCACTACAACAGGGCAATCACAGTGACTTGATTCTAACTCCGCCTACCAGGGAACAAATAGCAGCACCCTTAGGCGGAAAATTAACCTTATTTTCAAAGAACTGGCACTATATCACAAAAGACAAGTGGATTTTGCAAACCATAGACCAAGGTTACCGGTTCCACTTCCACACTATACCAGTCAAAAGAGGAATGCCAAACCTACCTCCAAATCAAAAACAGAAGCTCTACAGCAGATAATGCAATTAACAAAGATGAGAGCTGTGGAAAGAGTACCAATAACAGAACAAGGCAAAGGATTCTACTCCAGACTATTCCTAGTTCCAAGAAAGGAAAAAAGTTGGAGACCTATTCTCGATCTGTCCACCTTAAACACATACATCATTGTCCCAAAATTCAAGATGCTGACCCTACAGCAACTTCTTCCCATGCTGGGCAAGGAGTGTTGGCTGGTAACTCTAGATCTCAAGGAGGCATACCTGCACGTCCCCATTCGACCAAATTGCAGAAGATACCTCAGATTTCTTGCAGGATCAGAGCACTATCAATTCTCAGCATTGCCCTTTGGCTCAAAATGCCTGGCATCAGTAATCGCCCACTGCAGACTACAGGGAATCCAAATTTATCCATACCTGGATGACTGCCTGCTACAAGGGGACAACAAAAGCAAGCTGACAACAGATTTACAAAGGGTCATTTACTTGCTACAAGCACTGGGATACACAGTCAATTTGCAAAAATCAAGGCTGATTCCATCCCAAACAAGGACATTCTTGGGCGCGGAATTGGACACAGTAAAACAAATGGCATTCCTAACTGCAGAAAAACAAAAAGGATCTCCCTCTTTACTTCTTGGCACTAACAAACCACAGCAAGCTAACAGCAAGAAAAGTTCTGCAGGCCTTGGGCTTCATGGCATCATGCATAATCTTGGTTCCACATGCCAGACTGCATATGAGAAAACTACAGTGGTACCTAAAGAATTTATGGTCCCAACACAGGCACAGCCTAGAAGCAGAAATTCCACTAATTCCATGCCTAAAACAGGAGTTCCTATGGTGGGCTCAAGCATGCCAGTCAAACCCAGGCTTACCCTTTCACAAATATCAAGCAAGCCAAACCATCACAACAGACGCCTCAGACCTAGGATGGGGGCTCACATGCTGGACAAATGCGTGCAAGGATTGTGGGCCAGGACCAGCTTCACCTGCACATCAACCTAAAAGAAATGCTGGCAGTAAAACTGGCAATCCAAAATTCAGACCATTTCTCAAAGAAGGCCATTTGATGATAAGGACAGACAACACCACAGTCATGTGGTACATCAACAAACAGGGAGGCACTCATTCATACCCCTATGCAGAATGACTTTGGACCTTTGGAACCTGGCACTCAGCTACAACATCCAGTTACAGGCAATGTTTGTACCGGAAAGGAGAACACTCTAGCAGACATGTTAAGCAGAACCACCTCGGATGCTCACGAATGGATGCTACACCGGACATCTTCAAGACCATCGCAAAGAAATGGGGAATGCCACAGATAGATCTATTCGCTTCCCCTCAACCACCAGCTCAAAAATTCTGCACAAGGACATTCCATCCACTTGCATCGAAAGTGGATTCGCTCTCCTTCAGTTGGAAAGGCCTGACAGCATATGCATTCCCACCTCTTCCCTTGATACACAAGGTATTACTAAAAATCAAGGAGGAACGTCCAAGGATAATCCTGATAGCTCCAAACTGGCCAAGACAACACTGGTACCCATTGCTGAGGAGCATGTCTCGGGACAAAATGTGGTCAATACCCTGATGCCTTTGATGTTAACTCAGAACAACTACAGCATCATGCATCCAAACCTAAAACGTTGCAGCTGACTGCATGGCACATCACATAGCAGCAACTATTCCAGATCTCTCCCAAAGGGTTAAAGACATTATCCTTGAAGCCCGCAGACCTTCAACAAGAAGGAACTATGCAGGGAAATGGAAAAGGTTTGTCATTTGGAGTGCTGAAAGAGGGAAGGATGTGTCGAATATAGATATGGCTAACATTCTGGAGTACTTGGCAGAGCTTCTACATACAGGCCTGTCCTATTCCTCCATCAAGATACATGCATCAGCTATTTCAGCAGAATACAGCTTTGATCCACCTGTCTTCTCACATCCTCTACTCAGGCAGTTCCTCAGAGGGATCAAGAATGTAAAACCTCCTAGGAAACCACCACTGCCAGCTTGGGATTTGAACTTTGTGCTAGAAAAGTTGACACTCGCACCTTTTGAACCAGCAGCAACAGCAGACCTACAGCATCTTTCATGGAAAACTGCTTTCCTACTGGCAATAACCTCAGCAAGGAGGGTTTCTGAACTTCAGGCCCTAATGGCAGTACAACCCTTCCTAATCTTCCACCAAGATAGAGTGTCCATGAGGACTAATCCTACATTTATGCCTAAGGTGGTATCCAGAGTGTCCTTAAACCAGGCAATCCACCTACCTACCTTCTTCCCAACCCACAAAACAGAGGGGAAAGAATGCTGCATACCTTGGATGTACACAGACAGCTACGCTACTACCTGGACAGAACAAAAAGTAACAGAAAAACTGACCAGCTTTTTGTAGCCTATGCAACAGGAAGGGAAGGAAAAGCAATTTCCAAACAGACAATCTCCAAATGGATAGGAAATTGCATACGATTCTGTTACTCCTTCCATGGAAAACCAATTCCACAGAACATACGACCTCATTCTACACGAGCAACAGCCACTACCACAGCCTTCTTACGAGGAGTGGCAACCAAGGACATTATTGAGGCGGCTACTTGGACCTCCGTGCATACATTTGCCAAGCATTATAATTTACCTCTGTATTCCAGATCCCGAGCAGGGTTTGCCTCTGCTGTACTGCAAGGGATCCTAACCACACCATAATCTATTCTTCCTCCTCCCCTAGTTGGCTATGGTATTCTACCCAGTTGTTATGACTGCAGATGCATCCATGAAGGACATAGTACAGTTTTGTACCTACCATAAATGTAGATGTCCGAACTGGATAGCATCTGCAGTCAGGATTACCTTCCCTCCTTCCCCTCTGTGGTACTCCTAGGGTTTTTACCCCCCTAATAGCTAGCTGGGGGGAGTCTCTTATGGTGTATTTGTTTGTATATATGTACATACATGCTTATTTTTTGTGTTTGCCTTCTATCCTTTGGGAAACATTGGCATTTTACCCAAAATTTAGCCTTCCAAGAGGGCAACTGGCATCTGGGGCAAGAAACACTGAAGAAAATGGCGTCGGCTGATGCCTTTATACCCGAAGACCAGCAGAGATGACGTCGGGTGAAGTGTGACATCAGCCGAAGCCGGACCCGGACTTTGGAATCCGGCCGACCGAAGGGCTGCCTGACGACAGGACAACCCAGTTGTTATGACTGCAGATGCTATCCAGTTCGGACATCTACATTTATGGTAGGTACAAAACTGTACTTTCCTTTTACAAAGGATACTCCTGTCTGTTTTTCCATCCATTCTGATTATCCTACACATCCTGGGTAAAGTAAGTCTTCATGTTGGTGGTCACATGTAGCCAACGCAGCAGTGGTTCTCTCAGCTAGTGCTGCTGATCAAGTTTGGCAGCTGTCAGAGTTTTAAGGCTATGGGCTGCTAACAGGCTTTATCCTGTAGTCCAGGTTTGAGTCTTTGTGTCTGCATTTGCCCAGTGTGTGACAGATGTTATTTAGTAGATATTACTGCCAGGGAGGGTAGTGTTTAATGTGTTTGCCAGTTAAAAGAATAAAGAAATGCTGGTGAACCACTGCAGCTTTTGCAGATGTTCTTCGTGTTTCACTGTTGCAGTAATTACATTTGGGTAATCTGCTGGCAGGTTGCCCTCAGTTGGCCTGAATTCCAAAGTCTTGGGTCCTGCATTGGTTGCGGTCTTCTTTTCCATGACGTCAGGTCATCAGGGCTATAAAACATGCAGCCGACGCCATTTTCTTAAGTTTTTGTTGCCGCGCGGTGCCCGAAGCAGAAGCATTTCGCAAGTGCCGGTCGGCCGACTACTGAAATATTCGAGTTTGAGTTTCAGAGCCGAAGTCTTCACTAAAGTTAAGTACCTCATTGGGGAAACTTTTTTCTTGCTTTTTACCGATGTCAGAAAAAGTTAATAATTGTATTACTTATGGGAAGCAAATACCTCATAAGTATTTCCATTTATACTGTATTCCTTGCCTAAGCCCTGATCAAAACGTGCCTGGCTGTCGGTTTTGTGCTAGATTTAACCAACGCACTATTAAGCGTCTATATTTTTGCATCAAAAGTATTTTGGAAACCGATTTAGCTACCCATGTCATCGGATAGCGATCCAACTACCGGAGTACATAAAAAACACAAAGGAAAGAACAGAGAAAGGCAGTCGAGATCCAAAACCGACGAAGCTTCTCCTAAGTCTCTTGCCGGTTCGCCGGTACTCAGTGAGGCGCTTTCACAACCCCTGATACCCACTACCTTCGAGTCGCAGGCCTCTACCGACACCCATGTGGAGTCCGGCATGCAGCAAGATACTCAAGGTATTGGACTGACGGATGTATCTCCCTCGGATGGGTCTGGAGCTGCTGAGCAGGCACCGGCTTCTGAGGGTGTATTCAGACCTCAACATTTGTATATCAAACCGACGACGGCTGCAAAACCAAAGACAAAAGCAACTTCTAAAACTAAAAAACCGACATGAGCCATGTGCACAGTCCTCTATGCCTAAAAAACAAATGATCAAAATGGCTGAAGACCTTATTACCTTGATCAGGGGTACCCGTCCCCCTCCAGATAAGAGGCCTAGGCAATACACTGATTATAAATCTTCAGATCAGGTTTCTATTTCTTCTGATTCCTTTCGTGATCAGGAATTATCTATACCTTCCTATGAGGATTCTGATGCTGAGGAGTCTATCCTATCTGCATCTCCTCCTGAGGATTATTCATTTGAAGAAACCTTGCATACTTTGAGGGAGCATTTTCACTGGGAGAGTCAAGACTTTTCAGAATCAAGAAGAGGCTCAGGGCTTTCCTTCTCCCCCGGCACAAGCCTTTAGCCATTCCCCCTGTTTTAGACATTGTGGATGTGTTTTTTGGAGTCGAGCTTTGCCCCTGACTCCTTGCCTCCGGCTCCCAGTAAGCCTGACAGATATTACAGGGTCCCTGACTCGCATACATTTTTTATTTAGAAACCCTGCTGCTGATCCTGAAACTATTTCACAGGATCCAAAGGGAGTTAAGGTCTCAACTGCAAAAAATCCTACCCCCTCTGACAGATTCAAGGGCACTAGACAGATGGGGGAAAAAGGTTTATACATCTGCAACCTTGGCAATCAGGGCCTTAAACTGTCAATTTCATATGCTTAAGTACCAACAACATGTTATGGGATTGCTGAAACAGAAAATGTTGATTTCAGAATGTGCAGAAACTAAAGAATTGCAGGAAATGTTCTTCATCTCACATTGCTGCAGTCCTTACTTATGGGTAGTCCACTGTCCTCGGTCGGCCCGAATACCAAAGTATTAGGCTGACGTCGGTCATGGGCGCACAGCCCTGACATCAGAGCGTCAGGGTATAAAAGCGCATGACCGACGTCATATCCTCAGTCTTTTTTGCCGCATGGTCCGATGCAGAAGCAGCGTTGCAAGTGCCGTCGCTTTCTGAAATTTTCGTTTCGGAGTTTCAGACATACCAAGTTGGGCTAAGTACCCGTTGGGAACATTTTGTTTTTCTTGCCTCAGTTATTTACGGATGTCAGAAAAAGTTAATTATTGTTTTTCTTGTGGGAAGCAAATACCGCATAGGGATTACCACTCGCTTTGTATTCCTTGCTTGGGACCGAGCAGCGTAGTTGGGTGTCGGTTTTGTGCTAGGTTTAATAAGCGCACTATTAAGAGAAGGCTAGATTGCTAGATTAGTCTTTGGCAAGCGGTGTAATTATAATATGCCGTCGGATCCTCCGGCCCGCTTCCAGAAGCGTAAAGACAAATCTGTAAAGCCTAGGCAGGATGATTCGTCCATTTGGACGCCGGTCCTTTGGAGCCTGCAGTGGAACAGGTGGACCCGGCTGAAGTTTCTGTTGAGTCTCGGGGAAACCTTGATTTTACAGGATGTGGCCTCACAGGAGTCAGGTCAGGCTGAAGGGGCCTCTCAGGTTACTATTCTCCCTTCTTTGCCTAAGGGGTTAGGCCTTCTGCTACTGTTTCTAGGACTCCTTCTAAGGGCAGGTCTGTTTTGCCTTCTTCTGGGGTTAGTTCTGGTTCTTCAGGGTCTGTACCTAAGAAGCATATGCTTAAAATGGCAGAAGATTTGATTACTTTGATTAGAGGTTCCATGCCCCCTCCTGATAAGAGGCCCAGGGTAGAGCCAGAGTTGGAAAGTTTGGAGCAGGCCTCAGATGATTCTGAGTCTTCTGCTGAAGACATTCAAGATTTTCCTCCTTATTGATTCCGATGCAGAGGATTCCACTCCTTCTGCTTCCCCTCCAGAGGATTTTTCATTTTCAGAAACCTTACACTCTGAGGGAGCATTTTAAGTGGGAAGGACAGGATTACTCAGATTCCAGAAAGAGGCTTAGAGAGTTCTTGTTTTTACCACAGCATAGACCCTTGGCCATACCTCCTGTTTTGGATGTTGTTCAGGATGTTTTTTCGGAGGCCTCATTTAATCCAGATTCTTTGCCTCCTGCACCAGTTAAACCGGACAGGTATTATAGGGTACCTGAGGCTCATAAATATCTATATAAGAGTCCTAGGGCGGACCCAGAAACTATTAGTCAGTGGCCTAAGGGTGTTAGGGCTTCTGTTGTAAAGAATCCGGTTCCTCTAGATAAGGAAGCTAGAGCTTTGGACAGATGGGGTAAGAAGGTGTACACCTCTTCTACTTTAGCAATGAGGGCTTTAAATTGCCAGTTTCATATGTTGAAATATCAGAATTTCCTCCTTTCTCAGCTAAAATCTAAAGTGGATGCTTTGGCAGAGGGCATAGAGTGTAAAGAATTGCAAGATTTGGTGCATGTTTCTGAACAGGTGGGGAAACATTCTTTGCAGTGTGGCTTTGATGCTTTGCAGGCTTCTTCTAGAGTGGCTGCCACTGGTTCAGTTCTTCATAGGCATGCCTGGCTTAAGGATCAGAATTTATCTGAGCATGTTAAGTCTAGAATTCTGGATGCCCTTTACAGTCTGAAGTTTTGTTTGGTCCCCTGTGGAGTCTGTTTTGAAGAAAATGGAGGACAAGGCTAAGTCTATGCAGACTGTTAAAGATTTTTTGCAGGTTCAACCTCCTAAGTTTAGTAGAAATTGGCCTGCTAAGGGGTGGACGTACCCTTCTTCTGATTCTCAGTCTAGGGGTAGATCTAGACGTGGTAGGGGCAGAGCTCAGAGTACCTTTAGGCCTAGAACATGGAGTTCGCCTGCTCAATCTGCTGGTGAGGGTAGGGGGCCAGTCCTTTCGTAAACAGGCCCAATGACCTGCATTTTCAGCTGCCAGATTCTTCTTGCCTGGCAGCTCCTTTGGGAGGAAAACTAGCTCTCTTCAAGCGAAACTGGTTTTTAATCACCCAAGACAAATGGGTGTTGGACATTATAAACAAAGGTTACAAGTTTTATTTCCATACATTGCCTCCTTTCGAAGGTATGCCAGACATTCCTCCTCGGCAAAGGATGGAGGCTCACAAACAGATTTCATTACTTCTTCACATGGGGGCTATACAGCCAGTACCTCCTTCAGAAGTGGGTCTAGGGTTTTATTCCCGCCTGTTTCTAGTACCAAAGAAAGGGAACACGTGGAGACCGATCTTGGATTTATCTCTCCTCAACACTTACTTGGACATTCCAAAGTTCAAAATGTTGACATTACAACAGCTTTTACCTCTACTGGGAAAAGATCACTGGATGGTAACTCTGGATCTAAAAGAGGCTTATCTTCATGTTCCTATCAGGCCCAGTTGCAGGAAGTACCTGCGTTTTCGAGCTGGAAATTTACATTATCAGTTCTCTGCATTGCACTTTGGCTTATCTACTGCGCCCAGAGTGTTCACAAAGGTTCTGGCTCCAGTGATGGCCTTTTTCAGGATGGAAGGAATACAAATTTATCCTTATTTGGACGATTGCCTGATTATTGCACAAGACAGGGACGAGCTTCTTCAGCATCTACAGTATGTGATGGTAGTGTTAAGATGCCTAGGGTATTCTGTGAACGAAACAAAGTCCAGTCTAGTACCCTCTCAGGACATGTGCTTTCTGGGTGTGAGACTGAATACAGCTTCCCAGATGGCCTTTTTGACCCCGGACAAACAGAAAAGTCTTTCACTTTATTTCCATCAAATGTCTCTACAGTCCAGGCTGACTGCAAGGACAGTCCTTCAAGCCTTGGGGTTCATGGCATCTTGTATTCTGGTGCTTCCCAATGCCAAATTGCATATGAGGAAGCTTCAATGGTATCTCAAAAATCTATGGACACAACACTGCCAAGATCTAGACACTGTCATTCAGATAATACCTTGCATTCAGAAGGAATTTTTGTGGTGGGCTCAGGAATGTCACCTAAACAAGGGACTCTCTGTGACCCGACCAGAGGCGAGTCAGATTCTAACGACGGATGCCTCAGACAAGGCTTGGGGAGCACACCCCAATGGAAAATGGGTGCAAGACACGTGGCCTGCCAGACTTCAACATTTGCATATCAACTTGAAGGAGATGTTAGCAGTACAATTTGCATTGATGGCTTTCAAGGATTTACTTCACCCAGGGCAGGTGTTGATTCTAACAGACAACACAACTGTCATGTGGTACATCAACAAGCAAGGGGGAACTCATTCGTACCCTCTTTGCAGACAAGCGATGATTTTGTGGGAGACAGCTCTCAGTTACAACCTCAATCTTCAGGCAAGATTTCTACCAGGAGCACAGAACTCCTTAGCAGATGTATTGAGCAGACAAATAGTGGATCCTCACGAGTGGAAATTGGATCCTCAGGTATTTCAAAAGTTGACAGTGTCATGGGGAACTCCAGACATAGATCTGTTCGCTTCTCCACTAAATTACCAGTTGCCAAAGTTTTGCACAAAAAGGTTTCATCCCACAGCTTGGAAGGTGGACGCTCTGTCATTCAGTTGGAACAATCTTCATGTATATGCCTTTCCACCTCTACCTCTTCTGCCCAAGGTTCTCTTGAAGGCCAGACAAGACAAGCCATCCATGATCCTGATAGCACCGGATTGGCCTCGACAACACTGGTACCCGCTACCGAGGAGTTTGGTCCGGGAGCCTCCATGGCCTCTGCCTTTGATTCCGCACCTTTTGTCTCAGGAGGGCAATCACTTAATGTCAGAATTCAGTCTCTGCACCTAACAGCCTGGCATATTCTGTTTTAGACTCTGGAGGTTCTCAGCTTCCACAACAAGTTTTGAATGTTATTTTGGAGGCCAGGAGGCCTAGCACAAGGAAAGTTTATGCTGATAAATGGAGGAGATTTTTTATTTGGAGCAAAGGGAAGGACTTTGATGTTTCCAAGCCTAATTTGAGTGCTCCTTTACTATATCTTACTGAGTTATTGGACAAAGGTTTGTCCTTCTCCTCCATAAAGGTTCATGCTGCAGCCATTTCGGCTAATTATGACTGTGACCCTCCTTTATTCTCTCATCCTTTGTTTAAGCAGTTTCTCAGAGGGCAAAGAACATAAGACCCCCGTAGAGCTCCTACTCCTGCTTGGGATCTCAATTTTGTGTTGGAAAGCTTACTCTACAACCTTTTGAGCCTGCAGCTACTGCCGAGTTAAAGTATTTGTCATGGAAAACTGCTTTTTTGTTGGCCATTACTTCTGCAAGAAGGGTTTCTGAATTACAGGCCCTTATGGCAGTGGAGCCTTTCTTGATTTTTCATAAGGATAGGGTATCTTTGCGTACTAATCCTTCCTTTATGCCTAAAGTGGTTTCGAGTGTGGCCTTAAACCAAACTATTCATTTGCCTACTTTTTATGCAAATCCTCAAAATAAAGGGGAGAAGATTTTGCATACTTTGGATATTCACAGGCAGTTGCGTTATTATTTGAGCAGAACCAGGGAGTTCAGACAGTCTCAGCAGTTGTTTGTTTCTTTTGCTTTGGGTTCACAGGGTAGACCTGTTTCAAAACAAACTATTTCTAAATGGATTGGGTTTTGTATTTCTTTTTGTTATTCCCATTATGGTAAGGAGATTCCGGCTGGAATCAGACCTCATTCCACTAGAGCTACTGCAACTTCTACTGCCTTTCTAAGGGGGGTAGCTACAAAGGATATTTTGGAAGCAGCCACTTGGAGTTCAGTACATACTTTTTCTAAACATTACCACCTTCCTCTTTATTCTAAGTCTAGGGCTGGATTTGCCACTGCAATATTACAGGGCATTTTAGCAGCCCCTAATGCTTTATGATTTTGCCAACCTTCCTTTCCTGTTGCTTTGGGATTCTACCCATAAGTAAGGACTGCAGCAATGTGAGATGAAGAACATAGTACAGTTTTGTACCTACCATAAATGTAGATGTTCGAAGATCCACATTGCTGCAGTCCAATTTTCCCTCCTTCCCCTCTGTAGCTTAGCATGGTTATATGGTTTGGGTTATGGCTGTAGTTGGGCATATCTTTTGGGAAGGTACTCTGTTTTTTGGCTGTGGCCTTTCTTTTAGGGCCTTCTGACATCTGGGGCAAGAAAAGACTGAGGATATGACGTCGGTCATGCGCTTTTATACCCTGATGCTCTGATGTCAGGGCTGTGCGCCCATGACCGACGTCAGCCTAATACTTTGGTATTCGGGCCGACCGAGGACAGCGGACTACCCATAAGTAAGGACTGCAGCAATGTGGATCTTCGAACATCTACATTTATGGTAGGTACAAAACTGTACTTTATTGCATGCAGCTGAACAAGTTGGAAAGCATACTTTGCAATGTGGTTTTGATTCCTTAGAGGCCTCCTGCAGGGCTGCAGTTACTGGATCTGTGATTAGGAGGCATGCCTGGTTAAAGGAACAAAATTTGCCTGATCATGTTAAAGCTAAATTGTTAGATGCACCTTTACAGCATGATTCTTCTCTGTTTGATATTAAGGCAGAAGAGGTTTTAAAGAAAATGGAAGACAAAGCTAAGTCTAAGCAAACTGTTAAAGACTTCCTACAAGTACAGCCACCAAGATTCAGTAGACACTGGCCTACAAAAAATTGGTCCTTTCCTGTGTCAGAGCTCAAAGGGGCAAATCCAGGCGCCCTAAGGGTTCCAGATACCAGGCGCAAGATTCATACAGGTCAAAGCAATGGGGCACTTCCACCTCCAAATCTGGAGGAGATAAAGCGCAAACCTACAGAAAGCAATCCCAATGACTTTCCTCTGCCTACACCTATCACTTATCATTTGGCAGCACCTAAAGGGGGAAAATTAGCACTTTTTGCTCTAAATTGGCAGTTAATAACCCAGGACAAGTGGGTACTAAACATCTTATTACAGGGATACAGATTCCATTTCCACACACTGTCAATGGCAAATGGTTGGCCAGATCTGCTAAAAAATCAATGGGCGGAGGCACAGAAACCGGTTACGTCCCTCATGGCTTTAGGGGCCATTCAGAGACAGTACCAGAACAGGAAAAAGGACAAGGTTTTTATTCAAGACTGTTCTTGGTACTCAGAAAGGACAAGGCCTGGTGGCCAATACTGGATTTATTGATTTTGAACACATACCTGGACATTCCAAAATTCAAAATGCTGACTTTGCAGCAGCTTCTGCCCGTGCTGGGCAAGAATGCTTGGCTTGTGACTTTAGACCTAAAAGAGGGCATACCTGCATGTCCCAATAAGACAATTGTGCAGAAGATACTTCAGATTCAAGGCTGGCGTAATGCATTACCAATTCTCTGCACTGCCCTTTGGCTTATCTACTGCACCCAGGGTCTTTACAAAGTGCCTGGCACCAGTAATTCTTTTTGCATACAAAGAAGTATGCAGATATATCCTTACTTGGACGACTGTCTCATTCAAGCAGAGAACAAGGACACTCTTCGACAACTGGCATTTCTGAAAAGGCTTCTAACATGCCTAGGGTACACAGTAAACAAAAAGAAATCACAACTGGTACCCTCTCAAAAGATAACATTCCTGGGTGCAAGCTTGGCTACAACTGCCCAGATGGCTTACCTCACACCAGACAAGCAAAGGCAACTGACTACTTACTTCAAACTGATGGCAACAAAAACCCAGTTATCTGCAAGACAAACTCTGCAGGCTTTGGGCTTCATGGCATCCTGCATCCTATTGATTCCATATGCAAGACTGCATATGAGGAAACTTCAGTGGTACCTAAAAAGTTTATGGAGTCAACATTGTCACAGTCTGGAAACAATGATTCCTCTCATTCCCTGCCTGCAACAGGAGTTTCTATGGTGGGCAAAGGCATGTCACCAAAACATGGGACTGCCCTTCACTCTACCCTCTGCCAGCCAAACCTTAACAGACGCATCCGATTATGCCTGGGGGGGCCCACATGGCAGGAAGATGCATTCAGGGCATATGGGCAACATAACAAATGCATCTACATATCCAACCACATATCCAACCAGAAAGAGATGCTAGCTGTTCAAAATGCCCTTACAGCCTTCAAGGACTTACTTCATCCAGGACAACTACTGATAAAGACTGACAACACCACAGTCATGTGGTATATAAACATGCAAGGGGGCAAACACTCATACCCCCTTTGCAGATTAGCCATGGCACTGTGGGGCACAGCCTTGACCAACTAAATACATCTTCAAGCTTAATTCCTGCCAGGAAAACAAAACGCACTGGCAGATGATTTAAGTAGAAACCTTATGGATCCTCACAAGTGGAAACTAAATCCACAAGTCTTCAGCATGATACCAGAGAAATGGGGGAGCCCAGACATAGATCTATTTGCCTCTCCTCAAAATTATCAATTGAAAAAATGCTGCACAAGGACTTATCACAAACAAGCATGGAAAGTGGACGCCGTATCCTTCAGTTGGAAAAACTGGTCAGTTTATGCCTTTCCTCCTCTGCCTCTTCTACCCAAGGTCTTCCTAAAAGTCAGACAAGAGAAGCCAAAGATGATATTAATTGCCCTGGACTGGCCCCGCCAATACTGGTATCCAATCTTATGGAACCTCGCTCAATACCCAGCTTGGACCTTACCTCAAAGACCGCAACTACTACTGTCCCAGCAAAACAATCAGATCCTGCACAATCAACTACAGACTCTGAACCTGGCAGCATGGCTAATCATGTAGTCATACAAACACCTCTCAGTAAAGCTGTGATGGATGTTATTTTGGAAGCCAGAAGGCCTAGTACTAGAAAATCTTATGCTGACAAATGGAAGAGATTCTGCATTTGGAATCGAGCACAAGGAACTGATACAGCAGAACCAAATATTCCTCAGAAATTACAATACTTAACTGAGATGCTTGACAAAGGCCTGTCTTTCTCATCAATCAAAATCCATGCCTCTGCCATTTCGGCTCAGTACAATACAGAGCCACCAATCTTTCCTCATCCTTTACTAAAGCAGTATCTTAGAGGAGCTAAAAATTTAAGGCTTCCTAGAAGATCACCACTACCTGCATGTGACCTCAATTATGTGCTGGAAAAGCTCGCCCTGCCTCCATTTGAACCAGCTTCTACCACTGATCTAAAGTTCTTATGGAAAACAGCTCTGCTACTAGCAAGTACTTCAGCAAGAAGAGTTTCAGAGCTACAGGCCCTGATGGCTGTACGGCGTTTTATCTTATTTTACCCAGACAGGGTGTCGCTGAAGACAAATCCTACTTTTATGCTTAAGGTGGTATCCAGTGTGGCTCTTAACCAAGCAATTCATCTGCCAACTTTTCATCCAAATCCGCAGAACAAAGGGGAAAGAATTCTGCATTCCTTGGACGTACACAGACAGCGAAGATTCTACTTGAGCAGGACAAATCCTCTAAGAACAACTGAGCAATTACTAGTGTCATATGCTGCAGGATCAGAAGGAAAGGCTATTTCAAAGCAGACAATTTCAGTGGAGAAGCCACTGCATCTGTTTCTGCTACTTACACCATGGTAAACCTATGCCCAAGGGCATTAGGTCTCATTCCACCAGAGCTGCTGCTACTTCAGCAGCCTTACTCAGAGGAGTACCAACCCAAGACCTTCTAGAGGCTGCTACTTGGAGTTCTGTTCACACCTTTACAAAGCATTACCATTTGGCTCTCTACTCTGTCGGCTTTGCACTGCAGTGCTGCAGGGCCACCTAATGCTGTTTAGCTCCAGCCTCCCAACCATAGCTTTGGGATTCTACCCAAATGTAATGACTGCAGCAGTGAAACACGAAGAACATAGTACAGTTGTGTACACTTACCATAAATGTAGATGTTCGAGTGTATTCACTATTGCAGTCCAGGTTACCCCCTGTCATTCTGAAGTTTCTTTCCTTCTCTATCTTCTACAACCTATGTGGTTTATTTGCTTGTGGATGAAGGTATAGTTTATATTGATGTGTGTGTGTGTGTGTGTGTGTGTGTGTGTGTGTGTATATATATATATATATATATATATATATATATATATATATATATATATATATATAAAAAAATTTGCTACTTTTTGGGGGCACCTGACATCGGGGGCAAGAAAAACTAAAGAAAATGGCATTGGCTGCATGTTTTGTACCCCTGACGACCTGACATCATGGAAGAGAAGACAGCAACCGACGCAGGACCCAAGACTTTGGAATTTAGGCCGACTGAGGGCAACCTGCCAGCAGATTATCCAAATTTAATGACTGTAACAGTGAATACACTCAAATATCTACATTTATGGTAAGTGTACACAACTGTACTTTCTGTGTCTTCATTACCCAGGGGAAACGAGTCACTGGCAACACAGTCTTAGAGCCTTGGGTTTGCAGCATGGATGTTGTCCACCTGCTTCTCTTTCAAAACCAGCCCTCAGAAGAGATTCTGCACCTCATACAGAGGCCAGGAAGCCTAACACTAGAAAGTCCAAATGGAAAACATTTTTCCTTGTGATTTGAAGTACAGTAACATTTTTGATTAAGACAGTTAAGCTCTGCTTTCATATCTCATTATTGAAATGTTACATATTGACCTCTCCAATGCATTTGACATGGTAAACCATGCCCTTCTTATCAACATTCTTGAATCCCTTTCCCTTGACTGTCTGGCATTTAAATGGTTCGTCCTACCTTACCAATAGGCAACAGGCAGTTCTCTGGGAAAATAATATATCATCCCTTCTGCCAGTCACACTCGGAGTCCCTCAGAGCTCTATTCTAGGCCCACTTCTTTTCTCACTGTTTATCAACGACCTCCATGTAGCCATTTCACAAGCCACCTGCATTCAATATGCAGATGATTCTACATTAGTATGCTCAGCAAACTCCCCAACTGATCTACATTATCTTACTCAGAATGTTTTCAACATAGTTGAAACATGGTTCACAAAACGTTGCCTCCTGCTCAATGCCAAAAAAACTAAACTCCTTCTCTTCACACCCACCAGTAAATCCTCCCCCATAGATTTCTCTGTCATGTCCAGGAATGGCACAATTATATTACCCGATTCTACCACTAAATTGCTAGGATTTACTATTGACAACCTTACATTTGACAGCCACATAAATAACACCATAAAAACTGTCAGCAGAAAAATAGGCTCCTTATATAGAATTAAACCTTTCCTAACACCAATAGCCAGAACTAAGATTGCACACTCCCATTTAATTTCAACTCTTCTGTATGCCTCACCAATATACACTAATCTAAAGAAAAATAATCTCATCAAACTAGCTAATTCCTGTAATAACATCGCTAGATTTGCCACTGGAAATTCTTTTAGAACTCACCACTGTCTGAATCTAATGCAGCTAGGCTAGCTTGAATTTCAAAACCAATTGAAACTCTCCCAACTCACCATTGCCCACAAGATATTTTATAAACCTAACATCACTCCTATACTTTCCAATCTCATAATCCCCTACAAAAATCTAAATTCTCTTCGCTCTTCCAGCAAACTTCTTGCTAGCATAAGCAAGTCTTACAACATGGCTGGAGTTTCTCTGTTTTCCAACTCTGTGGGGAAAAAACTGGAACCTACTGCCTAATGAACTAACTTTAATTTCTTCACTGCCTCTCTTCAAACAAAACCTCAAAACACACCTCAAGACACACTGGTTATGCCCCTGTAGCAACCCTGATTAATCTTCTCCTTCACTACAGGTATTTCTGCTCTTGAACCTCTACTTATTTCACATTCATTGAAGTAGGACTGTAACTGCTTAACAGAATTCAACATACTGGTATAATCTATCCTGCTTGATGCTCTGAAAGTCTCTTTCCTGTTTGATGTACTGATAGTCTACATGTATCTCACTGCATATTGAATTATCCTGTACATATTGTCACCTTTACTATTGTAAATACCTACTTTACTTTATTAATACTCCTGTATTTTTTTAGTATTCTTATTACTTCCTGTCTTTTTAATAATCTTCTATTGAAATCCGTTCATTTACTATGCATTAATATTGATATTTAATTTTTAATTGTTAAATTTCAATTTTTATTTGTTGCCACTGGAGCTTTTCTCCCCGGGCCTCTACTGAAAATGGAAATATATCCAGTTAGACTAGCCCGGTTAACAAATGTAAAATAAAATAAATAAGTAAAGGTTCTGTTAAAAAAAAAAAAGTTGTAAGTGTGCTAGTTCATTAATTTACCAATACCTGTTTTACCTTATTCAGAGTCATGGAAAGCAGAAACTAGTCTCAGCAACCAGTTATTTGTCCCAGAGAACTATTCCTATGCGTTATGCTAGTCTGCACTTGAAGCGGGTGTCTGTGTTGCTCAGTACATTCACACACATATAGACACTGTTTTGTGGGATTGCTGTTTCACCAACCTGTATATGTAAAAAGAAACTATCATTGTTTTATTAAAAAAAAAAGACACAGAATGAGCATCAGGACTGCACAACGAAGGGTATCCCTGGCTAAAAACAAAGCAGGAGAGTCGTGTGTAATGAGGAGGAAGACCTAACCACTGCGTCAGTGTGCTTACCTGTCTGCTGGTACAGCTACACTGAAATGGAAGAAAGGTAGAGAAATCAGCTGAAATGTGTTTGGGAAGGATACTGTTAGAAAAACATAAAAATGTAAGTCCTAATGTTTCATGGTGGAAGTGGCTGCACCTTTGGCTGTTACTTTTGGGTAATAAATGCCACTTATTAAGGTGCAGAAAAAGTAACCAATGTTGATCCAGGCTACTTAAGCTAATTCTGTAGGATTGTAAAAAAACCTGTTTCCCCTTGTGTGAGTGCTCCAGTGAAGAGAAGTTTTTGTTTATGGAAATGCCTAAATGTTCACTGAAGCCTGTTTATTTGAAGAATATAGCATCTTTGTCACTGTTGTCAGTCCCCCTCAACTTAGTCACCTAAGCCTGTTCCCCAGGCATTTTACTGTACTAAGGAGGGATTTATTTGCACTGCAGAAGACTGTCAGATAAGTACAGTCCCTGAAGCAGAACCTTTAGATGTCCTGTGTAGCAGAAAAGACATTTTTAGCTGTACCATGGTCAGTAGAACCTTCGAGAGAGAGATCTGTAGTTTTTCCCTGCCTTCTTATGAAGAGAGTGATTTTTCTCTGCAACAATTGTGATACCTCTGTGGGTTCAGCTTTTTTTACCCTGACTGTTTGTTTGAACAATATTATTTGACATGGTGCCTTTTCAGAACTTTATTCTAAGCCGTTTCTAAGAAAATAGCCATAGTTTGCCTGAAAGTGATGTGAAAGAGGAAGTAGAGAAATTGAATTCTGTGCAAGGTAAAATTGGAGAAAGTATATTGAGTTGTGCCTTTTTATATAGAGTAGGTGTAGCCTTCAAGGTTTAAGCAACAGACCAAGACATAAAGGACATATTCATGGGCTCAGGCCAGTGTCCTTTCTATTGAATCTTAATACTCATTTCTGGATGCCTTCACAGCACCGGCTATATATGATAAACCAACAGATGATGCGGTTAGATCTAGAAAGGAAGGGAAAAATGGGAGTGGCAGTAAAAGAATTACTCCTCAAGTCTCTGTCTCAGTGTTCAGTCTTACTACCAGCAAGAAAAGTCATACAAAGTAAAGCATGCTGCTTCATCTTGTGAGAGAAGGCCACAAATGGCAACAGCAGCAGGTCTTGCAGCAATCCCTTTCCCCATCCATATCCCAAGCAGACAGCATTCACATCAGAACCTAGGAGCATATTACCACAGATAAGAGTTGTGTAAACTATTTCCTCAGAATATTCGACAGATTTTTCAGAATTAACCACATTCAGCACTAATCCCTTGGACACTAACTCACTTGGTAGAACTTGTTCATTTTAATAGAAAAGTTTTTGAAACAAAAAGCAGTATATTGTCCATATGTCAGCAGACGGGAACATGCTTCATGTTGTTTCTAGTACTCAAAAAAGGCACATCACTTACACCACTACTAGGTCTGTTAATCTGAGCAGCTTCATTTAATAAAGATTTTCATAAGGTGACTTTTAAAGACTACAGTCTTTCTTAGGACAGAACTTTTATCAGTTTTGGACATGAAAGATGTGTAACTTACACAGAGGTGGATCATGGTCAAATGGCACCTTAGGCAGGGTAATGGATCACCCCCCAGCAGTCTCCCACGCATCCATTCCAGTGTCCCATTACTTGGTTATTTCTTCCCATTTGCCATACTAACTGTCCAAACCTGTTAGTGTGCATATTTTCCTTTTTACTTCTGCAGTGATTTACAAATATTTGGATTTAATTTAAAGCTTTTATTTCAAATTTTGTTGCAGTAACACTGAGACATTTGCTAAACATAATACAGTTGCATGATGAAAACAGATTACTATGAACATTAAACTTTTCTCTCTGCCCTTGAAACTCATTCACTCAAACAGAATTGAAACCCACATTCAAAGAAATGCAGCTTTCCAGTGGCAGATTATGGTTGCCTTTGGGCTGTTTTCAACCACAAACCCCTTGCACACATTTTATGACCATGCATTTGTTCTTTGATTCATTTACCTGATTGTATTAAATTATATTTCTTATATAATACAGCACCAGTACTGCGGTGGTGGTGCTGCGGTAGCATTGTCGCCTCACAGTAAGATGTTGTTCTGTTCGATTCTCAGCTAGAGAATTTTCTGTGTGGAGACGTGCATGAATGGGTGTACCTTCGTTGAAGGTTGTGCGTCAGGGCCGACAACTCTGCACGTAACTACTGCCAATCATTAGTGGACCGGAGTTCCGCTGTTACGACCCCTAACCGGGAAAAGCCGAAAGACACAACAACTTATTTAAGTGTGTTTTAAGTTTGTAGTTTTCAACATTTTTCCACTAAGCAATGAAACAAAACATATGAACCAATAATGACAAAAATACCCATTTCAGAACATTTCAACCGTAAAAGGCCACTTAAACTTCTGTCATTACAATCCACCAAAATCAGGCAATATGCACAATCTCTATAGAAGTAAAAATCCTCCGAATAATTCCACTTTTAAGAGATCTGTAACTAATAAAATGGTTGTTGCTGGCAAACAACATTTCAGTGTTTTATCTACTAATTCAGTGCCTGCTGATGTTGAAGAATAAATTGCCTAGATTATATTAAAAACAAAAAAAAAATTGTAAGCTGATATTGTAATAGGGAAAGGCTGGCAAACCGACAACAGGTTTGTAGTTACTAGGTATCTCATCCAAAGGGAGGACACACTTAGGAGGGCAACACAACCCCATCCCCTTTAAAGTATACCGCAGCATCAGCAATCCATCTACCTGGTGTGGGAGTAGAACCCACAGCTTTCTGCTTTAAAGGCAAGTATGCTACCTGTTGCGCTACCAAAACTACCGTTAAATTCTGTAGCACAATTTCTGACAGCCATTTGCTAAACAGAACTGTTGCCCATTGAAAACGGACTTAACATGAGCAACAATAAACTTCTGTTCCCTTGAAACTCACAGTTCCTTGAAAATGTTGAGTGTAAGAGAAATGGGATAAGTTGTTTTTCCATATAGAACAAGGTGATTTAGGATTACCTGACCTAAGAGCTATTGTCGTTAAGGCTCATGTATATAACCCAAGATGAAGGTTACCAATGAAATGGGGGGGTAGAGAAGTTCAAGATATGGGGAGAGTAGGATTTGGGGTGCATGCTGTTAAGGAGATTATAAATTCTTTATGGCTGCTGTTAAAGTAGCAAAACATTTTCTAAGAACTAAGCCGTCAGAGTGGAGAAATGAGAATTTACCAAGATGGATGACTGCATGTAAGGGCATGCGCCATAGAATATTGGCAAAAGGGTCTGGAATTTGAGAGAATTACAAAGGACTATACCTCAACATGGAAACAGCAAAAATATGGACAAAAGCCAATGAAAAGTAGGTACAAGTGGCCAAAAGTCAGGGTGCTGATTAACATAAAATTTGCATACATACTCGTGTAACTCCACCCACTGTAATGGGCTCGTGGGATACCAACATGACGATTGAAGACACTAAATAAAGGCAGACATTTGAATTTCAGACTATATCCCCCCAGAAAATACATAATAACGTAAAACATGTTATTCTAGCAACTGTCTTGAGTTTACAGGAGCAATATTTAACATCTGTCCCTATTGTTGGGCCTTTGTCCCATCATTATTTTTGACTTCGTCCAGATTTCTTGCTCTGAGAGATTGAGGTGTGTGTTGGGGTTGTGAATATAAGAGAGAGCAAAGTAGAAAAAATGCCATTATGTATTAAACTTGCCCTTGTCCCACCTTAGAAATCAGACTGTGCTTATTTATTCTGTATAAGATAGACCTACCACTTATCTTTGTTCCTATTACATTTTATCCAGGAAAAAGTAGATTCCTTTGCCAGCACTACAGTAACAGAACCATACCGCTCAGATGTACCTGGTTTTGGATCAAAAGCTTGCTTTTCTCCTCTCCCTCCTATAAGTGTTCATTTTGGCATAAGAGACTGTGGATACTGAGAGGGAGTCCATGTTCTCAGTCACAGGCAAGTGAGTCTCTGTCAGGCAACCATTACCTAGGAGCACTTGTTCATTTGCTTGTGGCCCCTGGGTGGGGGGATATATAGAGTGCTCTGGGCGAATATTCTCATAGCCCCATGGCTGCAAACATGTACCTTAACTCTTAACAGATAATATACTGTTCCAAGCAAAGCTAAGATGTGTTATAAAAAATAAATAAGGAGCTGTTCACAAGTAAATAAGTAAGCATGATTCTCACATTGAGGAAGGTTAAAACACTTGGTGTAGCAATTCAATCGCTCTTTTGGGGACGTTGTTGAATTCTTCTTATGTTTGTTTATCTAAATTCTAACTTGAAATGAGAGTTCTGCACTTAACAGTAACCGCATTTCTCCTGTTCAAGTATTGCTGACTTTGTACTAATTTTCCCACATTCCACCGCTTATGACAAAACTGCTTGTTTTGTCTTACAGGTCCATACCTGATCGGTCAGATTTTTGGTTATAGTCTTAAAATGTGAACTCCTGTATTAACCCCATACAAAGCTATTGCTTATAGTAAGCATGTATGAAGACATTAGTTATATCAGGTGAGTGAAGTAAGAAACAAAACGTTCCCTTTTCTGCACTGCTGGCATGTGTGTTAGTGCCACTGAAATGATGAGTCCTAGTCTTGACGATCACAAAGCAGTTAAAAAAAAAAAAAAAAAACTTGAACTGAAAATTTGTATTCATTTATTACTGGATTTTCTTTCGAAAATGGCACAGGTATCATATTCCAAGTTCAGTCAACATAAGAACCTGTCCCCCATAGCAATGGATTGCACTGGGTTTCATGATGATGCCCTCCCGCTCCTATACTTTAATTAGCCAATGAACTGTAGTGAGAATCATAGTAATGCTTCCTCTCCACCCTCATCTTTTTTGTTAGTAAATAAAGTGCGGCCCTGATCATAGTCTGGCTTTCCTGCAGACAATTGTATGGTGAGCCTGCAAACAGGAAAACATATGTAGCTGAGCATGTTAGTACAATGCTGAATATATATTTAATCGATGCATACCTGGATAAAAACAAGATTGACAAAAACAGTGCCTGTGTTCGGGCTGCAGCACTTAATTCCATGATCTAATAATAAGTGAGGTAGATGTCAGTGTTTCATTTTTGCAGTAATTACTTGTGGGATATCCCTGCTGGGTAGCCCTCTGCTGGCCTGAATACCAGAGTAAATAATTTCCCTCCTGCATCGGCTGTCCTGAGACTGGTTGATGTCAGGACTATAAAGGGTGGCAACCTGTCCATGAGAGTGCAGAGGGATGGTGTGTGTGTGTGTGTGTGTGTGTGTGTGTGTGTGTGTGTGTGTGTGTGTGTGTGCACACAGAGGGAAGGTAGGTGTGTGTGCGCACACACAGAGGGGAGGTAGGTGTGTGTGCGCACACACAGAGGGGAGGTAGGTGTGTGTGCGCACACACAGAGGGGAGGTAGGTGTGTGTGCGCACACACAGAGGGAAGGTAGGTGTGCGCACACACAGAGGAGGTAGGTGTGTGCGCACACACAGAGGGGAGGTAGGTGTGTGCACACACAGAGGGGAGGTAGGTGTGTGCACACACAGAGGGAGGTAGGTGTGTGCGCACACACAGAGGGAAGGTAGGTGTGTGTGCGCACACACAGAGGGAAGGTAGGTGTGTGTGCGCACACACAGAGGGAAGGTAGGTGTGTGTGCGCACACACAGAGGGAAGGTAGGTGTGTGTGCGCACACACAGAGGGAAGGTAGGTGTGTGAGCACACAGAGGGAAGGTAGGTGTGTGCGCACACACAGAGGAAAAGTAGGTGTGTGTGTGTGTGCACAGAGGAAAGGTAGGTGTGTGTGTGTGTGTGTGCAGAGGGAAGGTAGGTGTGTGTGCGTGTGTGTGTGTGCAGAGGAAAGGTAGGTGTGTGTGCGTGTGTGTGTGTGCAGAGGAAAGGTAGGTGTGTGTGCGTGTGTGTGTGTGCAGAGGAAAGGTAGGTGTGTGTGCGTGTGTGTGTGTGTGTGTGTGTGCGCGCGTGCAGAGGAAAGGTAGGTGTGTGTGTGTGCGTGCAGAGGGAAGGTAGGCGGGGTGAGTGAGTGCAGAGAGGAAGGTAGGCGACTTACCTCTGAACTGTCCTGATTTAATCTCATAGTTTTGGTCTGCTGCTCATAAAATTTGTGGCAAACCACAGAGCACTGAAGTCACTAAATGACATCGACGAGTTTCAGACTTCAGAAAATGCATGCTAACCTAAATCCTGTTCTGGCAACTTTGTAAGTTAAAAAGAGCAATATTTAAAATCTGTCCCTATTTTGGGCCATTGTAATCCACATTATTTTAGGCTTTATCCAGATTTCTTGTGCTAAGAGATTCTCTCTCCGCTGTCCAAATTTTTCAGAATGTCCAGATTTTTGCCTCGAATTTTTGGCCAATTCCTCATAAAATTACTAGTTTTCTGACCACTGAGGATTGAAATAACTAAATATCATACATTTGAGTTTCAGACTTTTTCCTTCAGAAAATGCATGCCAAGACAAATGTTATTCTAGCAACTTTCTAAGTCTGTAAGAGCAAAATTTACAATCTGTCCCTATTTTGGGGCCTTTGACCCCCCCCCCCCCATTATTTTGTCCAGATTTCTTGTGCTAAGTGGTTGATGGGTATGGTCATGGTATGTAATTCCCTAGTTGCTGATTATTTGGTGCATTTCAAGGGGGGATTCAGGCTCTGCATTCCTGAGTGTGTCCTCCTTTGTATAAGATGCCTAGTAACTATGAACTTGCCAGTTTCTCAGTCATTCTCATTGCAATATCACCAGCTTACCAATTTTTCTTTAATGTAAAGTAGGCAGTTAATTCTTCGAGGGCAGCAGTCACTGAATTTGTAGAGGAAACGCATGTAAAGTTGTTTGCCAGTAGCAGACTCTAAATTAGTTACAAATCTCTCTAATGTGGAATTATTCAGATGAATTTTACTTCTGCAGAGATTGTGCTTATTGGGCGATAGTGGCAGATGGTAATGACAGAAGTTTGAGGGGCCTTTTTATGGTTAAAATGTTTTGAAATGGGCAGTTTTGTCATTATTGGGTCATACATTTTGTTTCATTGCTTACTGGAAGTGTTCAAAACTATAAATTTAAGACACTGTCTACCAAATGGTGCAGTATTATACAAGGAATATAATTTAATACAATCAGGAACGTGAATCAAAGAAAACATGCATGTATTCATGGACCTAAAAATGTGTGCAAGGAGCCCATGGCTTGAAAATAGCCCAAAGGTAAATTTAATTCTCCACTGGCCAGTGCATTTTATTTGAATGTGGATTTTAATGCTCTTTCAATGAATGTGAGTTTAAGTGGCAGAGAAGTTTACAGCTCATCCTAAGTTTTTTTCCCTTTGAGACTGTATTGTTTGTTTAGCAAATGGCTATAGTTGTGTGTGCATTTGTTTTCAGTGTCTGTAATTGAAGACGTAAATAAGAAAATGGTATGCACACAGATTGAGCAATGTTTGTAATAACTCGGGAGATTTAGCCAAATTAATGAAACATTGGTATGGGTAGGGAGGGGGTTGCTGTGGCGGGACCCCAACCTATTACCCTGCCTAGGTCCCCATTTGACCATGAGCCAGTTCTGCTAATAATTAAAGTATGAGAATAGTTTTCATGGCCCCATTATATCCTGAAATAACACTCTGTGGTGGCGGCACCTTCTCCTTTAAGGCGGACCATGCTTGCTTCGCATGCATGCCGACAGGAGTAATGGGTCATGAAAAATTACTGTTGTCGAAAGTGGGTCTCTGCCCATAGACGTTTGGGAACCACTAGTGCATTAAAGCTGCTGCAAGGATACTTCATATTCACGTCCCACAGTTTCAAACTTAATTTTTAACTAAACTGTCACTAACTTAAAATGTTTCATTTCTGTCAGCAAAGAGTGAGCCAAACTCTTAAGGTTAATTGTTTGCACTTCTAGATAGCACATCTCCAAATTAAAAGTACTAACAGTAAGAAAAAAAGCTAACAACATTTCAGATGCATGAAATAATCTTTGTAAGTTTTAATCAAAACATAATGTATAGGCTTTCCCTTGCCAGTTGCCTGCACTGCAGACTTGGTCTCCCACTGACAGTGCTTGCTACTGGGGAAAAAAGCATGATGATTTTGCAAGTGCTAGAAACTTGAGAGCATTTTCCGTGCCTTTTATCATTTTGTCTTAACTTTCAAGCCTATTTGCTTTAAAAACTGTAAAACAAGGGGGTTGTCTTAATTGTACATGCAGTATAATTTATACACTTGTACACCCAGCCCCAGCAGCCCACGATTACAACATTAACTTTAACTTGCTTTTGTCTAGCCTTTTTCTTGTTGTAGTACAAAGCTTGTGTATCTTACAACTAAGAAAAAACCTTTACTGTACTATTTTAAAATGTATAACAGTCACTGAATCTCCTACCTCACATGTAAAATGCCTTTAACTGCACTCTGAACAAAACTGTTTTGCAGTATCTCATGCAGTTTACATCATGAAATGTTATAAACACATATTAAAGAATAGTGTGTTCTTTCTTCATTTCTTTGTGTCCTTATAAACATTGACATGAAGTGTGATGATTGTTTTACAATTCTCTTTCAAGTTTAAGAAACTCAACAAAATTCTTTCTTTCTTGGCCACTTTCTTTCATTGTCTATTCCTATATCTGCAGGGGTTGATGCTTCATACCTTCCCATTTATTCAATAATTTCAGTATTGCTGGTCCTCTTGATCTTATCCATGTCTCAGCATCAGTTTCCTGTTCAGGTCTGAGGTACTCTTGAGTGTTCTAGTCAGCTTTTGTGCATCTTCTGTCACCCATGCATTTTCCTTTGGAACAATAGAAAAAGTTTCACTGGCAAAGTCTCTGAGCTTTGTAAATGTCAAAAGAATGAGAAGCAGTGTCCCATTCTGATTGCTGGAT
The DNA here is from genome assembly GCF_019279795.1 of Protopterus annectens. Taxonomy (NCBI): domain Eukaryota; kingdom Metazoa; phylum Chordata; order Ceratodontiformes; family Protopteridae; genus Protopterus; species Protopterus annectens. The sequence continues at coordinate 1,173,582,219 of NC_056727.1, forward strand.
TTCTGTTTAAAGTTTATTCCTCATTCACCTGCTCTACATTAAAAAAAAAAAATTAACCTCCAGAGAAAAAAAATGTTTTGGGGGGGAAAAAAAACTGGATACAGCAACGTGAATCTCACGTATGCCTCACAATAGTCACTGATTACTAGGATAAACTTGCAACTCTTCTGCCTGGTGCACATTGAGTAATCATTTTCCACACATACTGTATCTCCAGTTTTTGATACTTTTCCTTTCTAACACAGTTTTGTCAGGAGGAACTTGTTTTGCCAGTATGAATACATCTTTACTAACAGTATAGATATTAGCTGCTTTCTAATAGCCAGGTTTGGAGCATACGCACTGTGCCCTTTCAATTAACAAATCCTGCTGTGGAATACTAGTCCAGTTGCTTATTTATACTTTCAAAAAACGAATGAAGTCTCTTCCTTCTTGTTTGTCTGGTACTGCAGAAAATGTCAGTTTTTCTGTTTGCTCCATTTTCTCTCTACTGTTTTTCAGGGCTTCTCTTCTTGAAAAGCCTTATGCTCAGACGGCCTGTTTTTCACTTCAACCTCTGATATTTTTTTTTCAGTTTTACTATTTATTTTACATTTGTTAACAGGGCTAGTCTAACTGGATATAGTTCCATTTTCAGTAGAGGCCCAGATCATCTGAATAGTTCATTTGAATAGCTAGTTAAAGCTATTTTCTATTTTTCTAGCCTTTTGAGTAGATAGATTTTATATTGAATTGGTTAACTGAGAGCACTGATCTCACTATCTCACTGGACCTATTTCAGTCTCAGCCTGGATTAAATCTAATAGATACAGGACCTATACAGAGTGAATGACAAAATGCAGTTATATACAAAATGAATATCATAGTGGGCTTGAGGGTATAAAGGCAATAGATAATGCATGTAATTCTGTTGCCATTTATGTCCCCCCTCACCAGGCTCAACCAAGAGAAGGTCACGGTCATTTGTTTGTCAGGTGCCATAGTCCTGGACAACACGCACACACTTCTCCACAACACATACAAGTATGACTCTGTCATTGTCCATGTTGGTGTGAATGACTTGAGACGTACCTCCCTGGACTGTATGAAGAGAGACGTGCTTGAGCTCTGAGTATGTGTCCCAGGCAGGGTATGACCCTAGCCCTAAGCAGCCTCCTACCTTCACCAAAATTACCTACAGTATGAACAAAAAAATAATTGACTTTGACAATTTGCATAGTTTCTGGTGTCTTTCCAAGGAGATCCAGTATCTTTCTTCCTGGGATGACATGTTAACAGGCCTCGATCCTTTGCCAGAGATGGCCTGCACCTGTCACCTCTAGGATTCCGGATCCTAACCAAGGCTCATTGTACCTTTTTTACGCTATGTCCTGAAGACAAATCTTCCAACATAAAAGATCTGTCAAAATGCAAATTGACAGTCATGCTGCTTAATGCTAGGAGCCTTAACCTGAAAATGCACTCACTGTGGGGGCTCTCGTCGCACTGGAAGATGCTGATGTCTGTGCAGTCACAGAAACTTAGTTCAGGGCTGCAGAGAGCACCCCTGTCTTACCAGGCTATACCGCATTCCATGCATTCCAACCCCAAAATGAGGTTGGGAAGACTAAGGGTGGTGGAGTATGTCTTCATCAAGAACAGGCACACCTCCAGACTGGCTTGCCAACATGACGCACTGTAATTTCTTCAGGTGCAACTGACAGTTGTGAAGACACCCATCCAAGTTGTAGCCAGCTATAGACACCCCCCCCCCCCCGTGACTCTAGACTTCCATTCCTCCTACCTGGACCTACTTGACTTCATCAAGGTACCCCCTAACACTCTGATCCTTGGTGACTTCAACTACCCCGCCATAGACTGGGTGAACTATTCCTGCACTAATGCAGATTAAAAATGGAAAAACTAGCAGAACAATGGATTTTGATTTTCTTTATGCGGTTGTAATGATATGGCTAATGTAGCACAGCACATATTTTCAAGGCTCTCCTACACTCAGAGTAGTGCCAGTTGCATATACCCCTTTGCCATTGTCACTGACAGCGCTAGGGAAGCACATGCAGCCTTGCCACTTACACTTCACTTCTCATTCCCAATTTATGTTGCTGGAAATTGTTCACATTTTGTATGGTCTCTTAAGTTATCAGAGCACTACCCACGAATACTTTCAACACTTAGTTACTTAGTGAAAGAGTACAGTATCGAAAAAGTGGCATGTGCCAAGTTTTTAAAGCAAGTACCTGGAGAAGGCCCAAATGTTTTGAGGCCCGTCTCTCACCACAAAAGATTGAAGCAGTGGAGAGTAGCCAGAAGAGGGATGGACAGGGGAGGAATTAGTGCTAAAAGGGTAAGGGATGAGGCCTGATGATAGATCTTCCACTGACTGACTGGGTCTTTTTAAAAATTGACTTATCCCTTTTGCTAGTAGAGGGCTGATTAGAGGGCTGATGTTCTTCGTGTTTCACTGTTGCAGTCATTATATTTGAGTAATCCTGCTGGCAGGTTGCCCTCAGTCAGCCTGAATTCCAAAGTTCTGGGTCCTGCTTCGGCTGCTGTCGCCCCTTCCCTGACGTCAGGGGTATAAAAGATGCAGCCGACGCCATTTTCTTTAGTCTTTCTTGCTGCACGGTGCCCAAAGCAGAAGCAGTTCACAAATGCCGGTCGGCCGACTCGTGAGATTTTCATGTTCGAGTTTGATCCGAAGTCTTCAATAAAGCTAAGTACCCTGTTGGGGAAACTTTTTTCTTGTTCCAGACCGATGTCAGTAAAAGTAAATAATTGTATTTGTATACTGTATTCCTTGCCTAGGCCCTGATGACGACGTTGCTGGTTGTCTGTTTTTGTGCTAGATTTAACCAACGCACTATTAAGCGTCGGTATGATTTTGCTTTAAACTGTTTTGGACGCAGGTTTAATTATCCAGAAATGTCGTCTGATAGCCATCCGACTACCGGAGTTCACAAAAAACGCAAAGAAAAGGAGAGAGGCAATCGAGGCCCAAAACCGATGCCGAAGCTTCTCCTAAGGCAGTCGCCAATTCTCGGTGAAGCGCTTTTGCAGCCCCTGACGCCCGCTACTTTAGAGTCACAGGCCGCTACATGAAGTCGGCCATGCTGCTGGAAACTCAAGGTATTTGGAGCCTCTGATACTATTACTTCAGATGGGTCCGGAGCCGCTAAGCAGGCACCAGCTTCTGAGGGTGTATTCAGACCTAAACATCTTTACATTAAACCAACCTCAGCTTCAAAGGCAAAGACTAAAGCACCTTCTAAAGCAAAGAAACAAACTCAAGAGCCACGTGGACAGGCCTCTATGCCAAAAACCAGATGTTCAGAATGGCCGAAGACTTAATTACCTTGATCAGGGGTTCCCATCCCCCTCCTGATAAGAGGCCTAGGCAAGAGACTGACTATGAATCTTCAAGTCAGGTTTCTATTTCTTCTGGTTCCTCTTCTGATCAGGAATATTCTCTTCCCCCCTATGAGGATTCTGATGCTAAAGAATCTATACCTTCAGCTTCTCGTCCAGAGGACTATTCTTTTGGGGAAACCTTGCATACCTTGAGGGAGCATTTCCACTGGGAGAGCCAAGATTTTTCAGAATCTAAAAAGAGGCTCGGGGATTTCCTTTTACTACCTCAACACAGGCCACTAGCCATTCCACCTGTTAGTTATTGTAGATGATGTGTTTTCAGAGTCTAGTCTTACCCCTGACTCCTTGCCTCCAGCTCCTGTTAAGCCTGACAGATATTACAGAGTTCCTGACTCTCATAAATTCCTTTTTAAAAACCCTGCTGCAGACCCAGAAACTATTTCACAGGGTCCCAGAGGAGTTAAGGCTTCCACTGCAAAAAATCCTACCCCCTCTGACAGAGATTCTAGGGCACTGGATAGAATGGGAAAAAAGATTTACACATCTGCTACCTTGGCTATAAGGGCCTTAAACTGTCAGTTTCATATGCTCAAATATCACCAACATGTCATAGCATTGCTTAAACAGAAAATGTTATTAAACTCTGAATGTGCAGAAAACAAGGAAATGCAGGATTTATTGCATGCAGCTGAACAAGTTGGAAAGCATACTTTGCAATGTGGTTTTGATTCTTTGGAGGCCTCCTGCAGGGCCGCAGTTACGGGCTCTGTAATTAGGAGGCATGCTTGGTTAAAGGAACAAAATCTGCCTGATCATGTCAAAGTTAAATTATTAGCTGCACCTTTACAGCATGATACTTTGTTTGGTGTTAAGGCAGAGGAGGTGTTAAAGAAAATGGAGGACAAAGCTAAATCTATGCAAACTGTCAAAGATTTTTTACAAGTACAGCCACCTAGGTTTAGTAGACACTGGCCTACAAAGAATTGGTCCTTTCCTGTGTCAGACAGATCTCAAAGGGGCAGATCCAGATGCCCTAGAGGCAGATCCCAGGTGCAAGGTTCCTGCAGGTCAAAGCAATGGGGTGCTTCTACCTCCAAAGTTGGAGAAGACAAATCGCAACCATACAGGAAACAGTCCCAATGACTTCCCCCTGCCTGCACCAAGCACTTATCTTCTGGCAGCACCCTTAGGGGGAAAATTAGCACTTTTTTCTCAAAATTGGCACATTATAACCCAGGACAAGTGGGTTCTAAATATCGTGTCACAAGGGTACAAGTTCCATTTCCATACCCTGTCAAAAGCAAACGGCTGGCCAGATCTGCCAAAAAATCAATGGGCAGAGGCACAAAAACAAGTCTCATCCCTCATGGACATGGGGGCATTCAACAAGTACCAGAGCAAGAGCAGGGACAAGGATTTTACTCAAGACTGTTCTTGGTACCCAGAAAGGACAAGACCTGGAGACCATTACTGGACCTATCTATTTTGAACACATTGCTGGATATACCAAAATTCAAGATGATGATTTTGCAGCAGCTTCTGCCCATGCTGGACAAGAACGCTTGGCTGGTGACTCTAGACCTAAAAGAGGCATACCTGCATGTCCCAGTCAGACAATTATGCAGAAGATACCTCAGATTCAAGGCTGGCTCAATGCATTACCAATTCTCTGCACTGCCCTTTGGCTTATCTACTGCGCCCAGGGTCTTTACAAAGTGTCTGGCACCAGTAATTGCATTCTGCAGGCAAAGAGGAATACAGATGTATCCTTACTTGGACGACTGTCCTAATTCAAGCAGAGAACAAGGACATTCTTCTAAAGCATCTGGCATTTGTGAAAAAACTTCTAACATGCCTAGTGTACACAGTCAATGAAAAGAAATCAAAACTAGTACCCTCTCAAGAGATAATATTCCTGGGTGCAAGCTTAAATACAACTGCCCAGATGGCTTATCTCATGCCAGACAAACAAAGGCAGCTGACTACCTATTTCAAAATGTTGGTAACAAAGGCCCAGTTATCTGCAAGAAAAATTTTGCTGGCTTTGGGCTTCATGGCATCCTGCATCCTACTAATTCCATATGCAAGACTGCATATGAGGAAACTTCAATGGTACCTAAAAAGTGTTTGGACTTGACATTGCCACAGCCTGGAAACAATGATTACTCTCATTCCCTGCCTACAACAGGAGTTTCGATGGTGTGCAAAGGCTTGTCACCAAAACAAGGGACAGCCATTCACATTACCCCCAGCCAGGCAGACACTAACAGATGCATCAGATTATGCCTGATGGGCCCACATGGCAGGAAGATGCATTCAGGGCACATGGTCCTCAACCCAAATGCATCTACATATCAATCAAAAAGAGATGCTAGCTGTTCAGAATGCCCTTGACAGCCTTCCAGGACCTACTTCATCCAGGACAACTACTGATAAAGACAGACAACACCACAGTCATGTGGTATATAAACAAGCAGGGACACACATTCTTACCCCCTTTGCAGACTAGCCATGACTTTGTGGGACACAGCATTAACTTACCAAGTACATCTGCAGGCACAATTCCTGCCAGGAAGGAAAAATACTCTGGCAGACGAACTAAGCAGAAATCTCATGGATCCCCACGAGTGGCAGCTGGATCCATAAGTCTTCAGCATGATAACAAGGAAATGGGGATGCCCGGACATAGATCTATTTGCCTCCCCTCACAACTACCAACTAAAAAGATTCTGCAGAAGGACTTATCACAGACAAGCATGGCAAGTGGACGCCCTATCTTTCAGCTGGAAAAACCTATCAGTATATGCCTTTCCCCCACTGCCTCTCCTCCCCAAGGTACTCCTAAAGGTCAGATAGGAGAAGCCAAAAATGATACTGATTGCCCCAGACTGGCCACGCCAGTACTGGTTTCCAATCCTACAGAACTTGTCTCAATGCCCAGCTTGGACCTTACCTCAAATACCTCATCTACTGTCTCAGCAAAACAATCAGATCCTGCACAGCCAACTCAGGACTTTAAACCTGGCAGCATGGCGGATAATGTAGTCATACAAAACACACCTCTCAGTAAAGCTGTGATGGATGTCATTTTGGAGGCCAGAAGGCCTAGTACTAGAATATCTTATGCTGGAAAATGGAAGAGATTCTGTGCTTGGAACCAGGCACAAGGGACTGATACATCTGTGCCAAATATTCCTCATCATTTGCAATACTTAACTGAGATGCTGGACAAAGGCCTATCTCTTTCATCTATTAAAATTCATGCATCTGCCATTTCGGCTCATTACAATACAGAGCCACCAATCTTTTCTCATCCCTTAATAAAACAGTACCTTAGAGGAGCCAAAAATTTAAGGCCTCCAAGGAAATCACCAATGCCTGCATGGGACCTCAACTGTGTCTTGGTAAAACTCACCCTGCCTCCTTTTGAGCCAGCTGCTCCTGCTGATATAAAGTTTTTATCGTGGAAAACAGCTCTGCTCCTAGCAATAACTTCTGCAAGACGAGTTTCAGAGCTACAGGCACTCATGACTGGAACCTTTTATCATTTTTTATTCAGTCAGTCTCTCTGAGGACAAACCCAACATTTATGCCTAAGGTGGTGTCCAGTGTGGCTCTTAACCAAACTATTCATCTGCCAACTTTTTATCCAAATCCACAGAACAAGGGGGAGCGAATTCTGCTTTCTTTGGACATACACAGGCAGCTTAGATTCTACTTGGACAGAACCAAACTTTTCAGAAAGAGCAATTACTAGAGGCGTATGCTGCAGGATCACAAGGAAAGGCCATCTCAAAGCAGACTATTTCAAAGCGGATAGGCCACTGCATTCGTTTCTGCTTCTTGCACCATGGCAAGCCAGTGCCTAAGGGCATTAGGCCACATTCAACCAGAGCTGCAGCCCCTTCAGCAGCCTTTCTCAGGGGAGTACCAACCAAGGACATTTTAGAGGCTGCTACTTGGAGTTCAGTGCACACCTTTACAAAGCATTATCATCTGCCACTCTATTCTAAATCCAGGGCAGGGTTTGCCACTGCAGTTCTGCAGGGCCTCATAGCCGCTCCTAATGCTGTTTAGCTCCAGCCTCCCATCCATAGCTTTGGGACTCTACCCAAATGTAATGACTGCAACAGTGAAACACGAAGAACATGGTACAGTTGTGTACACTTACCATAAATGTAGATGTTCGAGTGTATTCACTGTTGCAGTCCAGGATACCCACCTGCCATCCCCCTCCCCCTTTCTTCTGATGGAACCTATCTTTCCTTCTCTGATTTATACAACCTATGTGGTTTATTTGCTTGTAGATGAAGGTAAAGGTTATACTGGTGCATTATGTATATATATATATATATATATAAGTATATGTATATGTATATATATATATATATATATATATATATATATATATATATATATATCCATTTTGGCTACCCTTTTAGGGGGCACCTGACATCTGGGGCAAGAAAAACTAAAGAAAATGGCGTTGGCCGCATCTTTTATACCCCTGACGACCTGACGTCAGGGAAGGGGCGACAGCAGCTGACGCAGGACCCAGGACTTTGGAATTCAGGCCGACTGAGGGCAACCTGCCAGCAGGATTACCCTAATGTAATGACTACAACAGTGAATACACTCTAACATCTACATTTATGGTAAGTGTACACAACTGCACTTTCTCGGGCAGGGAGTGGTTAGTCTTGCAAATTGTGGCAAGAGAGGCACTCAGCCAGTGGATGCCTGTGGTGGTAAATCCCAGTTTCTGAACCCACTTTCTGCACGCAGATGTCAAACTAGCTTGCCACATGAGGCAGACTGTCTTCCAGCAGTAGCTGTGTGGTAAAATTTGAGCCTGAGGTTTTTTACCATCCAACCACACCCACATTTAAGCACTGTTTCATGATAGAGTTAGGACAGTAGTCTATCTTAGTCCACTTATGAAGCCCCATAGTTGGAACAAACTTGATATCATCATAGTAATTATTCAGTCTTGTCTTAAGGTTAACTAATGTCCGTCTTCAATCTCATTATGTAGTTTTTCAGTGTTTAACTACCGTTTCACAAAACTAGGTACTTTTACCCATGTCAGAGTATCTATTAAGTCTGAATATCTTAAACCCTTGTAAACGTAAGAATTCAAAAGTAAAGGTACCTCTGCTACTCATTAAGCAGCATATTCTTCTCTCCACTTAATCTCATGTAGGACAAGGTGTGCAAATTTAACACCGAGCTTATCTAAATAAGATGTACTCCCAAGAGAGTAAAGTCTTTTTAGTGTCACAATTGAATGTGTTCTAAAATGTAATTGCAGGATTTAGGCTTGATTTACCAAAATGGGCACCTACACTATGACTTTGTACAAGTTTAACAATTAAAGGGAGGACATTCTTTCCTGATTTAGTGCATCTTTTAATACATGTCAATGTTTTAGAGCACCAGTTTCACAACTCCATGACTTAACTGGTAAAGTTAAATTTATTGTCCATCCAAGTGCTCAAATCTCATTTAAAGATATTTCCTGTTCATAGGAATCATAGGAGGTTACTAGGCTAATGACCATAGAGCCTTTTTAAGCCTAGGCATTCATGCCCCAATCTTTCCCAGTTGTCTGTGCCCACTGGCTGGAATGGTATTGGTATCTGCCTGTGCTTTAGGGCATCTCCTGCCCATAAGGGCTACGTACGACAAGCCAGTGGTGATTTTTCAATTTCCCTTCTATTGGTTCAAATTGCATTTGAATAGGGTCAGGGAAGAGATGCGTTTCAGATGATGGAGATGGAGTTTACTCTTTCTCTGGAGCAGACCCAAGACACACCTGCCCCTCCAACATATTTTTTTTTCATGTCACAGATCAGGTTTAGATCATTGCATTGGCTAATTCTATTTCTGTTTGTTTTGCAAATGTGTGGGAGATCATCAGGGTTGGACAAAAAAAAACCCTTTGTAGGTCAGACATAGATTGCCCTTCAGTAGACTGTAGGAGACTGAGGACAAGGGACAGGACTTCAAGGTGGTCCGTATAGGACATATTTACACCTTGTATTCTTTTAATGAGGAACATCTAAAAGAATGCAAGGTGTAATTTACTGTGTGTGTGTGTATATATATATATATATATATATATATATATACATACACTCACAAGCTTAAAATCTCCAAAGGTCATAGCTGATGTACTTCATATCCATTTCTATTTAATTTAATTTGACTCCTGTCTGAAGTTTATGTAAAATATCCTGAATTAAGGGAGCATCATTTGTGTTGGTAATAATCTTACCAGTCTTCAGATCGCCTGCCTAATTATTACAAAAGATACCCTTATAGAAATTCCTATCCCAAGGTACAAATTAAACAGAAGACCAAGGGGCAAACCCTGTGGTACATCTTCATTAGAAGTTGAGGAGCCGTCTCTGCTTCCCATGCCTGGTGCTGCTGAGGGGCATCTTTGAGGCATTGATGTTTTGGATACTCCTGACACCTTTGGGAAATTACTAAGCTGATGCATGACCATCTACTTTGAAAATCTAGTTTGAGGCAGCTGTGGTTCATATGCAGGCCTTTAATTGTCTAGCAGTGCTTGTAGTGGGTGCCTGCTGTATTTTTAGTACTTTTTTTGGAGTATTTTCTTTTTTCTCTCACCTGCTTAGTTTTGCATGTGCGTTCATGTGCGTCTGCCTGCCATTTATGTATTTTCTTTCCTGTTGTAGAGCTAAGGGATCTTTAGATTGTAACGGGAATACTAAGAGCAGGGGTGTCCAACCTTTTTGCTAAGGGGGCCATGTACCAAATGTGGCGGGGCTTCGGGAGGCTGCATTACCATATATAGAAAACATGTGGGTTGTATACCCACCACAGTCAAATTGTCATAAGATACTTTGTTACGGTTCCTTTCTGGATAGATAAGATCAGTTATGGCAAGAGAAAATTTTGCATAAAAATGAGAATTTAGTATGGTCAGCTATGAAAGGAGTAGAGAAACATAGAAAGATTTGTACAGATTATTGGAACCGTGGCTGAAAGATGGAAACTGGAAAGGTCTGAACATAGACACTTTGGAACAAATGACAGAGGCAGGTGAATGAAGGGAGGACTGACTAGGGCTGAAGGTGATTAGAATGAGAGGTAACAGGTGTATGGTGGTGCTGGCTGTTAAAATGAGATTATTTACAAGAATGGTTAAGGTATGTGTAAAAGTCACTGAATGGTTGCCTGAGATAAAGGGCAATCATTTTAGACCTGAAAAGCTGAAGGAAAAGGCAACTAGAAAGCTGACTGACATGCGCATTAAAGAAATTGAGAATATGAGACAGGAGAAAAATTAAGTCAAACAAGATCTTGCCTGTGAACACATTAAAATGGCCAAGACCTCTAACTTTCAGAGAAGAACAATGCTGAAATCTAAAGCTGCAGAACCAAATGAAAAAAGGATGTTGTTGAATAGTATTAAGCACTGCTGGTTGCAGCCTCATTCCTTTTGTATATTGTTGCTGGCTGTGGCAAAGGACTTGGAAGATTGAATGTAATTTGTTGCTCTTGCTGTTGTCATAGATACGCAAGCTTAAAGTGGTTCATTCAGAGCATGAGCTATTTGAAAGGTGGACTTGTGTTTAGGTGCTAGAGGGATGTGCAAGTATATGAATAATGGAAGGTGTGCTTTGTTTCTTTTGTAACCAACACTTGTACATTTTCAATTTTTGGAGGGACCCAAGAGAGAGGAGACGACAAATGATGTAGAGAAAAGCAAACCGAAATGTGTGATATCTGTATTACATTTATCATGTCGTAAAGTTGGCATCTTATAAAATAGAACAAAGAAAAAAAAAGGTTGTGTAATTTAAATGTTAAGTGGAGTAAGATGCCGTTATGTACAAGACAAAGATCATATTTATAAAATGATTTAAAAACAAATGACATTTAAGCACACGACTGGAAGGGAAGAGTGGATGAAATACATACATTACTAAATTTAAAAATGACAATATTGCAGAATAAAGAATATGAGCAAAGTGTAACTAGATTCACCTGAAAATGAAAGTCAAGAGTTTGGGGGAGGGGGCAGAGAGCAGGGAGAAGGACTGAAGATAGAAACAGTATCTAGAGTAGTAGCAGCTGGTGAGTTAAGGCTAAGGTTTACTTTGCTTTCTTTGCTGTCATTTGATATGAATTATATCTTGGTTGCATGTTCACAGTGGAAGAATAAAGTAAAGGAGCAGCATTATTATGGGGTATCGTTGTAATGTTTACAAGTAGCACAGATGTTGAGGTTTAATAAAGTAGACTTTGACTGCCAATTTTGAAAGTAGAGAAATGAAATGTGGCTCTTAGTTAATTTGGGCATTTTACTCCATCCCGTTGCTAGGTAAAGAATTGCATGCCAGGGACCAGTCTTTGAGATAGATCTGCTGATGTTTACTAAGTATTGGTTGTCTGGCCGCGATGTGCCACGTCAGTAAGACATGTAATGTTGGGCAAGGTTGGCTAAGTAGTAGGTTTTGGACAAACGTTTATAAGAAGCCAAGAATAGTTTCATTTAGTTTAACTGTTTAATTCCCATACAGTGGTTGGTATTTCTTATGAGACTTGCTGCAAGATTGTGCTGGTTTCAGTGTGGGTGGTACAAAGTACTAACTTCTTAGGATTAATGATAGTGTGAATACTGTGTTGGATATTTGTTCTTAGACTTGCTTAAATGTTTTTAATTTTCTTGATGCATTTATGTGGATAATGTTTTTGTCAATTTTCCTTGTATTGGGGAATTGGTGGCAGTTCTTTGTAGTGTTTGTGTGTGGCGGGGGTGTTTAAATTGTTGACATGATAATGGCAGTTAAGTTTGTCATATGTAATTACCAGGTGTTTCCATGTTTGTACTGTCTTGTTTGGTACTTCACATTGTTGGAGTGTGTTGCTAAGAAGTATGTTACTGTAGTTTGTGAAATATCTAGAATTGATTTTCTGTCTGATATGAGTCGGAACTGTTCTTGAGCTTGGAGATAAGAGCTTGCAGATTTCTCGCTGAATGTAGTAAAGTTGAGTCATATGAGTGTTGTGTAGTTTAAATTGCATTTGTGTGGAAGTGCATTTCATTGGTAAATATTTTGAATAGTAGGAGCCCAGGTATGGATCCTTAAAATATTTCAGCATTTGCCATTTAGGAGTGGGAGGTTTTGTTTAGCCACAGAACTACTTGAGATGTAATCTATAAGGTAGTTTGTAAACTAGAGTAGAACAGTTGTAGAGTATGCCAGGTTTTGTACTGCTGCAAATTAGGAGGCCTTAGCAAAGTCTAAGAACACTGTGACAGAAATGGTCAAGAAGCTCTCTGAACAGGGCTTGTTTCTGAACACTTGATCACACTGAAGTTCTTCGAGTTTCACTGTTGCAGTCATTAAATTTGGGTAATCTGCTGGCAGGTTGCCCTCAGTCGGCCTGAATTCCAAAGTCTTGGGTCCTGCGTCGGTTGCTGTCTCCTCTTCATGACGTCAGGTCGTCAGGGGTATAAAACAAGCAGCCAACGCCATTTTCTTTAGTCTTTCTTGACGCGCGGTGTCGAAGCAGAAGCATTTCGCAAATGCCGGTCTGACTCCTGAAATATTCGAGTTTGAGTTTCAGAACCGAAGTCTTCACTAAAGCGAAGTACCCCATTGGGGAAACTTTTTTTTTGCTCCACACTGATGTCAGAAAAAGTTAATTGTATTACTTGAGGGAAGCAAATACTTCATAAGGATTTCCATTTATACTGTATTCCTTGCCTAGGCCCTGATCACAATGTGCCTGGCTGTCGGTTTTGTGCTAGATTTAACCAACACACTATTAAGCGTCTGTATATTTTTGCTTTGGAAATGGATTTAACTACCCAGAAATGTCGTCGGATAGCAATCCGACTACCGGAGTGCATAAAAAACGCAAAGAAAAGGACAGAGAGACAGTCAAGGTCCAAAACCGATGAAGCTTCTCCTAAGCCGTTCGCCGGTACTCTAAGGTGCCTTTGTAGCCCCAGATACCCACTACTTTAGAGGCACAGGCCCCTACCAACACCCATGTGGAGTCCGGTATACCGCGAGTTACTCAAAGTATTGGACCCACAGATGTATCTCCCTCGGGTGGGTCCGGAGCCGCTGAGCAGGCACCGGCTTCTGAGGGTGTTTTCAGGCCTCAACATCTTTATATCAAATCAACGACCGCTGCAAAACCAAAGACTAAAGCAACTTCTAAAACTAAAAAACCAACGCATGAGCCACGTACTCAGGCCTCTATGCCTAAAAAACAGATGATCAAAATGGCCGAAGACCTTATTACCTTGATCAGGGGTTCCCATCCCCCTCCAGATAAGAGGCCTAGGCAAGACACTGATTATGAATCTTCAGATCAGGTTTCTATTTCTTCTGATTCCTCTTCTGATCAGGAATCGTCTATTCCTCCCTATGAGAATTTTGATGCAGAGGAATCTGTACCATCTGCATCACCTCCTGAGGATTATTCATATAGAGAAAACTTGCATACTTTGAGGGAGCATTTTCACTGAGTGAGTCAAGATTTCTCAGAATCAAAAAAGAGGCTCAGGGATTTCCTTCTCCCTCAGCACAGGCCTTTAGCTAATACCCCCTGTTTTAGACATTGTGGATGATGTGTTTTTGGAGTCAAGCTTGACCCCTGACTCCTTACCTCTGGTTCCCAACAAGCCTGACAGGTATTACAGGGTCCCTGACGAGCCTGACCGATATTACAGGGTCCCTGACTCTCTCAAATTTTTATTTAGAAACCCTGCTGCTGATCCTGAAACTATTTCACAGGGTCCAAAGGGAGTTAAGGCCTCAACAGCAAAAAAATCCTACCCCCTCTGACAGATTCAAGGGCACTGGATAGATGGGGGAAAAAAGGTTTATACATCTGCAACCTTGGCAATTAGGGCCTTAAACTGCCAGTTTCATATGCTCAAGTATCAACAACATGTTATGGGATTGCTGAAACAGGAAATGATGTTGATTTCTGAATGTGCAGAAAATAAAGAATTGCAGGAATTATTGCATGCAGCTGAACAGGTTGGAAAGCATACTTTGCAATGTGGTTTTGATTCCTTAGAGGCCTCCTGCAGGGCCGCAGTTACTGTATCTGTGATTAGGAGGCATGCCTGGCTAAAGGAACAACATTTGCCTGATCATGTTAAAGCTAAATTACTAGACTCACCTTTACAGCATGCTACTCTGTTTGGTATTAAGGCAAAAGAGGTTTTAAAGAAAATGGAAGACAAAGCTAAGTCTATGCAAACTGTAAAAGACTTCTTACAAGTACAGCCACCAAGATTCAGTAGACACTGGCCTACAAAAAATTGATCCTTTCCTGTGTCAGACAGAACTCAAAGGGGCAAATCCAGACACCCTAAGGGTTCCAGATAACCATCCTCAAGATTCATACAGGTCAAAGCAATGGGGCGCTTCCACCTCCAAATCTGGAGGAGATAAAGTGCAAACCTACAGAAAACAGTCCCAATGACTTCCCTCTGCCTTCACCAAACACTTATCTTTTGGTAGCATCCTTAGGGGGAAAATTAGCACTTTTTGCCCAAAATTGGCAGTTAATAACCCAGGACAAAGTGGGTGCTAAACATAGTGTCACTGGGATACAGATTCCATTTCCATACTCTGCCAAGGGCAAACGGTTGGCCAGATCTGCCAAAAAATCAATGGGCAGAGGCACAGAAACAGGTTACATCCCTCATGGATATGGGGGGCATTCAGCCAGTACCACAACAGGAAAAAGGACAAGGTTTTTACTCAACTGTTCTTGGTACCTTGAAAGGACAAGGCCTGGCGGCCAATACTGGTCTTATTGATTTTGAACACATACCTGGACATTCCAAAATTCAAAATGCTGACTTTACAGCATCTTCTGCCCATGCTGGGCAAGAATGCTTGGCTGGTGACATTAGACCTAAAAGAGGCATACCTGCATGTCCCAGTAAGGCAATTGTGCAGAAGGTACCTCTGATTCAAGGCTGGCTCAATGCATTAACAATTCTCTGCACTGCCCTTTGGCGTATCTACTGCACCCAGGGCACTTTACAAAGTGCCTGGCACCAGTAATTGCATTTTGCAGACAAAGAAGTATTTCAAAGAAGTATTCAAATATATCCTTACTTGACGACTGTCTCATTCAAGCAGAGAAAAAGGACATTCTTCTTAAACACCTGGCATTTGTGAAAAGGCTGCTAACATGCCTAGGGTACATAATAAACGAAAAGAAATCACAGCTGGTACCCTCTCAAAAGATAACATTCCTGGGTGCAAGCTTGAATACAACTGCCCAGATGGCTTACCTCACACCAGACAAGCAAAGGCAACTGACTGCTTACTTCAAACTGATGGCAACAAAAACCCAGTCTTCTGCAAGATAAACTCTGCAGGCTTTGGGCTTCATGGCATCCTGCATCCTATTGATTCCATATGCAAGACTGCATATGAGGAAACTTCAGTGGTACCTCAAAAGTTTATGGAGTCAACATTGTCACAGTCTGGAAACAATGATTCCTCTCATTCCCTGCCTACAACAGGAGTTTCTACGGTGGGCAAAGGCATGTCACCAAAACATGGGACGGGCCTTCACTCTACCCCTTGCCAGCCAACCCTTAACAATAGACTCATCAGATTATGCCTGGGGGGCCCACATGGTGGGAAGATGCATTCAGGGCATATGGGCCCCAAAACAAATGCATCTACGTATCAACCAGAAAGAGATGCTAGCTGTTCAAAATGCCCTCAGCTTTCAAGAATTTACTTCATCCAGGACAACTACTGATAAAGATGGACAACACCACAGTCATGTGGTATATAAACAAGCAGGGGGGCATGCACTCATACCCCTTTTGCAGATTAGCCATGGCACTGTGGGACACAGCTTTGACTTACCAAATACATCTTCAAGCTCAATTCCTGCCAGGAAAACAAAATACTCTGGCAGACGATTTAAGCAGAAACCTTATGCATCCTCATGAGTGGAAACTAGATCCACAAGTCTTCAGCATGATAACAAAGAAATGGGGGAGCCCAGACATCTGTTTGCCTCCCCTCAAAATTATCAGTTTGAAAGATTTTGCCCAAGGACTTATCACAGACAAGCATGGGAAGTGGACGCCCTGTCCTTCAGTTGGAAAAACCCATCAGTTTACGCCTTTCCTCCACTGCCTGTTTTTCCCAAGGTCCTCCTAAAAGTCAGACAAGAGAAACCAAAGATGATACTAATTGCTCCGGACTGGCCCTGCCAATACTGGTACCCAATCCTAAGAAACTTGTCTCAATACCCAGCTTGGACCTTATCTCAAAGACCTCAACTACTGTCCCAGCAAAACAATCCGATCCTGCACAATCCACTCCAGACACTGTACCTGGCAGCTTGGCTGATCATGTAGTTATACAAACAACACCTCTCAGTAAAGCTGTGATGGATGTCATTTTGGAAGCCAGAAGACCTATTACTAGAAAATCTTATGCTGATAAATGGAAGAGATTCTATGCTTGGAATCCAGCACAAGGAACGGATACAGCAGAACCAAATATTCCTCAGATATTACAATACTTGACTGAGATGCTTAACAAAGGCCTATCTTTCTCATCGATTAAAATCCATGCCTCTGCTGTTTCGGCTCATTACAATACAGAGCCACCAATCTTTTCTCATCCTTTACTAAAGAAGTATCTTAAAGGAACCAGAAATTTAAGGCCTCCTAGAAGATCACCAATACCTGAATGGGACCTCCGTTATGTGTTGAAAAAGCTCACCCTGCCTCCATTTGAACCAGCTGCTATTGCTGATATAAAGTTTTATCATGGAAAACAGCTGTACAGCTAGCAATTACTTCAGCACGAAGAGTCCCAGAACTACAGGCCCTCATGGCTGTGGAGCCTTTTATCATATTTTACCCAGACAAGGGGGCCTCTGAGGACAAATCCAACATTTATGCCTACGGTGGTTTCCAGGGTGGCTCCTAACCAAACTATTCATCTGCCAACCTTTTATCCAAATCCACAGAACAAGGGGGAGAGAATTTTGCATTCCTTGCATGTACACAGACAGCTAAGATTCTACTTGAGCAGGACTAAAGCTCTAAGAAAAACCGAGCAATTACTAGTGACATATGCTGCAGGATCAGAAGGAAAGGCTATTTCAAAGCAGACTGTTTTCAAAGTGTATAAGCCACTACATTCGTTTCTGCTACTTACACCATGGTAAACCTGTACCCAAGGGCATTAGGTCTCATTCCACCAGAGCTGCAACTACTTCAGCAGCCTTTCTAAGAGGAGTACCAACCAAAGATATTCTAGAGGCTGCTGCTTGGAGTTCTGTTCACACCTTTACAAAGCATTATCATTTGCCTCTCAACTCTAAGTCCAGGGCAGGCTTTGCCACTGCAGTTCTGCAGGGCCTTATAACCGCACCTATTGCTGTTTAGCTCCAGCCTCCCAACCATAGCTTTGGGATTCTACCCAAATGTAATGAGTGCAACAGTGAAACACGAAGAACATAGTACAATTGTATACACTTACCATAAATGTTGATGTTCGAGTGTATTCACTGTTGCAGTCCAGGTTACCCCCGCCATCCCCCTTTTCATTCTAGAGTTTATCTTTCCTTCTCTATCTTCTACAACCTATGTGGTGCATTTGCTTGTAGATGAAGGTAAAGTTTATATTGATGCATGTATATATATTTTTGCTAACTTTATGGGGGCATCTGACATCTAGGGCAAGAAAACTAAAGAAAATGGCGTTGTCTGCTTGTTTTATACCCCTGATGTCATGGAAGAGGAGACTGCAACCGACGCAGGACCCAAGACTTTGGAATTCAGGCTGACTGAGGGCAACCTGCCAGCAGATTATCCAAATGTAATGACTGCAACAGTGAATACTCGAACATCTACATATATGGTAAGTGTACACAACTGTACTTTGAGTTGCATAAATCTGGTAGTGGTTTGTGGATGGCTATCATTATTTTCATGAGTTTTTAAGGCAAGGGGTGGAGAAGTTGCAAGGTCTTTTCCATATTGCCCTCACTAGCTTATAACTATGGGCAGTTTTGAGTCTCGACCCTAGACTTAAATCCATGTTGCATTTATGTATTCGACTTTTGTTCCAGCAGGTGGTCTGTAAGTTTGTATATTTGTATTCAAGAATTTTGGACAGTGACATATGTGTAGCTGTTTGTGACTGCCTTTGGTAACTACCCTTATGAAGCATTACACTCTTGCCTTGTATATGCAATTCTTGGAGTGAGCCTTCTCTCAGGCTTCAGTTTTATTCTAGACAGTGGTGCTGCATTGAATGGAGCTTATTTCTGTTAGTCTGACAGTAGTTTATCTAGGGTAGAAGAGCAATGCTCTTTATCATTTTTATTCACTAATGCTAATAAGATGGGTTTGAAGTTCAAAGAGTTGGAGGGTGTTTGGATGTAATTGATTGTAGTAGGGTCCTGATAGGTAGAGAGCTTTACTGCTATAGAGTGGAATAATGTTTGCAACCTTTTGGCTGTATTATCTGGCATTAATAAGCCCCTGACTCGCTACATTAGGATTTCTAAGCAGTTTATTTCAGAAATCCGGTGGAGTAATTTAGCTTGTTGTGGGTTGCTGAAATGTTTTTATTTGGCTGTTGACATTTCTTTACTTAGTGATGGAGTTGACATTGGTGTCTTGTTTGTATTCCTTCCATGCACATCTCTCGCGTCACTCCAAGGCAGAATGTTGTACCCTCATTCCTGCATCAAGGAAGAGTACTTGTTCAACAGGTTTAGAAGAAGGAAGTTAATGGTGTGTAATGTTGAGTTAGTAACATGAACCTGGTCAAGGCAACTCCAGTTTACCAGGGTGGTGTCTTTTGTGACATCTTTTAAATTGCTTGTGAGGTTATGTATACATATGAATAGTGGAGTGCCTGGTAATGGTTTGCGTTTCCATATGGTGAATGTAGCAGGATGTTTACTAAGGTGATCTGTTAGGTTGCAGCTGTGTTTGATTATTTGATCAGAACCCAGCCTCTGAGCGCTATTATGCTGGTGGGTGAATTAAAACAAGGTATTTGTCTTGTTTGCTCCAAGGAATATTAACATCTTGTAGGAGAAAATTTTTGCAGTTGTCCTAGAACTGTTATATTGCTGTGGAAGTAGTTTCTTTGGATCCATGGGTCTTTGGTGTATACAACCAATGTGTAGACGTTTTGGCATGGACTTTTAGCTTTTAGTAGTATGGCTTCTCTCCCAATTTTTTTTTGTTGGTGATTTTAGTTTAGGCTTGATAATGGATTTGGCTAATGTATGATAAATCGTACTTGTCGTGTTTTCGGAACAATCAGTACATCTCTCCCTCCTTTAAGACAAATCCATCTGGTTGACTGACAGGGACAATAAATCTATATTGTGTCCTCTGATTACTATTATCCCCAAAATCTCAGTACCCTCAACCTTTATTTGAGCTGTTCATCACTTCCAGCATCTTGGGTGTTCATGTGCAATTCAGCAGCAGACTAATGGCCATTCAGTTTCTCTCTGTCTAGTTCTCAAGAACTGCATGCAGTGTTTAATATACTGGCAGAATGACATCTGCTTGCCTTGTGTACATCCATTTTTTTTGCATATAATCCTGCATATTTTCTTTTAAGATTTCTCACAATGCAGGCAGGACTGAGTCAGTATTTATTCATTCTGCTCTGGTTCCACTGCTGTTAGTTTGTGGCCTCTCCAAGAGGTGCACAGTTTTAGCACTTTTGCTATTAAATCCTAGCTGTTGTCTGCCCACTGTGCTCTCTTTGCCACATGTTGATGCTTAGTTTGCTCATGTCTAGTACATCTGTTGCACAACTTATTAGGTTGAACCAATACTGATCATTACTGAAGCAGTGTTGTTCAGAGAGCAGTTTTTGTGACTGGACCTCAAGCACATATTTTTCTTCATTTGGTGTCAGTGGGGCAAAGTGAAGGATGAGATTTGAATTGGAGTCTACGAGATGAGTTGAGCAGCAATGAAAAGCACCAAGAAGGGCGATTCTGGTAGAACTCTTATGCAGAGTTTGATGAAGAAAATTCTCTTACAACCACCTCATTAACAGTTGTTTAAAAGTGTATGCAATATAATTTTTGATTTGTAGAAGGCAAATGCTCCCAAAACCACCTCTGGTGAAATAGGTGTTGAAAATATTGTAACAACTGTAGAAATGGCTAAACTTCTGGAACAGTTGGTGGACAGCAGTTCTGCTAGTATAGATGAGGAGGACACGGACATGGCAATGTTTAATGTATTCCAGGAACATTCATTACAAACTTGTTTTGCTGATGTTTAAAAAATTATGGCATTATGGGGAATTGATGGCAAGGAGGTGGATAATACTCAAGTTTGTAAACGCGCAGACACCGTCTCCACATTGAAACATGAATGGAGTTGAGGGAAGAGTTTGTGAATTTTGTTGTGGATCAGGCAGTGGCTGGATATAAACTGGCTGAGATGTATGGTAATGTGTATTATAGGAGTTCCAGACAGATTAGAAGATCTGAAAAGTGTTGAGTGCATGAAAACTTAGATGGCAGCTTGTACTGGAGTTTGTGGACGATCAGATTGTAAAACCTTATTGACTCCCTTTGTGTTAGCTATGACAGTAGGGCATATAATTGATGCTGGTTCATTTTAAGAATTGGATGTTGTAGAAGCCAGTTAAAATGTATACAAGAAATGCAGAAAGTTTCATTTGGGCATGATTTTCCTGTACAAATGATTAACCAGCTAGTGTGATGATGATTATTTTTTTATGCCATTAAGAACGTCCTGTAGTAAATTTGAAAGATAAACTGTTGCACTTTACTACTGTTGAATTTTTTTCCTATGAGGAGAAGCTGATGTTCTTCGTGTTTCACTGTTGCAGTCATCACACTTGGCTTATCTGCCTGCAGGTAGCCCTCAGTCGGCCCGAATACCAGGGACTTGATATTTCTGCATCGGTTGCTGTCGCTCCAGGACTGACGTCAGGGGTATAAAAACAGGTAGCAGACACCATTACATCAGTCTGTCTTGCTGAGGAGCCCTAAGCAGAAGCAGTTTGCAAATGCCGGTCGGATGCTACCTGAATTTTTGTTTACAAATCGATCTTTTCAGACTGTGCAGAAAATAAAGAATTGCAGGAGCTTATGCACTCTGCAAGCCAAGTCAGTAAGCATACTTTGCAATGTGGCTTTCACACCCTAGAAGCATCTTGCTGGTCAGCAGTCATTGGCTCTGTACTGAGAAGACATGCTAGGCTGAAGGAGCAGACCTTGCCAGACCATGTCAAATCAAAGTTACTAGAACCTCTCTTCTTGCATCCTCTGATTAAACAGTTCCTGAGAGGGGCAAATAACTTAAGGCCACAAAGGAGAGCACCCACCCCTGCTTGGGACCTTAACTTTTTACTGGAAAAGCTCACGCTTCCTCCCTTAGAACCTGCTGCATCAGCAGAGTTAAAATTCCTCTCTTGGAAACCAGCCTTGCTTCTAGCCACTTCAGCTGGAAGAGTGTCTGAGCTACAAGCACTGATGGCTGTGGAACCCTTCATTATTTTCCATGCAGACAGGGTTTCCTAAGGACTAACCCTTCCTTTATGCCTAAGGTGGTGTCCAGTGTGGCTCTCAACCAATCCTTCCATTTGCCAACCTTCTTCCCCACTCTTCAAAATAAAAGGGAGAGGATCCTGCACTCCTTGGACGTGCACAGGCAATTCAGATTCTACTGTGATAGGACTAAGCCCTTCAGAAAAGCTGACCAGTTATTAGTCAGCTTTGCAACAGGGGCAGAAGGCAAGGCCATGTCAAAACAAACAATTTCCAAATGGATAGCGCACTGCATCCATTTCCGCTACAAGCACCATGGGAAACCAACCCCTCAGGGGGTCAGAACACATTCCTCTAGGGCAACATCTACCTCTACAGCTTTTCTCGGGAGTCCCTGCCAGGGACATCCTGGAAGCTGCTACCTGGAGTTCTTTACACACCTTCACCAAGCATTACCACCTGCCTATATTTTCCAAATCCAGGGCAGGTTTTGCTACAGTAGTCCTGCAAGGCATACTAGCCAGCCCCAACTCTTCTTGACTGGCTCCACCCTACTTCAGCTTTGGGCATCCACCCAAGTGTGATGACTGCAATAGTGAAACATGAAGACCATAATACAGTTGTGTACACTTACCATAAATGTAGATGTTCGAGTGTATTCATTGTTGCAGTCCTTTGATGTTTATCATGTTTCATTGTTGCAGTCCTAACAAATGGGTTATCCGGCTCCCGGTAGCCCTCGATCGGCCAGAATACCAAAGGTAAGTAAAAATTACATCGGCTGCCGTCTGTTGTAAAGGACGTCAGGGTGTCCGATAGAAAAGGAAGCAGCTGACGTCACTTCCACAGTCTTCCTTGCCGCAGAGCCTGAAGCAGAAGCTTTTCATGCACGAGTGCCGGTCGGCAGATTACCTTGATTGGTTTCAGACTACAAGAGTTGAAGTCTACTACAGCTAAGTACTCCGTTGGGGATCCTCTTTTTTTTTCTTGCTTTAATGAATTTCAGAAAAGGTTAATAATTGCCTTACCTGTGGAAAGCAGATTCCCCTTAGAGATTTTCATTCCTATTGCATTATCTGTTTAGGCCTTGACCATGACGTTCCCAGTTGTGATCTTTGTGCCTCCTTTAATCTGCGTACTATCCGTCGTTGGGCTAAGATTTTGGCTAGGCATTTTGGAGTTTGGCCTAAGTTCATTGGTATGCTATCCGCCGGTCTTCAGGCTTTGGATATTCTGAAAAAGCACAAGGACCGCGACAGGCCTCAGAAAACTAAGTCCTCTGATGAGGTTGTTAGTCGTTGGACAGGCGGGAGCCAGTGAGATGCTTTCGCAGTCCCTGCAGTCCACAGATGTACAACCGCTGGCCTTGCTCAAGTCAGAGTCCCTTAGGCCTCCATTTTGTCTTTCGACCTGTTGCCAGTCGCCTCTTCTGCTGGAGCCCGAACTGTTAAGCTGACTCTGGGGTCCGAGGCCTCTGTTTTGTGATCTGACGGCAAACTTCTTCCTTTGACTACTGCTGCTCCTTATGGCTTGCAGGAAAGCCTTCCTATTTGTAAGCCTGTGAAATGCAGGCTCCAGTTCCTTCTAGTTCTCCTCAATACCAGATGGTTAAAATGGCTAATGATCTGTTAACTCTTATTAGGGGTTCTCAGCTTCACCCACCTAAAAGGAGTTTGGATGTTTCTCCTGAGGTTTTGTCCTGTTCAGGATCTGATTCTTCCAGTATTTCTGCTGATGAAGAGGAATTTTCTTAGGCTTTTTCTCCCTTTGAGGATTCAGATGCAGAGGAGTCCATCCCTTCATCTTCTCCTCCAGAGGATTTCTCTTTTGGTGACACTTTAAATGCCCTCAAGGAACATTTTAAATGGGAAAGCCAGGATTATCCCCAGTCTAAGAAACGGATTAGGGAATTTCTTGATTTACCTCAGCATAAGCCTCTTGTTGTTCCCCCTGTGTTGGAAGTGGATGATGATTTTCTGGAAAATTCCTTGTCCCCAAATTCGTTTCCCCCTGCACCCAGGAAACCTGACAGGTACTACAGAGTAGCTGATTCTCATCTATTTCTTTTCAGGAACCCGTTGGTGGATCCAGAGGTTATTTCTCAGGGCCTAAAGGGGTTAAGGCCACTGTTACCAGGAATCCTGTTCCTTAGGACAGGGAATCCAGGAACCTAGATAGGTGGAGCAAGAAAGTTTATACCTCTGCCACCCTAGCTATTAGGGCTACCAATTGTCTTTTTCATATGCTGAAGTACCAACAGCACACCTTGGAGGCTATTAAGTCTAAGATTGCAAGTGTACCTCTTTTGGCAGAGAGTAAAGACATGCAGGATTTGTTGAATTCAGCCACTCTGGTCAATAAGCATTCTTTGCATTGTGGTTTTGACATCCTTGAGGCCTCCAATATGGCTACTGCTACTGGATCTGTTATTCGAAGGCACGCTTGGCTCAGAGAACATCCTCTTCCAGAACCTGTCAAGGCTAAGCTTTTGATATGCCTTTGCATAAAGACTATCTTTTTGGCAGCAAAGCTGAAGGAGGCAGTTAAGAAGATAGAGGAAAAAGCCAAGTTCATGCAAACTGTTAAGGATTTTCTGCAAGTTCAACCCCCTCGCTTTAACAGGAATTACCTTTCCAAGAGTTGGACCTTTCCTGATACCAGCAGACAGAACCGTTCCAGGACTAGATGTCACAAATCTTCTAGGGGCAGGCAGCTACATCTCAAAGGTCTAGGCGGTGGCAAGCTTCCACTTCTAAGGCGGGAAGCTCCAAGCCTGCATCTCAAGTCAAAACACTCTCAATGACTTTTTACAACTTCTGCCTGTTCTTGCTTGCCTGGAGAGCCCCTTAGGGGGAAGGTTGGCCCTTTTTTTAGATGTCTGGGCCTCTATCACAGACGACAAATGGGTGCTCAGGACAGTGTCCCTGGGGCACAAGTTTTCTTTCCGCACCTTTCCAGCTCCCAAGGGACTCCCAGACATTCCTCCAAACCAAAGGGCAGAAGTAAAAAAGTTTTTTCTTTGTTTCATCTGGAAGCAATAGAATCTGTTCCTGCTCAGCAGGTAGGCCAGGGCTTTTATTCCAGGCTTTTCCTAGTTCCAACAAAAGAAGGCACCTGGCGTCCTATCCTAGATCTTTCCATTCTGAACTCTTTTCTAGTAATTCCAAAGTTCAAAATGCTCACTCTGCATCAGTTGATACCAGTGCTAGAAAAGGATTCCTGGCTGGTAACCCTGGATCTCAGAGGCTTATCTACACATCCATATCAGGGAAAGTTGCAGGCAGCATCTTCATTTCAGAGTGGGCAAGCAATGTTATCAATTCTCTGCGCTGCCCTTTGGCTTATCTACTACTCCCAGAGTCTTTGCAAAGTGCCTGGCCCCCAGTCATTGCTTTTTGCAGGTAGAGCAAAATTCATATTTACCCATACTTGGACAACTAATTCAAGCAGG
Source organism: Protopterus annectens (assembly GCF_019279795.1). Taxonomy (NCBI): domain Eukaryota; kingdom Metazoa; phylum Chordata; order Ceratodontiformes; family Protopteridae; genus Protopterus; species Protopterus annectens. The sequence goes on from NC_056727.1 coordinate 1,173,607,600, forward strand.
TTCTCCGGAACAGCTACTAAAGGATCTGGAATTCATAAAGACTCTTCTTTCTTCCCTGGGTTACACTCTCAACGAGGAAAAATCAAAAATGGTGCCATCCAAGGAGATAACATTCCTGGGAGCGAATCTGAACACAGCCGCCCAGATGATATATCTCACCCAGGAGAAGCAGACAACTCTGTTTACTTCAAGGACTTGGCAAGCATGTCCCAGCTCCTTGCAAGGAAATACCTGCAAGCTCTGGAATTCATGGCATCCTGTATTCTCATGATTCCATATGCAAGACTGCACATGAGGAAATTGCAATGGTACCTCAAGAACATTTGGTGTCAACACACACAGTACCTGGATAATGATGGTTCCTCTGCTTCCATCTCTGCAGGAGGAGTTTCTATGGTTGGCAACAGCCTGTTTACAAAACAAAGGCATGCCCTATCGAACACCTCCTGCCACTCAAGTTCTGACTACAGATGCATTGGACTATGCCCGTGGAGCTCACCTGGATGGCAGATTCATACAAGGACAGTGGAATGCCCAGCAGATGCACCTGCACATAAATCTAAGAGTTGATTGCAGTTCAACAGGCCTTACTAGCTTTCAAGCATCTTCTTTCTCCAGGGACCCTGCTTGTCAGAACAGACAACATCACAGTCATGTGATACATCAACAAGCAGGGAGGGACGCATTCTTACCCCCTGTACAGACAAAGCATGAATCTTTGGTCCATGGCAGCATCCCTGGACCTGCATCTCCTAGCTCAGTGTCTTCCAGGAAGGCTCAATGTTTTGGCAGAGCAGTTGAGCAGGTGAACCCTGGATCCTCGAGTGGCAGCTGAACAGAGCAGTTTTTTACAGCAGCTTTCAACGTTGGGGCACACCTCAGGTGGATCTTTTCTCCTCCCCAGACAATCGTCTTCTACCTCTCTTTTGCACCAGACAGCATCACAGCAGAGCCTGGAGAGTGTATGCTCTGTCCTTCCCTTGGACGTTGCTATCAGTTTACGCCTTCCCTCCTCTTCCTGTTCTACCCAGAGTGGTGTTGAAGATCAGGACGAATGACCAAGGACTTTTCTCAGCCCTGGACTGGCCCAGACAGCATTGGTATCCACTCCTTCACAGTCTCTCCCAATTTCCTCCTTGGCATCTTCCTCTGAAGCCAGATCTTTTGGTTAAGGAAAAGTCATTCTGCATCCTCATCTTCAGTCCCTCCATTTCACAGCATGGCTCATTGTATGACTCCTTCCCTTTCACAGCAGGTAGTTGATGTACTGATGGGAGGCCAGTAGGCCTAGCACCAGGAAGTCCTACGCAATCAGGACCTTAAACTGTCAATTTCATATGCTTAAGTACCAACAACATGTTATGGGATTGCTGAAACAGAAAATGATGTTGATTTCAGAATGTGCAGAAAATAAAGAATTGCAGGAATAATTGCATGCAGCTGAACAACTTGGAAAGCATACTTTGCAATGTGGTTTTGATTCTTTAGAGGCCTCCTGCAGGGCCGCAGTTGCTGGATCTGTGATTAGGAGGCATGCCTGGTTAAAGGAACAAAATTTGCCTGAGCATATTAAAGCTAAATTGCTAGATGCAGCTTTACAGCATGATTCTCTGTTTGGTATTAAGGCGGAAGAGGTTTTAAAGAAAATGGAAGACAAAGCCAAGTCTATGCAAACTGTTAAAGACTTCTTACAAGTGCAGCCACCAAGATTCAGTAGAGACTGGCCTACAAAAATTGGTCCTTTCCTGTCAGACAGAGCTCAAAGGGGCAACTACAGACGGCCTAAGGGTTCCAGATACCAGGCGCAAGATTCATACAGGTCAAAGCAATGGGGCGCATCCACCTCCAAATCTGGAGGAGATAAAGCGCAAACCTACAGAAAGCAATCCCAATGACTTCCCTCTGCCTACACCAAGCACTTATCTTTTGGCAGCACCCATAGGGGGAAAATTAGCACTTTTTGCTCAAAATTGGCAGTTAATAACCCAGGACAAGTGGGTACTAAACATTGTATCACAGGGATACAGATTCCATTTCCACACTCTGCCAATGGCAAATGGTTGGCCAGATCTGCCAAAAAATCAATGGGCAGAGGCACAGAAACAGGTTACGTCCCTCATGGATATGTAGGCCATTCAGACAGTACCAGAACAGGAAAAAGGACTAGGTTTTTACTCGAGACTGTTTTTGGTACCCAGAAAGGACAAGGCCTGCCGACCAATACTGGATTTATCAATTCTGAACACATACCTGGACATTCCAAAATTCAAAATGCTGACTTTGCAGCAGCTTCTGCCCATGCTGGGCAAGAATGCTTGGCTGGTGACTTTAGACCTAAAAGAGGCATACCTGCATGTCCCACTAAGGCAGTCGTGCAGAATATACCTCAGATTCAAGGCTGGCTTCATGCGTTACCAATTCCCTGCACTGCCCTTTGGCTTATCTACTGCGCCCAGGGTCTTTACAAAGTGCCTGGCACCAGTAATTGCATTTTGCAGACAAAGTAGTATACAAATACATCCTTACTTGGACGACTATCTCATTCAAGCAGAGAACAAGGACACACTACTTCGACACCTGGCGTTTGTGAAAAGGCTTCTAACATGCCCAGGATACACAATAAACGAAAAGAAATCACAACTGGTACCCTCAAAAGATAACATTCCTGGGTGCAGGCTTGAATACAACTGTCCAGATGGCTTACCTCACGCCAGACAAACAAAGGCAACTGACTAATTACTTCAAGCTGATGGCAACAAAAACCCAGTATTCTGCAAGACAAATTCTGCAGGCTTTGGGCTTCATGCCATCCTGCATCCTACTAATTCCATATGCAAGATGGCATATGAGGAAACTTCAGTGGTACCTAAAAAGTTTATGGAGTCAACATTCACACAGCCTGGAAACAATGATTCTTCTCATTCCCTGCCTGCAACAGGAGTTTCTGTGGTGGGCAAAGGCCTGTCACCAAAACATGGAACGGCTCTTCACTCTTCCCCCCTGCCAGCCAAACCTTAACAGACTCATCAGATTATGCCTGGGGGCCCCACATGGCAGGAAGATGCATTCAGGGCATATGGGCACCAAAACAAATGCATCTACATTTCAACCAGAAAGAGATGCTAGCTGTTCAAAATGCCCTAACAACCTTCAAGGACTTACTTCATCCAGGACAAATACTGATAAAGACGGACAACACCACAGTCATGTGGTATATAAACAAGCAAGGGGGCACACACTCATACCCCCTTTGCAAATTAGCCATGGCACTGAGAGACACAGCTTTGACCTACCAAATGCATCTTCAAGCTCAATTCTTGCCAGGAAAACAAAACACTCTGGCAGATGATTTAGGCAGAAACCTTATAGATCCTCACGAGTGGAAACTAAATCCACAAGTCTTCAGCATAACAGAGAAATGGGGGAGCGCAGACATAGATCTATTGGCCTCTCCTCAAAATTATCAATTGAAAAGATTCTGCACAAGGTCTTATCACAGACAAGCATGGAAAGTGGACACCCTATCCTTCAGTTGGAAAAACCTATCAGTTTACGCCTTTCCTCCTCTGCCTCTTCTACCCAAGTTCCTCCTAAAAGTCAGACAAGAGAAGCCAAAGATATTAATTGCCCCGGACTGGCCCTGCCAATACTGATACCCAATCCTAAGGAACTTGTCTCAATACCTAGCTTGGATCTTGCCTCAAAGACCACAACTACTGTCCCAACAAAACAATCTGATCCTACGCAATCAACTGCAGACTCTGAACCTGGCAGCATGGCTAATCATGTAATCATACAAATGACACCTCTCAGTAAAGCTGTGATGGATGTCATTTTGGAAGCCAGAAGGCCTAGTACTAGAAAATCTTATGCTGACAAAAGGAAGAGATTCTGCGCTTGGAATCAAGCGCAAGGAACTGATGCAGCAGACCCACATATTCCTCCAATATTACAATACTTAACTGAGATGCTAGACAAAATCCTATCTTTCTCATCAATCAAAATCCATGCCTCGGCCATTTCTGCTCATTACAATACAGAGCCACCACTCTCTTCTCATCCTTTACTAAATCAGTATCTTAGAGGAGCCACAAATTTAAGGCCTCCTAGAAGAGCACCATTACCTTCATGGGACCTCAATTGTGTTGGAAAAACTCACCCTGCCTCCATTTGAACCAGCTGCTACCACTGATATAAAGTTCTTATCATGGAAGACAGCTCTGCTAGTAGCAATTACTTCAGCAAGAAGAGTTTCAGAACTACAGACCCTCATGGCTGTAGAGCCTTTTATCATATTTTACCCAGACAGGGTGTCTTTCAGGACAAAT